>NC_083710.1:88405000-88728109 GCF_033118175.1 Dama dama
TGCAGACCCAGGGCACAACCCTTGAAGGCCTTATTTCAAAACACAGAGGAAAATCACCCCCGGATTCAGCTGATTTCATAAATAAGTTAAAAAAAAAAGAAAAACAAATATATGAAATGAAAATTGACTCCACTGGCCTAAGCTTTTACTGTTAGTCTCCAGGCAAAAACACCCAGAAGAATGACCTCTTCCCAACTCCCTCCAGGCCTTTAAATTGAAAACTGAATGGCTCTCCAAATCAGGCCTCCCCCGCCTCTCTCCGGCCCCACGGAATCTGGAGGCTTCAGGGGCATCTTGGGTTTTCAGTGCTTTTTGGCGGATTGTACCATGCTTGTCCTCCCGCCAGAGCTGGGGCTGTTTCTGCTCCCAGCGCCTGGGCTGACCCTGGCTGGTTGTGGCCCGCACACGAGGGGTCTGGCCTCACCCTTGCCCCGAGCCCAGCCCTTGAGGAGTCTTCCTGCCCCTCCAGAGGCTGCTGCTGTCCCGAGAGCACACCCAGGCTCCCTGCTGGAGGCTGGTGCCGGGTGTCCCAGGCAGACCAGCAGAAGCAGCGCCCACTGATGGCCGTGGTCTGCAGAGCTGAGACGTGCCCCAGCCGAGCCTCGCCCAGAGCACTGGCTCCCGGAACTGGAATCTCAAGCAGCAGCCTCCATGCAAGCAGCCAGCTTTCAGTGCTGTGTTTTGCATAAACCCATGGCCACAAGTCGTGGGCGGTGCTGTCCCCGTGTGAGGGCCGTGGCCAGCACACGGAAGTGGTCGACCTTCCACTGCAGTGGTCGGTGATGGGCCCTCCCTCAGGCCCCCGAGTCTCCTCCTCTGCCACCAGACCCTGGTCCCTGTGGCCATCAGTGGAGGGGGGGTCATGACCAGCAGGTCAGGGCTCCCAGGTGCCTCTTTTCTACGACGCTGCCCCTGTTGGATCGGCTGGCCCTCTGCTGTATAGCGGTTGAGTGTCTTGATCGTCACTAGCGAGCGTGAGTGGGTGCCGTGTGCAAGGCGACTGGCGGTGTCCTGCTGGGCTGGCCCCCCGCTCTGGCCTGGGGGGTCCCCACACCCCCTGAACCCAGGCCCTCGTCCCCCTCCCATGTTCTATGAGGTAGCTCACATATGAGACAAAGGACAGGATCCCCCGCCCTAAAGGAAGCCCCTCACACGGGTGGGGCGCAGGGGTGGAGGCAGGCTTCTCGGGGGTCTCCTGTGTCCCCCGGAGCCTGGGGGTTGGAGCTGGAGTCGTGCTGCTAGGCTGCGGCTCCAGGCCTCGCTCCCCCATCTGAGCAGGGCCGACACCTCTGTCCCCCGAGCTCGGGCGTGGGGCTCCCTGCGGATGGAGAACTGCCTGACCTTGAAGGGACGCGGGCGATGAGGCAGGTCCGCTGATGGTGATGAGCCAGCAGGTGGAATCTGCCTCGATCCCTCGACTGTCCCGCCCTCACTTTCTCTGGGCTCCTGGCCCTCTAGCACCATTGTGCCCGGAGGGTCCGCCCAGTCCTCCGGACCCTGAGGCCTGCGTGGAGGCGGCTCTCCCGCGTTTTCTCGAAGCCCCTTCCGCACACTCGCCGCCCACGGGTGCTGTCTTTCCGCAGTGGCTGTGAGCTGCCCTTAGCATTGCCTTTTCATCCTGGTTTCCCTGGTCATCCCCCTTTCTCCACGTCGTGAAGCAGCACGGGGCTCTCAGCATGCTTCCCACCCTCCCCGCCTTAGGCCGTGATTATTCCTTGCTTCGATTTGGACACACAGGAGCAAGCCTGGCCCCTTCTAACCCTGGTGTGTGTGTGCATGTCTGTGTGAGCGTGCATGTGTGAGCATGAGTGTGTGTGAGCGTGTGTGTGAGTGTGCATGTATGTGAGTGTGCGTGTGTGTGAGCGTGTGTGAGTGTGCATGTATGTGTGCGTGTGTGAGAGTGCATGTGTGAGCGTGCGTGTGTGTGTGAGTGTGCACGTGAGTGTGCATGTGTGAGTGTGCGTGTGTGAGCATGCATGTGTGTGAGCGTGCGTGTGTGCATAAGTGAATTTGCATCCATATTCCATTCCCGCTGGTGTCCCACCAGCTAACCATCATCTCATGTTTTGCTTACTGTAAGCTTGGCTTAGGAGGGTGACTGACTTTTGGAGTAACAATCTGATTTCTGCAGGAGAAAAGATGCTTCCGTTTTGCAGTGCTGCCTCCTCCAGCCCCCCTGAGATCGTCGCCGCATCCTCCCTTCCCCCCCCCGGCCCCTCCATCCCTGGTCCCCACCAGCTCACCGACCTCCCCCAGCCCGTCACCTCTCAGCTGTCTGTGTCGCCTCCTGTCCTCGCCTGTGTCTGCCTGTATGGGACTCTCGTCTCTCTTCGCCTCTTCCTTCTGCATCATCAGCGCCTCCATCTCCCTGGGCTTTGTATCTTATCTAGGTTTTTCTTTTTTTTCTTGGGAAAAGAAAACGCCTGTAGCTGGTCTTGATGCCCCAGCTGGTTGTTTTCAGAGGGGACATATATTTAGTATAAGGAGATTCAGACCCAGGTGTGACCTGCAGGATCAGGCGTGTCCAAGACTAGGGTGTTTCTGGAGAAGATGAGGCCTGGTGATAATCTGGACCACACCCTGCCTCTCGGGGAGGGAGGCTCGAGGGGGATGCTCTGCGCTCAAGTCCCTCTGGGTGAAACAAGTGAGGAAACACACAGTGCAGCCTGACATCCCTGGGGCCCAGCCCTGGAGCAGGGCCCTGAGACGAGCCTCGAGGGGACACGTGGACCATCTCCCCATGGAAGAGGCCTGGCTGTGGGTGTGCCCGGGCTGCAGGGCCAGGCTCAAGGTGGGCTGTGTCTGCCGAGGCCGCCGCTCCCAGCCCTGCTCCCGGACAGAACACTCACTGCGCCCGCAGCTGGGGCCAATCCACACAGCTCCAGGGAGCCCTGTCCTCATGCCAAACCAGACCCCACAGTCAGACGCTGACCCCTCCCTCCTTTCCCTGAAGCCTGTGGGCACCTCTGGGAAGCTTGATCTGACCTCAGCTGGAGCCGCTCTCTCCCCTGCCCCTTGGCCAGCATGGCCTCCCCCTCCCTCTGGACCAGTTGCCTTCTCCTCCTGCTGGGGCTGGCTCCCCCCACCCTGGCCTGCCTGGACACCCAGGCAGAGGCCGCCCACCATCTGTGGCCCGAGTGAGGCCACAGGAACCTTAAGACCCAGCGTGTGTGCTAAGTCACTTCCGTCGTGTCTGACTCTTTGAGACACTATGGACTGTACCCTTGAGAGTCCCTTGGACTGCAAGGAGATCCAACCAGTCCATCTTAAAGGAGATCAGTCCTGGGTGTTCACTGGAAGGACTGATGCTGAAGCTGAAGCTCCAATACTTTGGCCACCTGATGCGAAGAGCTGACTCACTGAAAAAGACCCTGATGCTGGGAAAGGAGGGGAAGGGGACGACCGAGGATGAGATGGTTGGATGGCATCATCAACTCGATGGACATGAGTTTGAGAAGACTGTGGGAGTTGGTGATGGACAGGGAGGCCTGGTGAGCTGCGGTCTATGGGGGCTGCAAAGAGCTGGACAGGGCTGAGCAACTGAACTGAACTGGACTGTAGCCCACCAGGCTCCTCTGTCCATGGGATTCTCCAGGTAGGAATACTGGAGTATTTGGGGGCATGGGGCTCCCTTTGGGGTGAGAGGGTGCAGCTGGCCTTTGAACTTGTTGATGGCCATGGTCCAGCACGACCTGAAAAGCCTTGGAGGTCATAACGCTCATCCCTGGAGCAACACTTCTGGATCAAGCATCCAAGTCCAGAAGGATTTTAACTTGAGATTGCCTGCATGAGGCAATTTGTCCTTTGGGTTGAGTCTGGCTTGTTTCCTTGCTGTTTTATATATGGAAATAGAGGCTGAAATGGCTCATACCCATCTGGATTCTAATTTTTAGATGTGCATTGATTGTAAGAACTTGTGAGCCAAGCACATGAGGCCAGTCTCTATTTTTTGATAATCAGAAGAGGGGAAAAAAGAGGAGTGTAGAGGGGGGAGGAAATTGAGAGCGTCTGGATTGTAATTTTGAAACATGAAGTAGAATAAGATAAAAACTGGACAGTGATAAAAAATGGAAAGTGATTCTTATCCTGGTGTGGCTCGGTGGGTAAAGAATGTGCCTGCAAGGCAGGAGACACAGGAGATAGCTGTTTGATCCCTGGGTTGGGAAGATTCCCTGGAGAGGGAAATGGCAACCCACTCCAGTACTCCTGCCTGGAGAATCCCATGGACAGAAGAGCCTGGTGGGCTACAGGCCACGGGGTTGCACAGAGTCAGACACGACTGAATGACTACACAGTTTTTAGATTTTCTTCTTGAGCAGTGGATGGCCATCAAGTTAAAGGCAGCGTCCCCTGCTCCTTAAACATCCAGTGACAACAGAGAGTCTCCTCTGACGCCGTCAGGCTTCGGGGAAATGTCTTCGTGAGGCCCTCAGAGCCGTGGAGGAAACCTGAGAAATCCATGTCAGATTCCACCAATGGTGCGCATGCCGGCCACCCAGGGCTGAGCTCACGGGTGAGCTTTTCCCGCTTGAACAGTGTGGTTCTTCCGCTTCCGTGGCCTCCTGACTTAGACTCTGATCCAGAGCTCTGCTTCTCGGGGGACTGGCCTTGGCCTCAAGGACGAAGCCTGAGGACAAGGTGTCACGGGTCATTCGGGGCCCGGGAGACCTGATGAGACTTCCCGGAGCTGGGACCACACAGTCGTTGATTTCAGACGGTTGCAGGCCTGATCACGGGGGAGGCGCTCTCTCGCTGGGCAGGGCTCCTGTATGTTCATGGCTGGACCCCAGCGGTCGGCTGGAAGTCTTCAGGCGAGCGGGATCTCATGTGTCCGGATGATGACGAGGGAGGCAGGAAACGGACTCAGCGCAGCTGAAGGTGAAGAGAAAGTGTCGGAATCTCAGTTGTGTCTGACTCTGCGACCCCATGGACTGTACCTGCCAGGCTCCTCTGTCCATGGGGTTTTCCAGGTGGGAATACTGGAGTGGGATGCCCTTTCCTTCCCCAGGGGATCTTCCTGACCAGGAATTGCACCCCAGTCTCCTGCATTGCAGGCAGATTCCTTACTGTCTGAGCCTCCAGGGAATCCTCCCAGTATAGCTGAAAGACGTTGTAAAGGTGGGTGGGCTGCATGGTTCTAAAGGTGCCGTTCTCTCTGGTGAACAAGCTCGGAGCCCCGAATCCACGGTCACCCTCCCTGCTGACGTGAGTTCCTAGCATGTGACCTTGGCTGACGTGTGATGAAACTCTGGGGTTCTGGCCCTGATGACTCTCAGTGAGTCATGAGTAATGTTCATGGCGTCTCGTGCTAATACTTACTCAAGCTCCTACTGTGTGCAGTTGCATGAAGCCAGGACAGGTGAGCGGCCCTGCTGATCTTCGAGGAGATCGGAGGTTATGGAGAGACTGAGAAACTGGCCCCCGAGCAAGGGGCGGGTCTGCCTGACGCCCAAACTGGACCTTCGCTGGCTTTGTGGACGCTGCCACAACCCGGCGAAAAGCTTCGTTGTCAACCTTCCCTGTCTTTACTTTTCTCTTTTTACTCAAAAAACCCCATGTATTTGGAAAGTAAGTCTCCACTTTTAAATGACGGGTGTATCTAAGAAGCCATAAATAAGGAAAATTAGAAAATATTTGTAACAGAAGAAAAATGAAAAGACAGTTGACCAGAATTTGTTGCATGCAGCCGAAGCTGCTCAGTGCAACTAAATACCATGTGGAATCTTGAATAAGGTATGAAAGCAAATAATGGACACGAGCATAAAATTTTGTGAAATCTGAACAAAATCTGTTCTTTAGTTAATACCGGATCACATGTCAATTTCCTTATTATTATTATTTTTTTACAACATGGTATTTCTTTATATTTTCAGAATTGGATTAGAAGTTTCAAGCCTCATTCAAATTATTTGAAAAAGAATCATAAGATAGAAAACTTTCTGGTCTTTTAGCAATAATATTGGATGCCATCTCTGTGTTTACTTTTGAAGAGAACGTCATTTCTGTCCATTCTATGGGTTCCTTTTCTCCTGGAAGCTGAGACTTGTTCAAGGTCCAGAAACACTTTTCCTGGTTAAGCCTCGGCAAGCGTACGGGCGGTCACACCCAGCTGGGAGAGCCGCAGCTGCTCAGGGCTCGGAGCCCCGCCCGGGCCTGCTCTGCATGCCGGCTCCTTCAGTCCTTCTCCAATCAGCTCAGTGATCATGGCATTTTTCTGACTTGATGAGGATGGGGGTCACCTGGGTGGGAGAGGCCATGCGTAGGCTCCCGGGGCCCTACAAGGGCCGGACCCCAGCCTTCCGCTTCTGAGGACGATTGGCGGCATTATGGTGGTCGTGATGTCACGGCTCCCAGGCCCCCGTTGTGAGGCGCTGGCCCCTGGGGGGTGGGCCCCCAGGCCGGCCCCGGGGCCGCTGCAGGCCTGGCCGTGGCCAGACGTGTCCCCTGGCTTGCAGGCTGCTGCTCTGTCCCCCTTGGGGTGTCTCTGAAGCCCCGCGGCCTGCGCCTGGAGCTGGTGAATGGCAGACACTCACTGGCAGACCTCGGTGGGCTGCAGACTGACGTCTCTGTCCCGGCTCTCACTGGGCCTCCGTTCGCTCAGGCCGTCACGGCAGCACACGGCCGGGCGGCTTAAACACAGGTGTGGCGTCCTCCCAGCTCTCGAGGCCGGAGGTGCCGGGGGCTGGCTCCTCCTGAGGCCTCTCCCCGGCTCGCAGGCAGCCGCCCGCCAGCCGTGTCCTCACAGGCCTTCCCTTGGCTTGTGCGCTGAGAGGCAAAGTTCTCTCTTCCTCTTCTTAGGAGGCCCCCAGTCCTGAAGGTCTGGGCCCCATCCTTCTGACATTGGCCACCAGGCTCCTCTGTCCATGGAATTCTGCAGGCAAGCATACTGGAGAGGGTTGCCATTCCCTTCTCCAGGGGATCTTTCTGAACCAGGGATTGAACCCGCGTCTCTGGCATTGCAGGCAGATTCCTTGCTGTCTGAGCCATCTATGAAGCCCTTCTGACCTCACATGACCTTTTAGCTCCTAAAAGGTCCATCTCCAAGTACAGTCACAGCAGGGTTGGGGCGTCAATACTTGCATTTTGGGGGAAAAAGTTCAGTTTTTAGCTTTCTGGACTCAACTGCAAACGGCCTTATGTCCAAAAAGGAACAGTGAAGGTGATTGTCATCCGTGACTCTGTGTCTGTGAATTCGCCTATTGGCTCACATTTATTTGTAACCTCAGAGCCATACACGTGGTCCTTTTCAGGTCTCTCACGGATGGACGTGTGCAGGGTGGCAAAAAATATGTATCAATCAACGTACGTGTCCCCAGCTCAGGTCAGATGAGACGGTAGCTGATTCTTGTTTTGGTTTTCTCACTGTAACCATGTGGCCTTTGCATAGCCTTAGAGCCACATGTTTCAAGTTTTTGTGGGTTTTGGGTGATTTTTGCTGTCTTAAATGGCCCCAGGCACAATGCTGGAGTGAGCATGGTGTTCCAAAGTCTGAGAAGCCTTTCTGTGCCTCCTGGGGACAGTACGGTCATTAGAGGAGCCTCCCTCAGGCCCAGGTCACAGGCTGCTGGCTGCAGGCTCCGTGTGAACGAGCATCAATATGTATCCTGTAAGGTGTCTTTAACAGAACACACACAAAACAAGGTCACATGCTGATGGGTTGGTGGACGTGTTGTGGCCAGAAGTTGGCCAGACCTCCCTGTTCGTCCCCAGGAACCATGGTCAGCATTTGCTAATTCAGAGTTCACGGTGACTTAACAGGACACAATTACTGTGAACGTTTGACCTTAGGTCTTAAAGTCAGGAAACCCTGAGGAAGGTGCCACTGGAATTAGTTATCTGGACTTTTGTTGTCAACCGAGTTCCTAATGCTCAGGTATTAGTAGGCACATGAGTGCTTGGTGGAAGCTCGGCTTTTTAATTATTAGCTTTGACATCATCAACCTCCACTGTTGGTGGTCAGACATGGTGATGATGGGAAGGTCATGGAAAATGACTTATTACAAGTGGAAACCCTCACTCCTACTGGACAGGGAGGCTCGGAAGCCTGACTCGGAGAGAAGAGAGAAAACCCTTGTATTCCGTGTTGAGTTCAATAGTCTTTGAAAAGTGTGGTGGCCAATGGGGGGTTGTGTTACTCTCTGGTTAATTTGTTCTAAAGTATCAATACTGTTTTCCAGTAAAACATTGAGCATGACACGTTCTTTACCTGTAAACTGGACCATGTCAGGTAGACAAGCAAGTGAAGGGGCTGGCTTGCTGACTGGCCAGCAGATTTCTAGGGGCATCTGCTCGGTTTTCGCTGGTCCGATCCCACCCGAGGCATCCACGTGAGCCGGCCGTGCCCCAGCACCTCCAGAGCCAAGTTATCATGCCGCAGACTCTATTTGCATAATGTCAAGCACAGGTTTCTTTGGCAATCCTGCCAGCTTAGGCGTTATTACTCGAATTTTAATGGAAAGAGTGCTGTGCATGTGGAGAGAGACGTTTTAGCGACAACAACCTGAGTTATTTAAACATTTGCCTCCAAACCACTTTCGTGGGCCACTGAGCCCTTGCAAACTTCCCGTGTCCCCGGGGGATGGAAGCAACAAGCCCACAGACCCGCGCCCTCCAGGGCAGCCCCAGGGTGGACGGCCCCTCTCGGAGCAGGCGTCCAGCCTCCAGGACACCGGGCCATTGTTCCCAGCCGAGAGTCTTTTCCGTTTTAAATGATGAAGGTGGACAAATATTCCGGGGTGTGTGGGGGTGAGCATTCTCCCCCACAGAGCTTGAATCACAGCTCTACGTGTTAAGAGCACATGGAGCCTCTTCCTGGCCACCCAGCCGCCCTCCGCTTCAGCCTGAGAGGCGACAATGTCTGCCTGAACTCTGTCCCTGGGTGTGTGTTTTTGGAGCAGGCTGGGGTGACATTCAGCCTCTGCACTCGTTTTTATGATAATTCCAAGTAAATTGTGGTGCAATAAACTCTTCAAGCCTGTCTTTCTTGTGAAAGCCGTGAATCAATCAGCTGTGGCTTTTTTGGGGGCTTTTCAATGTATGGTGATCATTTAGATTTGACGTGTATTGTGAGACCTGGGCTCGCCTCCTCTCTCTGGTCTGTCATTAATTCCAGCCTCTGCTATTCTGAAGTACAGTGAAGGATGGCTGAGAAATCATTGCCCTCTTCAGCTCCGTGGTTGCGCAAAATAGCAGCGCAATAATTTTTTGTCAATGTTTTACTCTAAAAGCTTTCTACGTCAGTTTTGAAAAGGAAGCAATAAAGCCCATTCAATGGTATGAATAAAAATCCTTTGAGGGTTAGGAGCAGAGCGTCTTTTCTTCAGCTGGTAATCAAATTGGAGCTAAAATGAAATTGAGTTTTCTTATGAAAATAGCCTTTGTTGCTGGGAAGGCTGGTAATTCATAAACAATAACCTGCTCTTTTGTGTGGATAATAATATATTCATGTTCTTTCAATAGGGTAAAAGCCAGACCTAGTGCATTATGGTACAGTAAAAGCAGCAGCAGGAGCCGGCGGGAGCCATCCAAGGCGGAGACGCCGCGCGGTGCCCAGCTCTCGGAAGCCTCCAGAAACGGCCCTCCGCTCGACTTGCTTGTTGGTTTGCTGCTGCCGCACAGCATCTGGCTCCTCGTGGACGGGCTCCAGCTGTGCCCATCGCCGCCACGGCCGCGGCAGCCGGGAGACCCTGCCTGCCGCCCCCGACGCCTGGGCTGCTCCGAGCCGCCTCGCGGCCCCACGAGGACGGGAGCCCGGACCAGACAGCAGCTGGACGTCTGCGCGGGAGGTAGGCGCTGGTCCCCCCTGCAGGAGGGGGTGTCCTGGGGGGGGTGGGGGCACCGCGGGCCAGGCCTCTTCTGCTGAGCGCTGGGGCTGGAGGCAGAGGGTCTGGTCGTCTGAACTGCAGTGGCCGCCGCTGGGTCGGGGGCTCCCGGGGGCCACAGAGGCTCTGCCCTGGATCCGGCATGGAGGGAGCCGGGCCGGGTATGCTGGCCAGCGGGCCGAGCTGGGGCCTGCTAGGGCACAGTGTGAGCGGAGGGAGAGGGCTGACTCTTGGGGGCAGGAGGGCCCTGCAGCTGGATCGGCACTCACATCACTCTTGCTACCTGGGCAGCCGGGACTTGCGCTGTCTCAAGTTGCTGAAAAGTTCTGTTCGGGGGATTGCAAAAACGTGTGCCAGCCCCACCCTCGGTGTTGGCTGGGTTTGTGGAGACAACCCTGGGGCTCCCAGATCCAGACTGGGGTGCTGGGGGGTGCTGGGCCAGCCAGGGAGGGAGATGCTCCCTGGAGGTCACTTTCTGCCCCCCTTCCCCAGGGACTGTGAGCACGTCCCTGCTGCTAGCATGCCCTCACTGTCCCCCGGGAATCGTTCCTGGCTGCTTTTGAAGTTCCAGTGTCTGGCTCTGAGGATGGTTCCGGGACAGAGGAAGAAAGGAGAGCCGTCTGGGTGCTGAGAGCGTACAGGCTGGCGCGGGCAGAGTCTGCCCTGGTTGGAACAAAGTCCTTCTTCTCGCTGGGTTTTCACTGTGTGCTGGATGGTGGCAGTCTTACTCTGGGTTACCTTTATTTTGGGGTGAGGATCCCACGGAATAACAAGGATCTTTTGGCTTGCCTGAGGGCTCTGCAGACTCCATCCTGGGTTCAGAGCTGGCAAAGGGAGACACTGAAATGAGACCGTGGTGTGTGATTTTAAACTACTAAACTTTGCATTTCGGGGAAACTGAATCAATAAACCCTGAGCCTGCCTCACAGAAACGAACAGAAAACGTGAGCAGCGTGGGGTATCATTAGCTCTGAGATAAGGCAGGGGTGTGTGCTAGGTTCAGGGCTGGCTAACAGGTATTTTTGCCTTGTTTTGGTGTTTTAATGATGAAATTGTGTGCTTAACAAAAGGAACTTTTAAAGGCACAGTGGAAGCTGACAGTTGGGATAATATATGTCATTATCCAATTAGTTTACAGGGACGTATGTTTTCGTGCTTTCCTTAACACACCTCGATGCGTTTCAGCTCTAACAAACATTACTTTTCTTTGAAGTCTTTCAAAATGAGGATTCTAATTGTATGTATTTTATTCTGCTGCGGTTAGTGTTCTGTGCTTTTCAATATCATGAGCAGCTAAGTAAATTCTGATTTTAAAATCTCTTTCACATGGGTTTTGGGGGAATAAACGCCAGGGTTCTTCTGGCTTTTATTATGTACTTCGCCAGAGAAACCCTCACAAGTTCCTTCTTACTTTCTCCCGCTGACAGCTGCATCTAGTGGGGCTTTATTCTTAATGCTAAACTTAAATTGATGCAAAAGAAAAGATTGCTAATTGTCAAAGAATTAGCTTTCGACTTATGCAAAGGAAATGATAAGGAAAAGTTCATGGTGTATTTCCACTGTGGGAGACACGGTGAAGAAAGAGATTTTATTCATGACATAAACTATTGATCACGTATCACAGCATGTTTTCAACCTGAAAACTCTTGATTTCCTGCGTTTTAACTATTTGGTGGCCTTGATATATCTTCTCTGTAATTCCTGTTGTACCTGTGTGGCTTTGTTCTCTCCACCTGAGAGGCGCCTGCTGAGAGTGGGGAGTGGGGGGCCTGGCCACCCAGCGGGTAGGCTCCTGGGCCCTGGCCTTGAGCCTGGTTTCTCTCCAGTTACTTAAAAACGAGAAAAGCAAGTGATCTGTCTCGCCCCCGCCTCTGCGGCCACTGTGTCTCCTCCATGCCCCCCTCGAAGGACGCTCGCTGTCAGGCGGGCAAGTCACAGGGGCGCCCCGGGCACTGCGGGCAGCCCAGCCCCTCCCCTGCCCGGGGCACCTAAGCCGAGCCTGATGGACATCTGGCCCAAGAGGGCCTTCGGGCAGGAGGCGGAGGCCAGGTGTCCCAAGAGGGGTGGGCGCCAGGTGTCTTCTGGGCCCCCTAGGACGCAGCAGAGTGAAGGCGCCCTCCCCCACACCGGATGGGGTCACCGGGGCCAGGCCGCTCTGGCCACCGCAGTCTGGGCTCTGGCTTCGCCTCGGGCCACGGAGCCACCTGCCCGGGGGCCCCGTGTCAGCTTCGAGCGCCGGGCGGAGCGCCCTTCACTTCCTTCTGAGCGCTCGGCCCCCGGGGTGGGGGAGTGAGCGGCTGAGGGGCTCGGGGGCTGGTCAAAGCCCTTCTCGCGGAGCTCGGGCAGGTCAGGCCCCACACCTGTCCCCGGCGGCGGCAGGGGTCCCGCTGGAGGCCCGCCAGCTCCTCCCCAGGAGCCGCTCCAGCTCCCGCATCACGGTCGTGATGCCTCCATCCTGCCTCGCGTGGCGATGCGGAGTCTCCGGTCTCCCGGCGGGAGAACCACCAGGGTCGTGTCCACCTCAGCCTCAAGGCCCCGACTCGCTGGGGCTGCCTCCTGACCAGCTTCCTTGGTTTCCATGGAGACAGGGAGCCCGGCATCCCCACGCCCATGGGAGCTCACCCGGAACCCAGGTGCTAGCTCACTGTGGACGATCCCACCTCACTCTGGGCAGATGGCTGGATTCTGGGCTGGGAGACCCCACGGCCTGGTCCCATCACGCGGTTTCTGCCAGGCGTGAGATGAGTTAGTTTCCTCTGACGGTGTTTTAGAAACTGTAAGTTGACTAAGAAGGTGGAGGACGGGGAACGAAGGCGGGGCGGGGGGTCCACCGCGGAAGGGTCAGTGGCCGGCATGACCGGCCCTGTCCACACACGTGACCTAACACAGGCGGATGGATTCTGCACGTGAGGAGGCACATGACCCGGATTTACACTGAGGCGAATGTCGATGGGCTCCTCCCGTCAGCACCGTTTCAGCCTTTTAATTCTGGATTGTCAAGTGGCTTGGGGTCCCCTGGGCCATACTAGGTTTTCCACAAGGCAAAGAAGTATATGTTCATCTGTAATGGGGATGTTTGAATGTATATTTTTTATTTTTCAGGGAATCAGAATGTAGATGAAACAAATGAGCTTTGATCATTAGAAAAAGAGAAAAGTAACAGTTGGGTTAAAAAAATAGGCACTCCGTTTTTAGGACTGGCAGCCTGTGTCAGCCATTTCAAAGGGCATCATGCAGACAATTATCTGTCAAGAATTGCACCTCGAGGGTTTCTTTATTTTTTTTTCTGTTTTAGTCTGTGCTACATGACCTTCCTCTCTCTAGAACATTGGGTGAAATGCTTTTCTACCGCTGTATGCAACCACCTTTCCAAGCTCACTGGTCTGGCATGAGGCCGTCATGACTTGGGACATTCCCTTGGGTCTTCTGCTGGGGAAAACTAAGAGATTGCTTGCAGATGGCTGTTTCTTGTTCACGGCAGACACGCAATGTTTTCAGATCTTACTTACACTGTGTTCTTACCCCAAGCACACATCTCAAAAACCTAATGCCTAAATCTCCTCCAGCTGATTCTGACAAACTTCGTAGTACTGAAAGATAAACCTCAAAATATGCAATTTTACATTTTACCTTGGTTTTAGTTTTTCCTTAGTGTATCTTATTCAGAAGGCCATCTGTCAGGTATCTGAGATATTTTATCTTGACAGTGAAGAAATGTCTCTAGCATTCTTTGGAAAGTGTTGGATACATTCTCAAAATATCATGTTTCTTCTTTTTGAAAAATGAAAATATAATGTAAAATATAATAACCTTGACAGTATATTAAAAAGCAGAGACATTAGTTTGCCCACAAAGGTCCATATAGTCAAAGCTATGGTTTTTCCAGTAGTCATGTACAGATGTGAGAGTTGGACCATCAAGAAGTCTGAGCAATGAAGAACTGATGGTTTTGAATTATGGTACTGGAGAAGACTCTTGGGAGTCCCTTGGACTGCAAGGAGATCCAACCAGTCAATCTTAAAGGAAATCAGTTCTGAATATTCATTGGAAGGACTGATGCTGAAGCTCCAATCCTTTGGCCACCTGATGGGAAGAGCCAACTCATTGGAAAAGACCCCAATGCTGGGAAGGATTGAGGGCAAGAGGAAAAGGGGGTTACAAAAGATGAGATGGTTGATAGCATCTTTGACTCAATGGACATGAATTTGAGCAAACTCCAGGAGATAGTGGAGCACAGAGGAGCCTGGTGTGCTGCAGTCCACAGGGTCGAAAAAGTCAGACACAGCTTAGCAACTGAACAACAACAATCAAATATAATATAAAATATAAAAAGATGTAATTATTACATCAAAACTCCTGGCCTTGGGAGAAAGCATTCAGTTGGTGGGGGTCTTAGCATTCTAGAAACATCCTGTGTGTGTTTCCAACACAGAGAACATGTCTTTCCTACACTGTGGTTTTGATGTCCTTTAGACGATGTTTAAGGGCTTACGAGTTTGCTTATTTCTGGAGCTAATAATTGGGATTATTAGAGTTAGTTTTAATTATTTTCTCAGTATTACTTTATAATGAAGTTAATTTTAAAGAAAATGTATAAGGTGTGTTTCATAACATGAATCATCTGTACAATTGGTCTTACTTAAATAACTGTAGTCGAGTTCTGCTGGACAATGTTTTTGCTGTTATTCTTGGGTTTAAAGCACAGATTTTGAAGACGTAACTTTACAGTGAAAGGAACTGAAGGAGGCCCAGCAGTGGCCCCATCACATCTCTGGGTGTCAAGTAAAGACCGTGCTTTGGGCGGTCACCCCGGGCCATGCTCATGCTTAAAAATGGATGGTCATCTTTGCCTGAACACATCTGCTTTTCATCCTCTTGGATTTTGGATCATTGGAATCCACCCACCGCTTCCATTCCTGACCCTGGCTACTTCTCTGAGCCTTATATCCTTCAGCTGAAAATAAATGGGTGACTTGTTCCTGGGGTCATTTAAATCCTTACATCCTTTTTTTCTGGGCTTCCCTGGTGGCTCAGAGGTAAAGACTGTCTGTCAATGCAAGAGACAAGGGTTCGATCCCTGAGTTGGGAAGATCCTCTGGAGAAGGGAATGGCATCCCACTCTAGTATTCTTGCCTGGAGAATCCCATGGACAGAGGAGCCTGGCGGGCTACAGTCCACGGGGTCATAAAGTGTTGGATACGACTTAGTGACTAAGCCACCACCACCATCCTTGATTCCCAGGGTTAAGCGCCCAACAAGCATATAGCCGAGCCCCAGAGCACGCAGGGCTGGCTCCCCATTTTTAGTATTTATGGGGCCAGAGCGAGAGAGCCAAGGCAGCCCCCCCGGGCCATGTGTCTTGGTGTTTCAGCTATAAATCAAGCCACCAAATGTGGGTTCTGCCTCCTTGAGAAAACGCTCTAAGGATCACTGAAGGCCTGGTTTGCATGTAGAAATCTCACCTTCAGGGGCTTGGCAAGGGACCTGGTGGGTTCAGGTAAGTTGGCCCCAGAGCCATGGCCGTGCACACCACTCCTGACCCCTGGACCCGCCGATCCGCACCCCCAAGCAACTGCTGCTTCCCTCCTGGGGAAGGCTGGTCGGGGAAGCGGCCCACACAGGCCCAGGTTGGGGCTCTCGTCCCTCCGCATGCGGGACTCCAAGGTCTTAGCACCTGATGAGGGGTGGGGGCCGATCCAGTGGGTGGATCCCCTGGTCACTGTCCACTGGGGTGGGATTGCCTGGGGGCGACTCGGGCAGCGACCTGTGAGGTGTGGGGGCTCAGGGAGGCGCCCTCCAGCCCTGGTCCAAGGACAGAGGGCTCAGTGGCCCCTGGCTGTGCCCTTCTCAGAACACGGGTCAGGCTGTGGAGGCGTGGGCTGCGTCTCCGTGGGCCAGCACAGCCCAGATATTAGGGTGTGTCAACATTTACTCCACTACTGGCAAGTACTGCCCTCAGCGAGGGCTATTGCTCTTTACAATGGAGCTTAATTCAAGTTAGCCAACAACTGGACTTCGCTGAACCTCAATGGGGCTTCCCAGGTGGTTCCAGTAGTAAAGAACTCGCCTGCCAATGCAGGAGACATAAGAGAAGCAGGTTTCATCTGTGGGTTGTGAAGATCCCCTAGAGGAGGGCATGGCAATCCACTCCAGTATTCTTGCCTGGAGAATCCCAAGGATAGAGGAGCCTGGTGGGCTACAGGCCATACGGTCGCAGAGTCAGACACAACTGCAGCAACTCAGCATGCACAAACTTTAATTAAAACTGGAATTTAGGCCCAATCTGCCCTTAGAGGGTGGACGTACCTTCAGGGGGAGGCAGGATGACAAAGGTGAGGCTCAGGGGTCCCCCTGCCTGGATACAGCAGGCATTGGCCACCCTTGCCTTCTGAAGCCTGGCTCTCCCTGTCTGGGACGATTGGACAATGAGACCCACCCCTCGGGGCCGTCCTGAGGACGCAGTGAGCTAACACTCCTGGTGCTGGTATTCCCAGAGCACAGGAAGAGCTCTCAGTCCACGCTGAGTCTTACTGCTGCCCCTCGGCTTCTACTGTGAACGTCCTTATGTTTTAGCACCTCTGATTTGATGGGTCATGGTAATCAATCTGATCGGCTCTTCAATAATTAGGGAATTATCTGCGGACTTGTTGACTTTCTGAGGAGGGAGGGATAGCTGGATTAATTATTGATGAATATCCATCTCCTAGAATTCTTCTCCCAGAGATGCTCGAGGAAGGAGGAACCACAGTGAGTCTGTTGCGGTTGATGTTGGTCAAATCTCTCAGACTAAGATGTGGGCCAGGCAGCATCTTGAAGCAATAAAGCCTCATAATCACCCCCAGAACACTGGATGTTCAGAAAGACACAAATTGCTGCATTCTGAAAGAGACAAAACATTTTGTCTTCTATTCTGGGCACAAACAGTCTTTACAAAAAGAAGATAATTGACTTGAAATCTCTCACCCTTCCCTTGGAAGGAGATCAGCTCTACTCAGGATCCAGGGTCAAATCCAAACCAAACGTCTTCTCAGAACCGCCGTCTTTCCCGTTACATTTGTAGAACGCCTCTCGCCCTAATTCTCTTCCAGACGCGTGCCGCTCAGGCTGGACCCGAGGGCGGCCCCGGGCCGTCAGCTTTCTTGGGGCGCTATGCCATCCGCGGCCTCGCGCGGCCCTCACCCAGGCGCTCAGCCCCTGCACGGGCTCTCGGGACCTGCGGGCCCTCCTTCTCGCTCCAGAGAGGCAGACCGCGCTCGTCTGCTTTCTGCTCCTGCTGCCCTGGCGTCACCAGACAGCCTGGTTCCTTCCTCCATGGAGCCGGGTTCTGTGACCAAGGATGCTCCAGAAAACAGTCTGTGCAGAGACGAGGAACGGGTGCTCTCTGACGGTACCCGAAGAAGGAGGGTGGTGCCACCTTGAGAATTCTGGGCAAGACTTTGCGGCCGAGCACGGGGCCTAGGCTGCGGGGCGGGTCCTCACGGTGGGGGCGGGTCCTCACGGTGGGGGGCGGGTCCTCACGGTGGGGGCAGGTGCTCACGGTGGGGGGCGGGTCCTCACGGTGGGGGCGGGTCCTCACGGTGGGGGCGGGTCCTCACGGTCGGGGCGGGTCCTCACGGTGGGGGGCGGGTCCTCACGGTGGGGGCGGGTCCTCACGGTGGGGGGCGGGTCCTCACGGTGGGGGCGGGTCCTCACGGTGGGGGGCGGGTCCTCACGGTGGGGGCGGGTCCTCACGGTGGGGGCGGGTCCTCACGGTGGGGGCGGGTCCTCACGGTGGGGGGCGGGTCCTCACGGTGGGGGCGGGTCCTCACGGTGGGGGGCGGGTCCTCACGGTGGGGGCGGGTCCTCACGGTGGGGGCGGGTCCTCACGGTGGGGGCAGGTGCTCACGGTGGGGGCGGGTCCTCACGGTGGGGGCGGGTCCTCACGGTGGGGGCAGGTGCTCACGGTGGGGGCGGGTCCTCACGGTGGGGGCGGGTCCTCACGGTGGGGGCGGGTCCTCACGGTGGGGGCGGGTCCTCACGGTGGTGGGGGGCGGGTCCTCACCAGGTGGCATTCAACCTCTGGGTGTTGGGAAGGTCACCTGGAGGGCATGGAGCCCAGTCTCCTCCTCAGCCCTCTTCCTGCCTACCAGGTGGTCCGTGGGGGCCCTGATGTGACATTAAACACTTATTGTCATATAAAATTCACCCTGTAATCCTTAACTTTCAAAAGGCTACTTTGTGTATAAAGGTAATATAAGCTCGTTAATGCAAATTTTAAAATGCTCAAAAAATAGTAAAAATCACCCAAAAGCAGTTGATCTTAATATCTGATGTGATCCTTATAGTCTCTTTTTTTGACCTGAAATCTCTTTGCTTTCATATGAGAAAATAAAAAAAAAAAAAAACAAAAAAACACCCAACTCATCAGACTATGAATAAGCAGATATTCTATCTGGATCTCTTTGGGCCTGGATTTCCTGAGAGCACAGATCTGCCCTGTGTCTGCTGACCCTCCCTGATCTGTTCTGCATTGAAACATGCTGACCCGTACGGCTGGGTGTACTGACGGAGGGGCCCTCTTGACCGTGCGTGCGTGCTCAGTCGTGTCCAACTCTGTGTGACCCCCTTGACTGTAGCCCACCGGGCTCCTCTGTCCGTGGGATTCTCCAGGCAAGAATGCTGGAGTGGGTTGCCATTTCCTTCTCCAGGGGATCTTCCCGACCCAGGGATCAAACCTGCGTCTCTTACATTGGCAGGCAGGTTTGTTACCACTAGCGCCACCTGGGAAGCCCATAGCCAGAAGGAAAACAGCCTCGCCTGGTGATGAGGACTGAGATTCACACCGAGAGAGCTTCACTCCTTCCACGTGACCTGCCACGATCGTCACTTGCAGATTTGTGTGGTGAATACGTCATCTTTGTAAGAAGACCTGCTTTTGCCTCAGGGGAAAGTGAGGTCACCGTAAACAGATGCAAAAGCTAAAACATGTGGCTACTGACTGTTGGAGCAGGTTATCCACTGGCTGACCCCCTGGACGTGGGCACTCAGACGCCCCCAGCCCTCCCCGGCCTTGGCAGGCAGGCTCTGCCCAGGGTTCCCGCAGTGTAGTCTGGAGACAGCATGGTGTGCCCGAGACCTCTGGTGCTGTGCCTGAACGCCGCTGAGGCCTCGGAAGCCTTTAGGATGCTGGCGGCGGGGCTGCCTGCCTGTCACACCCGCTCCACGGATCCGGGCACCCCCCTTCCTCCCCAGCCCCCATGGGCCGGCCCGGATGAGGACCCTTAAGGAGGAGGCGGGGAGCCCTGGATGGCGCGCTGATGAGGCCACCTCGGGCCTCTGTGCGTCCGGAAGGGACAAGGGCCCGGAGCTGGGGGTCAGAGCCGGTGCCCGAGCTCAGGAGGAGCGAGTCGGGCTGAGCCTTCCCGTCAGGTCTTGGTTATGTTTCTGGCTTGTGGAATTGTTAGCTTCATATCCGTTTAACGTTCATCCTGGGTGCTGGGAGTGTCCTACCCTCTGCCTGCCCCCTCGTGGTAAGGCCTTCTGCTCTGGAGTGTCCCCGGGAAGGAGGACACAGTCTCCCCCCTGGGGACCGGGTCCCTGCATCGGGGGCACCAGCGAGGGGCCTGGCCCTGGTGAGTGTGGTCGCCATCCTCGCGTGCCCTCCCCAGGACACGGCTGTCCCTGGGACTCCGGCTCCATTTGGCCTGAGACCCCTGGGTGTTGTGCCCCATGGTGTCCGCTGACATATATAAAGCTCAGGATTTCTCGTTATGTCTCGAATTCCATGGCAGGGGTGCTGCGACATGAGGAATGCCCCAGGAGGCAGGTTTAGATCTCCTTCAGGTGCAGACACAGAAGCTAGGGCTGGGGTGCTCGTGAGCTCGCTCAGGGTGACCCCGCTGCAGGACAGGAGAGCAGAATGTCAGTCAGGAGAGCAGGAGGTCAGCGCGGACCTCCACCACGTGTGTCAAGGGGCTTTTCGGTCAGTCAGCTTTACAGCACCGTCTTTTATTCAATGCAAATCATCACTATTAGCAACAAATTCTTAAACTGCTGTCATGAACAACAGGCTTGCATCAATGTTTGGAAATGCCCTTCAAAAGCAGAAGCCAGCGCTTAGACGGATGCCAGCATTTGGAACGGATTGCCATCTGCCCCTGCGTTGAACACAGCGCCCTCCTCACAGTTGGTACTGATAACTATTTGCCAGTCTGCATTCTTGCTCGTTGCTTTCCGAGGAAAACAGTAAACATTCAGGACACATGGGGCTAGCGATTTTAAATAGAAGAGATGAGCTGAGGGAGAAAAATGTGCTGCAGCCGTGACTGGGTGTTAGGTCTAGAAAGAGTGGGTACTAGTTCATACTAGCGAGTGAGTGACTACAACTTTGAGGGGAGTGTTATGTATTAAAGACTCTGCATCATCAAGAGTTTTCAAGGGTGTTCATTACCTTCAGCCTGCGATGTATGCTTTTTGTCCACATCAGCAAGAGAATGTACAATTTTAGGCCTCAAGGACAATTCTGGGTTTTCCATGGATGGAATAACCATGAAATTCTTGAGCAACATAAACCAACTGAAGGCAGAATGAGCAAAACATCCCACAGAGTCTCCATTTTTCTCCAACAGTAACATAATTTGAGTAAGGGAATACACTACTAGAGTTCACTTTCCGGACTTGACATAGAAATGAAAAATAAAGCAGCTGCCACCCTTTTGTAAGAAACAGCGGAGAGAGCGCTTAGGACTGGTCGAAGGAGAGACGGTCGGTTCCGCACGCGCACTCCTTTCCTCCTCTGTGCGTCTGGCTCTCTCTCTGTGGGGGATCTTCCTGTCGGAGGCTGGTCTGACAGCTGAGGGAGTCAGAAGGCTTGAGGTGCTAACACTTCCGAAGGCAACAGCACGCTCAGATTTTCCCATCATGCCATGTTCTGGTCCCTGCCAGCGTAAGCAGTGTCAGAGGAGCCTTCCCTCTGGAGGATGATGGTTGTGCAGAGGAGGGGGCGGCAGAGCCTGTGGAGCTGGGTCTGGGGGGCAGGATTCCTCCTCTGTGGGAGGTGGTCTCTGCTGCCAGTCTGGCGTGGGCTGCAGAGGAGAGAATAAAAGGCGCTGCTCTCAAGGGGTGAGCTGGGAGGTCAGGACCTCTGCCGGCGGAAGCTGCCTGCAGGGCCTGAGATCCCCGGCCGACGGCCAGTGGGGAGCTCTCCCAGTGATGTCCACGTTGCCTGACCCCCGAGAGCAGGGTGAGCGGTCGAGCTTGTGTCCACCCTCCCCGTCTGAAACCTGACAAGGGACAAATGTAAGGGGCCCTTCTGGGAGCAAGATGAATGAATGAATGAGTGAACGATAGAAGCTGGGAGGGCTTTCAGCTTCTGGGCATCTTCAGGCTGGGAGTGTGGCTCCGTGTGTCAGTCCTGGCGTGCCGCAGCTGACCAGAGGGGTCATGGGGGCTCTGGGGGCCCGTCCCTCCGAACACAGACGGACGTGAGGGAGCTGCATGGACCAGTGCGCCCCACGGCTCGGCTGTGGTCCGGGAGCCCCCTCCTGCTCTCTGCAGCCGAGGAGCCTGCAGAGGCGATTCTGGGCGCAGGTCCACGGTGCCCCGTCCTCTCACTGGGGGGCTCAGCGCGGGGCCGCGTGGGTTCTGCTTTGTGTCCTCATGTCTTTGCCTCTCAGGGAGGCACAAGGCCTTAGCCAGGTGAGATCCCTGGGGCACCTGCTTGCAGGGGCTCTCAGCACAGCCCTCAAGTTTCCCCAGGTACAATCCACAACCTGGGGAGACCTGCGTGCACCTCTGCCCAGGCCTGCGGCTTTGCCCACCTTTGCTTTCTGTCCAGCATTAACTCTGGACTTGGACGTGCGCTCTTCCTGCACAAATCTCCCCACACTTCGTAACGTTGCTTTTCAGCCTGCTCAGTGCCTCTGATCTCAAAAGCAGAAAAAAAACCTGTGCAATTTTCCCCACAGGGTGTGGGAGCCGGGTGGTTAGTTCACAGAGAAACAGCAGAATAACAGGACAGGTCATTAACAGTGCTGCGTAACGATCAGGGTGGAGGCATGAAGTGGAAGGCCCTCCAGACTGAGGGCTTGCACCCCGAGCCGTCCACTCAGGGTGTGGGCTCTTGGAGGTGAAGTGGCCTTTTACCCCAGAACCGGAGCCTGTGGGAAGACAGGTCACTCTCAATACCTGCCGGCCCCTCGGTACTCGCAGGAGAGCAGCCCCTGTGTGTGCAGGTCTTCAGATGGCTGTAGACGGGCTGCGTGATCTGGGCGGCTTGGCGATGCCTCGTCAGGGGTGTGGCAGGAGGAGTCATGGGAGCAGTGGAAGCTTTTAGGCCCTGGTGTCTGTCTCTCCCTCGTGATTACAGAACAGCCTGGTCTGCAGAGCATCTGCTGGAAGACATGTGAGTGCAGGCCGGCAGATGAAGGACAGGGACATTATTTACCTTTTGCACTGCTCTTTACCAGCTGTTCTCTCCACACACTCACACACACACACATATATGTACATATGAACACACATGAATACACACACATATACACACACACCTCTTCAAACCATTTAAGTTGAAATCAAGTCAAGTCCCTCCACTCCAGTATATTTAGTAAAAACAAGACATCCTTTCACAACCAAATGGTTTAATAATCAACACTGGGAAATTTAACCTTGACCCCTGGCAAGTCATTAATCCGATAGTTGGTTCTCCAAGTGGGGTCCCTGCGCCAGCTGTAGCAGCAGCGTCTCCTGGGAACGTGTTAGAAATGCAGATTCCCAGCCCCGCCCCGCCCAGACTCCGAGTCAGGAATCCAGGCGATGGGCAGGAAGCTTTCGCAAGCCCTCAGCCGGCGTGGGGTATTCAGGCCGCACAGCGAGGCCCTGGAGCCGCTGTCTCGGTCCCAGACTGTCACGTGCTTCCAACTGACTCAGCAGCGTCCTTTTTGGGCGTTCGTTTCCCATCAGAGGCTGATCCTGATCGGGAATGACGCTGAGGGTCACGTCTTGAGAGTGTCCTTCCATCTGGAACAGCTCCTCAGTGCTTCTGGTCCGTCCTGACCCTGACGTCTTTGAAGAGGCCGGGCAGTTCCTTGGATTGATCGGTGGTGGCTCAGTGGTAAAGAGTCCACCTGCCAATACAGGAGACGGGGGTTCAATCCCTGGGTGGGGAAGACCCCCTGGAGAAGGGAATGGCAACCCATCCCAGTATTCTTGTCTGGAGAATCCCATGGACAGAGGCGCCTGGCAAACTACAGTCCATGGGGTCTCAGAGTCGGACACGACTGGGGGTCTCAGAATCGGACACGACTGAGGGTCTCAGTCGGACGCGATGGAGCAAGTAACACTTTTACTTTCTTTAATCTTATGGCGGAAGCCATACTAGTGCAGGAGAGGTTGTTCTGTGATTGACTTGCTTTCATGACTTGGCCACGTTTATATATTTAAATAGTTTAGAACCACCGCGGTTAATTCTGAACACACACTGCTTTGCTTGTTTGCCACACACAGCACGTGGGTCCCTCCTGAGGCTGTGGCAGAGACTCTGTCCTGGCCCCCCAGCTTCTGGTGTGACTGATAACCTTCGGTTTGTAAGAACATGTCCCCATCTCTGTCGCTGCCTTCACACTGACGCCCTCCTCTCTGTGTGAATCTCGGTCTCAACCCTCATGGTTTCCGTGCGATCATCAAAATCAATGCATTAAACTTTGACCAACAATAATGCCATCGATAGCACACGTTCATATCCTGTCCTTTGTCTCAATCGTGTCCTCCGCCGATATACTTTTCTTCGTCCACAGTCACCTCTGCGGATCTGTAATTGTGCTTCACACTTTTTGTCTTTCTCGATGCTTCTGAAGAGGCCAGGCCGGTCACTTGGTAGAGTGTCTCTGAGTCTGGGTTTCTCCAGTATCTCCCCCTCATCAGATTCCGGTCCCGCGCTCTGGGGAGGAAACAGTGAAGTGTCGCTCTGACTTACCAGGACGTCCATCGGGGAAGCCGGAGGGAGAGAGGAGGCAGGGGGCGGCCTCCGCTTGGCCCAGGTGGGGTGGGGAAGGCAGGCCCTGGCCTCCGGCCTGCTCCGCGCCACAGCCCTTCTCGTCCTTAGGTTTAGAACTGAAGGTCTGCTCCCAGGGCGCTGCCCCCGGGCTCCCCGCCCCCAGCCCTCCCCCTGCGCCCCTGAAGACGCTCGAGGACGCTCGCATCGATCGGCGGGGCGCCCCCTGCCGGCTAACGCGGGAGGCGGTGAGAGAAACACCAGATAAGCGAGCGTCAAAAATAGAGCATCAGCTGCGTGAGGAAAAAATAAGCGCCGAGAGAGACGTTCTGAGTAAACGCTGCGGATCAGCGTCGCAAAGACGCTGAGCTAGAGATCCCCGAGACGGCGGCGGGGAAGCTGCTGGTGCGGATGATCCCGAGAGGGAGACCGCAGCCCTGCTGGACCCTGACCGTGGTGCCCGTGCGCTGGGATTCACAGGCCGGGGGAGGGCCAGCGCTTCGTCTTCCTGTGGAGATGCAGCGTTTTCATAAGGTGGCCCTTCCCATAAACACACTTCCTGCCTTAGTTACTGACGAGCCTGAGAAGGCTGGGCTGAAGGCCCAGGTCACCTCCGAGGAAGACGTCTACCTGTACACACACCTAGGAGAGGGACACGCCTGGGAGAGGGACACGCCTGCGGGAGGGAGACGCCTGAGAGAGGGAACCATGGGGAGGGAGACGCCTGGGGGAGGGACACGCCTGGGGGAGGGAGACGCCTGAGAGAGGGAACCTGGGGGAGGGAGACGCCTGAGAGAGGGAACCTGGGGGAGGGAGACGCCTGAGAGAGGGGACACGCCTGGGGGAGGGAGACAGCTGGGGGAGGGGACACACCTGGAGGAGGGGACACGCCTGGGGGAGGGAGACAGCTGGGGGAGGGGACACACCTGGGGGAGGGAGACAGCTGGGGGAGGGGACACACCTGGGGGAGGGAGACGCCTGGGGGAGGGAGACGCCTGAGAGAGGGAACCTGGGGGAGGGAGACGCCTGAGAGAGGGAACCTGGGGGAGGGAGACGCCTGAGAGAGGGGACACGCCTGGGGGAGGGAGACAGCTGGGGGAGGGGACACACCTGGAGGAGGGGACACGCCTGGGGGAGGGAGACAGCTGGGGGAGGGGACACACCTGGGGGAGGGAGACAGCTGGGGGAGGGGACACACCTGGGGGAGGGAGACGCCTGGGGGAGGGAGACGCCTGGGGGAGGGAACCTGGGGGAGGGAGACGCCTGAGAGAGGGGACACGCCTGGGGGAGGGAGACGCCTGAGAGAGGGGACACGCCTGGGGGAGGGAGACAGCTGGGGGAGGGGACACACCTGGAGGAGGGGACACGCCTGGGGGAGGGAGACAGCTGGGGGAGGGGACACGCCTGGGGGAGGGAGACAGCTGGGGGAGGGGACACACCTGGGGGAGGGGACACGCCTGGGGGAGGGAGACAGCTGGGGGAGGGGACACACCTGGGGGAGGGAGACGCCTGGGGGAGGGAGACGCCTGGGGGAGGGGACACGCCTGGTGGAGGGAGACGCCTGCGGGAGGGAGACGCCTGGGGGAGGGACACGCCTGAGAGAGGGAACCTGGGGGAGGGAGACGCCTGGGGGAGGGGACACACCAGGGGGAGGGAGACGCCTGGGGGAGGGAGACAGCTGGGGGAGGGACACACCTGGGGGAGGGACACGCCTGGGGGAGGGATGTGTGGTTTAGCGTTGCTAAACTTAATTATTCTAAGCCACATGCCAAAGATAAGGCCTTATGGAATGTTATTAAAAGTATATGTGATAAACAATCTATATGACTTGTCACATATTTTCTTGGAACATAGTCAGCACTTGATGAACCCTGGTTATTATTACCATGATGATGATGTAACACTGTGCAGTGGAATTGAAAACAGACAAAATGAGAGACTATAAGAACACTGAACCATTAAAAATAGGTGGAAGAGTGGCCTTAGAAGCACTCATGGTTCTAGTAGGTTTGTTTTGAGTCTGGGTGTTTTGTTAATTCCTTATTAGTTAAGGTAGTTTTATTATTGTAGTTGCTGTTATTGTTGAGTCTCTTGAATTTACTGAGCCTATAATTATATTCATATCTGAAAATAATAGTATAATTTTCAGTTTTTAATATGGATACTTGTTATTTCAATTTCAAGCATCATTGCATTGGTTAAAAGAGTGGATTTCAAGGGTGTAATCATCAACTTTGCTGAGAAGATCTCCTATTTTAAGAAACATTCAGTGATAATGCTACATAAGCTATTCCAGAGCACAGAACAAGATGAAAAGCTCTCTAATTCTTGTTTTGTTTTATGAGTTTTAAATGCTTTTTCAACATTACTTTAAAAATCATTTTATTTTTATCTTCTCTTGTTTAGCATGTATATATTTGCAATTATTCTTATCTTTCAGATTTTTAAAAACTCTTCCTGTAAACATACATTTTTTTATGATTAAAAGAATAAAATATTGTATCTTGATTTCACCTGTATCATGTGCCCCTCTTCCATGACTTTTGACTTCATATTTCTTTTAATTATATAATCTGTGGTTTGAGAGTGAAATGAGTGTTGTTAATTTATAATTCTTAGAAAACATGACCCATGTGGTCTCATCTCATAGAAAACTTGAGGTCAAAGGAAGGCATTCCACCAAAGAAATAATTTATTTGAAAATAACCAAAATTCCTACTCAGACTTTTCAAATCTATGTTGAGGCTATGTAGATATCAGCAATTTTTAAAAATTCATGTGTTCATTCCTAACTTTCACATCTTTTTTCCTTCTGTTTCTCCCCTGGACTTGCTTTTATAAATACTACCCACTCACTGAAACCCACGCCAGTTTAACCATGGATGAACATTCTCGGGAGGGAGAGGGAGAAAGATAAAAATTAATGAGCATAACCAGACTTGTTCCTTGGTTTACTCCTTTGTTTTTCTGGAACATATTCTCAGCTTGTTGGCTTTTTTTTTTTTTTTTTTTAAGAGTAGACATCTAGGGTAAAGTTCTTTATATTTACGTTTATATTTCCATGTGATTGTAGCTCAGCTGGATATGCAAGCCTAGCCTGAAAGAAACGCACCATAGCTGACAATTTTGGCTCCGTTGTTCTCTGATAACTGATGGTTGTAAGACGGAGGGCAGCAGAAAGGAGTGTGGGGAACCCGTGAGGTTTCTTTCCTGGACATTTTGAGGAACTTTTCTTTATCTTCGACCTTCTGACCGTTCACTCTCATTCCGCTGGCACTTGATGGGCGAAGGCTCTTTCTGAAATGTCCTGAGATGTTTTCTTGTGTTAATATTATTTTTTGGGTGGTTTTCTTTTTTCTTTCTTAAATGCTTATTTATTTGACTGCACTGGGTCATGCGGGATCTCTGATTTTTGTTTCCACGCATGAGATCTTTAGTTGCAGCGTGTGGGATCTAGTTCCCTGACCAGGGATCAAACCTGGGCCCCCTGCATTGGGAGCAGGGAGTCGTAGCCACCGGACCCCCAGGGAAGTCCCTGGATGGTTCTCTCTAGTCTTCCTTTCTGGATCTATTTATCTAATATGGATTACTCCTCAACTTTTCTTTAGCTTTTGAGTTATGATTGTTTTTCTTACTGTTCTGTTTTCTAGAAGAATTCCAAAGCTTTACCTCCTTAATGTTCTGTGTTAAGTTTTTGCTTTTAATTTTTGCTTTCGTTTCCGCCTTTAAAGGCTCTTTCCTCCTGTTCAGTACTTTCCTTATACTATCCACTTCCCTCCCCCCACCCATGGGCTCAGTGTGATACTGAATCTTTTTGAAAATAGTAAGTTTTAAAGCCCTAGTATTTTTTTCTGAGTTAGCTGTGTCCGCTAATCGCTTGTTCTCCCTTGTGCTTATCTGGCACTTTATCTCTGGTGTGGCTGGATCTCCTCAAATATCTGGGGATCCATGGGTCTCCCTTTGCTGGGTGTTCCAGGGGGGCCCCAGGCGCATCTCCTGTGAAGCTCTGCTCTCCTCTGGCTCTTAGACAACCAAGTGGGGACCCAGGAGGGACCTCAGGGAGGAGCGGCGACCTGCAGTGGGCATGGCTCTTCTGTTTCCTCCATCTCCGGGCGTGAGGGGTATTCTTGTCCTCGGCCTGGTTTTCTCTTCCTTGTCTCTTCTCACCCACCAGGTGGCAGGTCTAGGACAGTGGTCCTCAGTGGGGGCAGCTCTGCCCTAGGGACACAGCAGGATCTGGGGTCACTTGGGGCGGTCACATCAGGGATGGTATTGGCACCCAGCATACAGAGGCCAGGGCTGCTGCTAGGACGCACAGGACGGGCCCCGCCGAGGACCCCCTGGTCCCGGATGTCAGTGGTGCAGGCACTGGGAAAGCCTGGTCCTGTGGCTGGAGGTCTTGGTTAAACCCTGCAGGGAGCAGGCCCAGAGGCTGCAGCCTGAGTCTGGTCTCCAGGCCAGAGGAGGAAAAGGGGGTCTGTGCCTCTGTGTGCCTGTCCAGTGGGTGTACAGACACACACACACACATACACACTCACACGTGCCAATACAGACTCCACACACAGAAATTTTCAGACACAAACACATATACACAAACACACAGATGCATATATACACATATACAAATACACACTCAGGCACACACAAAATATATACATACACAGAAGCTTTCAGACACAAACATGCACAAACACACAGGTGCACACATACACACAAATACATGCAAACACCCCCAGCACCCACACACACCACGTCCAGCGTCGGACAGGAAGTCTCCCGGAATGGCCCATCGTCAGTCCTGCTGGAGCAGACCCTGGGAAAGCTGGGAGTGGTGCGCAGGGCAGGTGGGCAGCCAGGCCTGCAGGGGGGCCAGCTGGCAGCAGGTCAGGGGTCTGACTGGCCTGGCAGTGGTGGCCGTTCCTTGGGGGGTCCCTATTGGTATGAGTGGGTCTGCTCCACTCGCCTCCTTCTGGGCTAATCTGGGAACTGGATCTGAGAGAGGGGCCGGCTCTCCAGGGCCCAGAAGAACTAATTAGGTTTCTCTCTGCATCTCATCATATCCGAGTCATTTGTCTCGAAACGACAGAGGACTTCTTTTGTGCCTTCTGCTTCCATCCCAGACGCTAACTAACCCGTGTGCAAACAGAGAGGACGCTTACCATTGTTGTATTGGAAACAACAAAGGTTCTTCCAGCAGACACCCAGCAACGCATCCAGAGGCTGCTTGGATCCCATATTTTCTGGCATAAAAACCCACATCCCACACTCAGGCTTTGTTCTTTCTGGGCGTCAGTTCCAGAATGTTTTCTGTCTCTGCATTCAACAGCCCAGGAGCCGCTTGCCAATCTGTTCGTCCCTGTTTGATCTTGAAAATGTGCAGTGGTTTTTCCAAAGGCCAATACCTGACATCCCAAAGCCGAGAACGGCAGGGTTCTGACCCTGAAGACCATGGGACTGGATTCCCAGGAAATGTTCTAGAAGAGAGTCTGCAAGAAGCAGTGTCTCTTCTGCTATGTGTTAGAACTCAGTTGTGCCAACTCTTTGCGGCCCCGTGGACTTTGCGGCCACCAGGTTCCTCTGTCCATGGGATTCTCCAGGCAAGAATACTGGAGAGGGCAGCCATTCCCTTCTCCGGGGCATATTCCCGACCCAGGGATCGAACCTGGGTCTCCTGCATTGCAGGCAGCTTCTTTACCACCCGAGCCACCAGGGAACTGGACGGGCTGCTGGGGTGTCACTGAGCACATCTTTCTTCAGATGCCGTGAGTCAGGGAGGACCCTGGATAGGGAGGTGAGAGCCTGCCGGACGTGGCGAGGCCCGTGGTTTGAAGCGCACGTTGGCTCCTGTGTCCGCAGACCTGGCTTCGGCCGAGGTGGGGGGTCCTGCGAGAACTCCGTATCCCTCTGGTGGAGTGTGTCTGCAGTCGTGGAAAGCTGATGGTGGGCAGGAGCTGTCGGTGAGCAGAGGCTACAGGGGTTCTGTTGAGATGGGCCCTGAGACAGGTCTGAGTGAGCATCCTTCCTTGAAAGCATCCCGTGGTCCTTCCCTCTGAGCTCTGTACATCCTGTGCTCTCAGAGCGGGAACACTCTCCGCCAGGGCGGTCCTCCTCCAGCAAGGAGGGGTCTGGAGGCTCTGATGGCAAGGCGCGTCCCTGTGGTCTCCGGAGCTCTTGCCTTCTCCGCCTCCACCCGCTGGCTGTTTTGTTGGTCTGATTCCTCAGGTCCAGTCTGGTCTCACATGCAGGAGCACACGGGTGTGAAGAAGCTCCTCTTTCCAGCTGAAATGTGTTTCCTTTAACTGTTGTTCATACAACACACCGGGATGGTTTCCATGGTGACCCACCTTCAGACGTCTCCCTCTTGCCCATGTTTCTCCTGAAATCTGGGCCTGGCTGGGCATCCGGCTCTGGCTGTGGGAGAGCAGAGAGGGCTTTGTGAGCTGAGGTTCAGAGCCTGGGCTGCTCTCAGCTTACCCCGCGGCTTCCTGTAGCTTCCCTGGTCTCTACTGATGGTCGGCAAGCCTGACGAGGCCTATTTGATGAGAACTACCACTGTCAACTACGTTGACACCCAGGCTGAACTACGGAGTGGATTTCTAAACCCAACATCTGTATTTTATATTTATTCCTAATGAATGTGTGCTCCTTAATTTGGGGCTAGCATCCTTGTGTAGTGAGAAGATTCTGAATCATGGTCTTGAGCTGCGAGCTGTCGTTATGTGAATTGTCTGTGAATTTCTCAGACATGTCTGCTGTGTCATGACCTGAGTCACTTCAAGGCAGGAGAGGCTGGTCCAGAAGACAGACTCTGCCTGTCACTGACCTCAGTCTCCTGTGATACCTCCTCACCCCACCCCCGGGGTCCGTCATTGACCAATCTCCTCTGATACCTCCTCACCCCACCCCCGGTCCATCGTTGACCTCATCTCCTGTGATCACCTCCTCACCCCACCCCCGGTCCATCGTTGACCTCATCTCCTGTGATTACCTCCTCAACCTCACCCCCAGGGTCTGTCATTGACCCCATCTCCTGTGATCACCTCCTCACCCCCATCCCTAGGGTCCACCATTGACCCCATCTCCTGTGATCAGCTCCTCACCCCACCCCCGGGGTCCGTCGTTGACCCCATCTCCTGTGATCATGTCCTCACCCCACCTCCGCCCGTCATTGACCCCATCTCCTGTGATCACTCGTCACCCCCACCCCCAGCCCAGGTTTCCCACCAGCGCCTGCTCAGAGTTGAGCAGGACTCACGGCCCCTCCTCTCTGACCCCGTGAGAAGGCAACGGTCTGGGGGTCTCACGTCTCTCCCAACCCCTCTGTCCTCTCCCTGTAACTCCACGTGTTTGGATCAGTGGAAAATTTAGTTCCAAATTATCAAAGGATTTTTTAGAAGCAACTTCTTTTGAGGCTTGATTCATACAAAATAAAGTGTATATATCTAAATTGTAGTCTTTGATACGGTTTGTCAGATATATAAATGGGAAACCATCACCACGAAGAATAGAACGAATGCGTTCACGGCTCCCCAAAGTTTTCTGGCTCCCCTTCGTAACACTCCTCCCACCCCCTGCCCCAACCAGGGCTATAGATTAGTTTCTATTTTCTAGCGTTTTGTGTAAGTGGAATAATACAGTAAGTATATGCTCCTTTCAGTATGGCTTCTCTCAGAGATTAGAATGGGATCTATAAAAACAGCTATTAGAACCAGTCAGTGAGGGTAGCAAGGCTGATACCACATCAATATGCAAAGATATATTGAATTTCTTTGAGCTTGAAAGTAACATACAGAAATTGAAACAAAAAATACTATTTACAATAGCATAAAATAGTATGAAATACTTAGGGATAAATCTGACAACTGAAAATTATAAAATATAGATGAGAGGAATTAAAGAAGGCCTAAATAATATGAAAGATGTGCCATGTTTGTGAGTCAGAAGATTCAATATTCCTAAAATGTCAGTTTCTCCCAAATTGATCTGAGGATTCAATATGATACCAATCAAAATTTGAACAGGCTTTTTTTTTTGGTAATAATTGACAAGATGATTTCCATGAATCTGCATTTATGGGAGTGTGAAGATCCCAGAAGATACCAAAAAACTGAGAAAGAGAAACAAATTGCAGGCCTAACACTCCTTGGTTTCAAGACTAATTATAAAGTTACACTATCAAAGCTGTGTGGTTTTGGTGTCCAGGTAGACAGATAAATCAATTGAACAGAATAGAGAGTGCAGAAATAGACACACACATATACAGATAATTGATTTTCAACTAAGGTACAAAGGCAATTCAGTACAGAAAGGATAGTTATTTTAAAATGGTGCTAGAAAAAATCTGGGTATCCATATGCCAGAAGGGAACTCAATCCATACCTCACATCACAAAGATGAACTCAAAATAGGTACACACCTAAGTGTAAAACATAAAATGATAAAACTTCAAGAAGAAGACATAAGACAAAACCTTCATGACCCTGGATTAAGAGAAGATTTCTTTATATACATCATCAAAACACAAATGTACGTGAAACAACTGATAATTTGGCTTCATCTTTAGAGGTTCTGTTTTTCAAAAATTCCTTTCAGGCAATGAAAGGTCAAGCTACAACCTGGTAGAAAAACATACATCTGATAAAGAACTTGACTCCAGGACACAAAAAGAATTCTTGAAGATGCACAAATGGAAAATGGGTAGTTTCTCAAAAGGTTGTACATGTTCCTACCATATAGTTGGGTCAGTTCCGTGTCTCGGTATCTACTTCAAATTAAAAAATCATATGACCAAAGACTTGGATATGAATGTTTGCCGCATTTGTAATAATCCCCAAAGTGGGAGTCACACAAACGTCCCTCAGAGGGTGGCTGGCTAAGCCTGCCGTCCGTGTCATGGGCCCATGACACCGCTCAGCAAAGGACAGGGATGAGCTCCTGACGCACACAACACCTGGAGGAATCGCTAAATCGTCATGCTGCGTCATGCATGCTTCCATGCTGGATGGAAAGTAAGTCCTTTATGATTTCATTCAGATAAAATGCTGAAAAGTGTGAGGTAGTCTACGGTGATGCAGACACAGAAAGTAGATGTAGACACTGCGGGGAGGCGGAGGAAGGCTTACAAAGGAGCATGAAGACGCTCCAGGCGATGATGCGTGAGCTGTGTTCATGGCAGTGATGGCTTCACCGTGTGTGTTTATGTGAAAGCTCGTCACGTTGTCACTTTAAATATGTACATGCAGATCCGTGTAAGTCAGTGATAAACTTCAATAAAAAAAAAAAAACCATGTCAAAAAAAACCCCCGACGTAGAGAAATGCCTGTAGACAGAACCTCAGCGAGGCTTGTGTGTGCCTCTTATCCAGCCCGGTGCCCAACGAGCGTGCGCTTAGGAAATGTTACTTTGCCTTCCATCTTCTTCTCCACCCGTGATAAAAACTCAGAGTGCGTAGAACTAGTTACATCATCAGCTGACATGTCTCCTGTGTGGCTGATGGCAGGACAGGGTTTTGTACAAAGACACTTCGGTCTGGGAAGAGCCCACGATGCTGAAACATTCAAACGCTTCCATGTTATTTGGAACAAGGTGTGCTTGTCAGACGGACAGGTAGTTAAATACCGAAATTCCTGTCCGAGTGAAATGTACCCACGTGAGGTTTTAACGGTGTGGTCACATTTGTGGGAGTCCACAGGGAGGTAATCTCAGCCCATGAAGTATTTATGGAGACTCACCCGAGGTCCCTGTGAGGGCTGTTGCCGCGAGGATGACGGCCAGGACCCCCTGCATGGACCAGTCTCTTTGCTCTGTTGTCTGTGATGACTCTGCTTTTTGTCTGCCTGTCCCCTGCCCCCCTGCCCCCCAAGGCAGCCCTGGACTTGCCTCCATGTAGCCCCTACTCTTTTCCATCCCCCTCTTTCTCTCCAGCCCTGTCACCGTGTCTGTGATCTCCAGGCCGGGTCACCTTTGAAGGATGTATTCATTTCATCATTTCCAGAGTCCCCTCCTCCACAGGTGACACTGGAGGTGCTGAAAGCCAGCCCAGTGAGCCGCATCTTGGAGGGGGCTCTGGAGGAAAAGGATCGTCCTTGGACCCACTTGCAGGAAACAGTGTCACATTTGACTCCTCTGAACAGGGTGAGACAGGACGCAAAATGTACAGGCACATGTGGGTCTGTTTGTGAGACTTGTGCTGGGAGGTCGTCTAGTCGTGACCACAATCTGGATGAGGTCACCTGCATGAATCCCGTTTTTGCAGATGGAGCTCCAGCAGGGTGGGGGGGTACTTTCTTGAGGGGGAGCCATCCTCTCCTGGAAACTGGCTGTGCTGTGGACAAAACCACAGGAAGGGGACGGACCTTCGGGTGGGCCCCCACATCAGCTCCCAGGTGCTTTCATTTTCTCTCAGCCCGTTAGGTCAGGCGGAGGGGTGGCAGTCTGACTGTGGGTGACTGAAACATTCGAGATGGCTTTTATAGGCTAAAGAACCAAGTGGAATGGCCCACAAGCCCCTAAAAGAACCGTCAGCAGATTGACGGTTGGTGTCTGGCTCACTTGCTGTCGACCTGCAGTGAGCCTGGTTTCAGGGGGCAGAAAGAGTTCTCTCCTTTCTCCTCCCAGAAAACACAGCTGAGAACTTCCCGGGAAACTGGGCTCTGCTCCCATCTGCCAGGAAGCACACCTCTGAGCAGGAGGGACCAGAAATCAGAGTCAGAACCAGAAATAATCTCCGCCGACGTATGGCGCTAACCCCATGCTCACATGTGCTCCCAGGGAACTCGAAACTCTTCTGTGAAAGATGACAAGATGAGATAATAATGCCACAAAAATATGTGGTAGACATCCCCCAATAATTTTCTTTGAAGTAACGTTTATACAACCTGGATGAGCCTCTTTAGGGTCATTTACACGCAATGAAGACGGCAGCTTACCTGAGTGCCCCCAGTGTTAATGGACTCTGATGTTAATTACACGGTTATCTCTTGGTTTAATGGTTCCTAAAAACTGCCTTAAATAACCACTCCTTCTTTTTTTAAAATTTTTTCATTTATTTTTATTAGTTGGAGGCTAATTACTTTACAATATTGTAGTGGTTTTGCCATACATTGACATGAATCAGCCATGGATTTACATGTGTTCCCCATCCCAATCCCCCCTTCCGCCTCCCTCCCCATCCCATCCCTCTGGGTCTTCCCAGTGCACCAGCCCTGAGCACTTGTCTCATGCATCCAACCTGGGTTGGTTCACCACTCCTTCTTAACCACATAAAATTCCCCTGCAGTAAGTACTGCTCAGGTAGAAGGCTGTTCTGTTATTTTTTTAAGTTGAAGTACATTAAGTTAATTTACAAGGTTGTTTAGTTTCTAGTGAATAGCAAGGTGACTCAGTTATACATACACATATATGCTTTCTTTTCAGATTACTTTCCCTTATAGGTTATTACGTGATAATGAGTATAGTTCCCTGTGCTATACAGTAGGTCCTTGTTATTTACCTACTTTATAGAATGCTGTTCTTTTATAGGGAATTTCCTGAATTCTGTAGTGACTTACCATTCTTGTGTTTAATTTTTTTTTTAAATTTTTTTGTGTTTAATTTTTAATTTATATTGGAGTAGAGTTGATTAACAATGTTAAGTTAGTTTCAGGTATACAACAAAGTGATTCAATTATATGTAATGCATGTATCTATTCTTTTTCAAATTCCTTTCCCCTTTAGGTTACTACAGAGTATTGAGGAGAGTTCCCTGTGTGGTACAGTAGATCCTCGTTGGTTACCTGTTTAAAATACAGCAGTGTGTATTCGTCAGCCCCAAATCTGCCATTCTTTTTTTTTTTTTTGCCATTCTTAATCTAATATTCACAGCCGTGTATTCTTGGGTTTCTCCACACGTCGCATCGTTAGCGGTTCTCAGTAAAAGGCCTGCTGTTCCCAGGTTCCTGGACCACAACCTCCAGGAGGGCAGAATGGGGCCGTCCCCACCAGAGCACCACAGCAGGTGCTCGGCACGCACGTGCTGAATCAATGATGAAACATCGCATCAGTAGGGGGTGAGGACTTGGGTCCCAGAGGCCCCCCTGAGGACGGACCCTGACCGGTGGGGTGGGCAGCGGAGTCCTCTTGGGCCCGTCTCAGCTGGCTGTCTCCTCCCTGGATGGTGGGTTTCCCTGGGGTCTGGCCTCATCCTCCTGGGGAAGCCGGCCGGGAGCATGTGGTCCAGCCCAGAGTCGCGTGGGAGCTGCTGGCGGAGGCCCCTCCACACTCAGGTCGGCAGCTGGCACCTCCTTTGTGACTAGGGAGCAGATGAGGGTGACCTTGCTGAGCGAGCTGGGATCAGGCTTTGCACGTGTAAGTGTTCAGACTTAGTGCAGGGCAGGATGTTTGCAGTCTGGTCTGGACCTGGCTTTGCACGTGTAAGTGTTCAGACTTAGTGCAGGGCAGGGTGTTTGCTGAACCACAGCTACTGGGAATACTGTGGTTCCTGCGTTTGAGTCTTGACCTCGCGTATCTGTGGAATCACACTCTCAGGGCTTGGAGTTAGGAAAGAAGGCATCCTGAGACCTCCATCCTCCTGGTTCTGACTCGCTGTTGACACAGCCCTGGCAGAGCTGCCCCCAGACCCCAGCACGGGCTGCCATGACCCCCTGGGCGCAGGTTTGCCTGGGAAGGTCCCAGGGACAGGCAGATGGTGGGATCAGTAGAGGCTGTTTGCCTGCATTGCTGGCTCAGGGGCCTGTGCAGCCTGGGCTCCCCCCAAGGTGAGCGGCCAGAGGATATATGGGGGTGGTCTGTAGGGGGTGCCCTTTGGGAGGAGGGCCGATGTCGGTCAGCACCTGTCCGCGCAGGTGGTTGGCACTTTTTTTAATCAGAGGATAGAGCTGAGTGGCCAGCCTTGATCTAAGCTCGGGGGCCCCTTTCTCAGGCTCCCAAGTGAAGCCAGGGGGCGAGGCAGTTGGCGGATCACAGAGGATTCCAGGCGGGGCAGGGTGGAGTGGGGAAGGGGTGACAGGGGCAAAGAGGGGGTGGGACCACTGCAGCCTCCGAAGAACCCCCTGTAATCCACAGGCCAGATGACCACGCACTCACAAAGATGTTAACAGAGGTGAATATTATTTCCTGGGGTTCATATTATTTATAGGACATTTTAAATTACCAAAAAACCATGCAGGCTTTGTAACCCAGATTTACTTGTCATGGCCACAAACAGGCCACAGACAAGGAAGATTTCCAAACTCGGTGAGTTCTACTGGGAAAAAAAAAACGCTTGCATTCATACAAGAAGCAGTGGGCAAAAAGTGACAGGGAACAGTAAAAAGTGAAGCACCCGACGTTCTCTGTTTTCTGCCTGTGTTCTTTGGTGAAATAACTCACGGATGTTTAGAGAGAAAGGAGATGGTGTGTGTGAGAGAGAGAGAGACAGACAGAGACAGAGAGACATGAGAGATACAGAGGCAGAGACAGTCAGAGAGACACAGAGAGAGATGTGAGAGAGACAGACAGAGACACAGAGGGACAAAGGGACACAGAGACAGAGAGACCGAGCGGCAGAGAGAAGCGCTGCTGACGGATGGAGGGTCCGCCGCGCCGTCAGCTCTGTTACCGGTGGAAGCTGGTTTCCTGCCCGGGCTGCTCCCGTCGCTGTAGCGTTAGCCTTGGGATCTGCGTCCTCGGCCGCGGGCGGGAGGCGCTCAGAGTGGCCTGGGGAGAGCGGCTCCTGCAGCCGCAGGCTGGGTTCTCCCGACTGGGGTCAGACAGAAGGCCCCGCGCGCTCGGATTTCCTGAGGAGCCGCCGGAAAGCGGCGGGCGGAGGCGGGCTCGGCGCGCGGAGGAACCGTGCGGGGCGCGCCCTCTAGCGACGGGACGCGGCACAGTCCGCCGCGTCAGGCGCTCCGGCCGCCGCCCAGGCAAGGCCCGCGGCCCAGCCAGAGAAGAGACTGGGACACGGTCGCCGCCCTGCTCAGCACGCGCGCGTGAGGGCACACGGGGGGCGTGCGCGTGAGGGGCACACGGTGGGGCGCGCGCGTGAGGGGCACACGGGGAACGCGCTCCTGAGGGCACACGGGGAGCGCGCGCGTGAGGGCACATGGGGAACGCGAGTGAGGGCACACGGGGGGCGCGCGCGTGAGGGGCACACGGGGAACGCGCGTGAGGGCACACGGGGAGCCCGCGCGTGAGGGCACACGGGGAGCCCGCGCGTGAGGGCACATGGGGAACGCGAGTGAGGGGCACACGGGGAACGCGAGTGAGGGCACACGGGGGCGCGCGCGTGAGGGGCACACAGGGTGACACGCGCCTGAGGGCACATGGGGAACTCGCGCGTGAGGGGGACACGGGGAAGGCGCGTGAGGGCACACAGGGAGCGCGCGTGTGAGGGCACACGGGGGGGGGCGTGCGTGAGGGCACACGGGGAACGCAAGTGAGGGGCACACGGGGCGGCGCGCGTGTGAGGGGCACACCGGAAGTCTAGAGAGGCTTTCTTGCTTTTTGAGACGTGGGCGTGCAGACCCCTTTGACCGCAGGTGAGCTGAGGGTGGGCGCCTCTGAGGACGGCAAGACTCCCTGTGAAAGGCTGGGCCGCCCTCTGCGCCGTGCCCCCCATTGGCCTTGATGGCTGACGGGACACATCGTGGTCACCAGAACAGGCGTCGGGAGGTGGAAGGCGCTTCTGGGAACCGAGGCTGAGGTGCCCCCTCCAGGGGGACCGCGTCCCCGAGAGCCCGGGGGTCAGGTCTCGAGGTCGGGGGCAGCGGCTGTGTCCCTGGGCCCGCCACCTCTCCAGGCCCGCAGGCCCAGCGGCAGAGGGCGGGACGGGACAGCCATGGGCGGGCTGGGCACAGGGCGGTAGGCGGACAGGACCGTGTGCGCTGCTGCCCTCAGCTTTCTCTCTCCTGGGCCGTTTGGAAACTTGCAACAATGGACAGCCAACACCTAGATACCCTTCTCCTAGACTCAGCTGTGGCCTTGGGCACAGCCGTTTTCTCTCTGTCGTTTCTCTCTCCCTGTCACATGTGTGTATGTACGTGTCTTCCTGAGCATCTCTGTCATCTGTCTATCTGTATCTGTCCATATCTGTCATCTGTCTTTATCAATCACCTATCATTTGTCTGTCTTTCATCTATCATCTATCCCCTATCTGTATCTATCACCTGTCATCTGCCTATCTTGATCAGCTCTCTGTATCTACTGTCTCTCATCTATCTTTACCTATCATCTGTCCTCTTTATCATCTCTCTGTCTGTCTGTACCTGACTTTCTGAACAGTAGTAACTTGTGGATGTCCTGACACCTCACCTCTGAGAGCAACAGGCTGTATCACCTAATAAGGCTGGGTTTCCTGGTGACCACAGGAACATGATTGCCCTCGAGAAAGTTACTAACAACTTCCTGGTATCATCTAAGAACATGGGCTGCAGGTTTTCATACCTTAAACCGAGACTCTATATCTCCAAGTGGACCTGCTCAGGAGATATCAATAACCCTCACACACATTAGGAAGGCCTCTGGTAAATAACCAGAATATCAAATGTCGGAAGGACGTGTAGAAAGGGAACCCTTGGGCACTGTTGGTGGGAATGTAAACGGTGCAGCCATTTCTGTAGCCATTTACTACGGAAAACAGTATGGGGGGGGGTCCTCAAAAAATTGAAAATAGGATTACTGTATGATACAGTCATCCCACTTCTGGATGTGTAACCACAAGGACTGAAATTCCAGAGGTGTCTGCGTTCCCCAGTGTCCATCGAGGACAAATGGAAAAACAGTTCCTTCCATTATATTTACAAACTCACAGTGGGATATTATCCAGCCATCAAAACGAAGGAGATTCGGACACCTGCTGCATGTGGATGAACCTTGGGGACACGACGCTGAGTGAAATAAGCCGGCACAGAAGGAAATGCTGTCTGACTTCACTTATATCAAGTACTTAGAGTAGTCAGACTCAGAGACAGAAGGTAGAAGGGGGTGGGTGCCAGCGGCTGGGGGAGGGGTAAACAGGGAATTGTCATTGTTTAGTCATTCAGTCATGCCCAACTCTTTGCGAGCCCATGAACTGCAGCCCATCAGGCTCCTCTGTCCACAGGATTTCCCAGGCAAGAACACTAGAGTGGGTTGCCATTTTCTTCTCCAGGGGATCTTCTTGACCCACAGATGGAACCCATGTCTCCTGCTTGGCAGGCAGATTCTTTACCCCTAAGCCACCTGGGAAGCCCAAGCAGGGAACATTGAGTGTGAAATTTCAGTTTTGCAGAATAGAAAAGATCAAGGTTTCTTGTGCAACAATGTAAACATAGTTAACACTTCTGCACTGTACACTTAGAAATGGTGAAGATGGCAGATTTTGTATGTTTTTAAACTACCTTTTTTTGAAAAGCCCACGTTGGCATCCAGAAGCCCCCAGCTTTGGACTGTAAAACTACCTCTGATAGCTGTCATGGTTCACATTCCTGGTCTCAGTGTCCTCTTCCGTAAAGTAGGTAAATCTCAGCCCCAAGCTCACGAAGCTGGCGAGTTGAGAGATCTCAGAGCACACCTGCTCTGGGGAAGTGTGTACATCACAGGTTGGTACCCTGTGACCACGTGCTTCTCCCGACTCCTCCATCTGAGGGGCACAGGTGTTCCGGGGTGATCTTATTTAGATGAGAGGGCCATTAAGCACCACATGGTATTTTTTGAGACCTCAGAGTCTAGAAAATCCTGATTTTAAAATTTTCAGTGGAGCTGCTGTGAGCATCGTCCTGTCGACTCAGACCCTGGATGGAGGGGATGTCAGTGTGGCTTCAAATCAAGAGCAGCCTCAGCATTCTGGGAAAAACCAAGCATTTGTTTGAATAAACGGCTTTACCTAGAGCACCCTGCTGCATCACTCACCAGGGCTGGGTGCTTCCGGGAGCCCCTGGGGCTGTGTCCTTCAGGATGCTGAAAGGGGGCAGGCATCCCCACGAGTCCGCTACAGCCTCGGGGCTCAGAGTGGTCAGGCTACCAGAACACACGGTCCTGACTCTGGGCTGCAGTCTGCCTATTCACTGTGGAGGATGTAGACAGAATCACAACAAGCCAGCTCTCGTCTTTGTTTCTAGAAGGTGTAAACTGAGCTCACTGTTGTAGACTGCTGATTCTGTCTCCTTTTGCATTGCTCTTGGGTGAATCAGTGGACACCTGATAAGTGGTGCTTCCCATCTTATGTTGACCAAAAAACCAAGATGAAGTCAATACATATTTAGAGTCAGCAGAGGTGGCTATTTTTAGTTAGATGTGGGGGGATATATGCATGCATGCATGCCAAGTTGCTTCAGCCCTGTCTGACTCTCTGTGACCCCAGAGACTATAGCCCACCAGTCTCCTCTGTCCATGGGATTCTCCAGGCAAGAATACTGGAGTGGGTTGCCATTCCCTCCTCCAGGGGATCTTCCCAACCCAGGGATCGGACCCGTGTCTATTATGTTTCCTGTGTTGGCAAGTGGGTTCTTTACCACTAGCACCCATATAGGGAAAGGGAAGCCCATATAGGAATGGCTTCCCTATATGGGAAGCCCATATAGGTATATAGACATAGATATATACATAGATAGCTCGCTCTCTCTCTCTTCCTCTCTCTCTCTCTGTCTCTCTCTCTCTCTCTATATATATACATACACACACACATACACACACATATACACCTATATACTTATATGTATATGAAATATGAAGATGTATCAGTTCAGTTCAGTCACTCAGTCTTGTCCAACTCTGCGACCCCTGGACTGCAGCAAGCCAGGCCTCCCTGTCCATCACCAACTCCTGGAGTTTACTCAAACTCATATCCATTGAGTTGGTGATGCCATCCAACTGTCTCATCCTCTGTCGTCTCCTTCTCCTCCTGCCTTCAATCTTTTCCAGCATTAGGGTCTTTTCAGATGAGTTAGTTCTTCGCATCAGGTGGCCAAAGTATTGAGGTTTCAGCTTCAGCATCAGTCCTTCCAATGAATATTCAGGACTGATTTTCTTTAGGATGGACTGGTTGGATCTCCTTGCAGTCCAAGGGACTCTCAAGAGTCTTCTCCAACACCACAGTTCAAAAGCATCAATTCTTTGGCGCTCAGCTTTCTGTATGATCCAACTCTCACATCCATACATGATTACTGGGAAAACCATAGCTTTGACTAGATGGACATTTGTTGGCAAAGTAATGTCTCTGCTTTTTAATATGCTGTCTAGGTTGGTCATCACTTTTCTTCCAAGGAGCAAGTGTCTTTTAATTTCATGGCTGCAGTTAGCATCTGCAGTGATTTTGGAGCCCCCCAAAATAAAGTCTGCCACTGTTTCCATTGTTTCCCCATCTATTTCCCATGAAGTGATGGTACCAGATGCTATCATCTTCATTTTCTGAATGTTGAGTTTTAAGCTAACTTTTTCACTCTCCTCTTTCACTTTCATCAAGAGGCTCTTTAGTTTCTGCCATAAGAGTGGTGTCATCTGCATATCTGAGGTTATTGATATTTCTTCCGGCAATCTTGATTTCAGCTTGTGCTTCATCCATCCCAGCGTTTCTCATGAGATACTCTGCATATAGGTTAAATAAGCACGGTGACAGTATACAACCTTACCGTACTCCTTTCCCTATTTGGAACCAGTCTGTTGTTCCATGTCCAGTTCTAACTGGCTTTCTGACCTGCATATGGATTTCTCAAGAGGCGGGTCAGGTGGTCTGGTATTCCCGTCTCTTCCAGAATTTTCCACAGTTTGTCGTGATCCACACAGTCAAAGGCTTTGGCATAGTCAATAAAGCAGATGTTTTTCTGAAACTCTCTTGCTTTTTTGATGATCCAACGGATGTTGGCAATTTGATCTCTGGTTCCTCTGCCTTTTCTAAATCCATCTTGAACATCTGGAAGTTCCTGGTTCAAATACCATTGAAGCCTGGCTTGGAGAATTTTGGGCATTACTTTGCTAGTGTGTGAGATGAGTGCAGTTGTATTGTAGTTTGAGCATTCTTTGGCATTGCTGTTCTTTGGGATTGGAATGAAAATTGACCTTTTCCAGTCCTGGGGCCACTGTCAAGTTTTCCAAATTTGCTGGCATATTGAGTACAGCACTTTAACAACATCATCTTTTAGGATTTAAAATAGCTCAACTGAAATTCCATCACCTCCACTAGCTTTGTTTGTAGTGATGCTTCCTACGCACATCTTGACTTCACACTCCAGGTTGTCTGGCTGTAGGTTGGTGATCACACCATTATGATTAAGATCTTTTTTGTATAGTTCTTCTGTGTATTCTTGCCACCTCTTCTTAATATCTTCTGCTTCTGTTAGGTCCATACCATTTCTGTCCTTTATGAGCCCATCTTTGCATGAAATATTTTCTTGGTATCTCTAATTTTCTGGAAGAGATCTCTAGTCTTTCCCATTCTATTGTTTTCCTCTGTTTCTTTGCATTGATCACGTAGGAAGGCTTTCTTATCTCTCCTTGCTATTCTTTGGAACTCTGCATTCCAATGGGAATATCTTTCTTTTTCTCCTTTGCCTTTCACTTCTCTTCTTTTCACTGCTATTTGTAAGGCCTCCTCAGGCAGCCATTTTGCTTTTTTGCATTTTTTTTTTCTTGGGGATGGTCTTGATCCCTGTCTCCTGTACAAAGTCACAAACCTCTGTCCATAGTTCTTCAGGCACTGTCTATCAGATCTAATCCCTTGAGTCTATTTGTCACTTCCACTGTATAATCGTAAGGAATTTGATTTAGGTCATACCTGAATGGTCTAGTGGTTTTCCTTACTTTCTTCAATTTAATCTGAATTTGGCAATAAGGAGTTCATGATCTCCACAGTCAGCTCCAGCTCTTGTTCTTGCTGACTGTATAGAGCTTCTCCATCTTTGGCTGTAAAGAATATAATCAATCTGATTTTGGTGTTGACCATCTGGTTATGTCCATGTGTAGAGTCTTCTCTTGTGTTGTTGGAGGAGGGTGTTTGCTATGACCAGTGCATTCTCTTGGCAAAACTCTTATTAGCTTTTGCCCTGCTTCATTCTGTATTCCAAGGCCAAATTTGCCTGTTACTCCAGGCATTTCTTGACTTGCTACTTTTGCATTCCAATTCCCTATAATGAAACGAATATTTTTTTTGGGTGTTAGTTCTAGACGGTCTTGTAGGTCTTCATAGATCCATTCAACTTCAACTTCTTCAGCATTACTGGTCAGGGCATACACTTAGATTACTGTGATATTAAATGGTTTCTCTTGGAAATGAACAGAGATCATTCTGTCATTTTTGAGATTGCATCCAAGTACTGCATTTCAGACTTTTGTTGACTATGATGGCGACTCCATTTCTTCTAAGGGATTCTTGCCCACAGTAGTAGATCTAATGGTCATCTGAGTTAAATAAATCCTGTCCATTTTAGTTCTCTGATTCCTAAAATGTCGATGTTCACTCTTGCCATCTCCTGTTTGACCACTTCCAATTTGCCTTGATCTCATGGACCTAACATTCCAGGTTCCTATGTAATATTGCTCTTTACAACATCGGACCTTGCTTCTATCACCAGTCACATCCACAGCTGGGTGTTGCTTTTGCTTTGACTCCATCTCTTCATTCTTTCTGGAGTTATTTCTCTACTGATCTCCAGTAGCATATTGGGCACCTACTGACCTAGGGAGTTCGTCTTTCAGTGTCCTGTCTTTTTGCCTCTTCATACTGTTCGTGGGGTTCTCAAGGCAAGAATATTGAAGTGGTTTGCCATTCCCTTCTCCAGTGGACCACATTCTGTCAGAACTCTCCACCATGACCTGCCCATCTTGGGTGGCCCTACACAGCATGGCTCATAGTTTCATTGATTTAGACAAGGCTGTGGTCCATGTGATCAGTTTGATTAGTTTACTGTGATTGTGGTTTTCATTCTGACTGCCCTCTGACAAATGAGGATAAGAGGCTTATGGAAGCTTCCTGATGGGAGAGACTGACTGAGGGGGAAACTGGGTCTTGTTCTGATGGGCGGGGCCATGCTCAGTAAATCTGTAATCCAATTTTCTGTTGAAGGTTGGGTCTGTGTTCCCTCCCTGCTATTTACCGGGGCCAAACTATGGTGGAGGTGATGAAGATAATGGTGACCTCCCTCAAAAGGTCCCGTGCACACACTGCCACACTCAGTGCCCCCAGCCCTGCAGCAGGCCACCGCTGACCTGCGCCTCTGCTGGAGACTCCTGGACACTCACGGGCAAGTCTGGGTCAGTCTCTTGTGGGCTCACTGCTCCTTTCTCCTGGGTCCTGGTGCACAAGCTTCTGTTTGAAGATATATAGGGAGGTATATATATGGAGAGAGATATAGGTAAGTAGGTACATATAGGTATAGCCTATATCACTCTCCATGTATACACTTATATACCTATATCTGTAGACAAATATGTATATATTTTTTTCCACTTCCACACTGGCTGCATTTTGTACATATCCTCCAAGTATAAGAACTTCATGGAAGTTTTTGCAAGTAGGATTTTTCTGTAGCCTGCTGTCATTAATTTTCTCCTGTAGGTCGCCATCCTTTCTGGGTGTCATACTGGAGAGAATTATTTTCCTCCCACTCAAGATTTCTGGAATATTCCCTCCGGGAGTTTCACTTCTGTCTGCCTATCTTTGATTTCTCCGTATCTTCTTCACCTGCATCTCCATGTGCCTGAATCATTGCTTTATTCATTTCCTATGTTAAAGTGTTATGCCTTAAACTATTTATAATATGCATTTATTTATTTATGTGCTCATGAATATATTTGTTTAAAATTTTAAATTATCCCATAAGAGTTTCCAGAGATGGAACAGGCTCACCAGGGTACTCACGCCATTTCAAAGTTGCCTGGTTTTGAGGGGCACCGGTGGACCCTGGAGAAGTGTTGTCCATGTGAGGATCACGCAAGTTCCCCTCTGGCTCCAGGCCGCATGGGGCTCCTTAGGAGGAAAGCTGGAGATGGGCCTGAGAATTGTCCACATTCAGACACGAGTTTAATACAATGGTCTTGCTTGGTTCGTGTTTGAGATCAGAGTCACAGGCATTTCAGAAGTTATAATCCCTATTTTTTGTTCTCACAGATTTTAGCTTATTACAACTTGAAATTTTGTAGAGGCTTTACCAGTAAAAGCATTATTAAAGATTATATTTTAAATAAAATTTTTCAGGATGGAGGAGACTTGAAAATAATTCTTGGTGGAGTTGACCGTCTTGCTCTATGTGACTGCCCGGGAGGAGAGTTCAGATGCTCTCATGTGGACAAAATAGGAACTTGTTCAGTGGACTTGGAAAACCTGGAGATTTAGTCATTATCTTCTCTGCCATCTCTGGGTTTTTCCTATTATTTAAGGCCCAATAATGATATATATATATGTGTATTTTATGAATACATAGGCTTTGTTATGAATATGTAATTTTAAATGGGATGACTTTTATATAGCTTTCTTTGGTCTTTTAAAATCAAGTTTTAAAAACTCAGAAGAGTTGCATGTGATACAGGAGAAGTAAATGGCTCCCCACGCCCCTTTCAGCCTCTCACCTGCACTCGTCTCCCTGGAGCTAATGACGCCTTTCACATCCTTCCAACTTCCCAGTGGAGGTGTGAGCAGAGACCCAGATACAGACGAGGATGCAGGTAGTGACACACACACACACACACACACACGGGCAGGGCTTTCTTTTTTGCAGAGTTGTACTGCCCAGCATAGGTGTGCACACACATGAAGGTGTGGGGTGTGAGTGTGTAGGTGTGTGTGCTGTGTGTGTGGTGTGTACACAAATGAGTGTGTAGGCACGTGTGCATGCACGTGTGTGTGCATGGTGTGCATACACACTTCTATACAGAAGTGAAGAATGATTCTGGGGCACCTCCGGAGCTCGGCTGGGGCGGTGGCCATGGGCGAAGGCTCTGCGGAGGCTCGGGGGGCGCATCCCTGAGAGGAGCGGGGAGTGTGGTGGGAAGTGTGAGACGGGGTTCGGGTCTGGGCTCTGACTCCTGTGCCCATGGTGGGCTGTGGCTGAATGTCCGGTCCCTGGCGGGGCCGCTGGGCTCCTGACCAGTCTGCGGTTGAGCGCTGGCGCCACCTATTGGCCAGAGGCTCCTCTCCCAGAGCCGGCGGCGTGGCAGGTGAGCACGTGGCCCCGGAACTGCAACCAGGGGCCCTGGTTTGGGGGTGGGGGGGGCTGCCCCACAATACAGGAGCACGTTAAAACCTGCTATCCATACAGGCTTTGTTTTCTGCTTTTGTTCCGATAAAAGTTATGTATCATCACTGCAGACAATTTGGAAAAAATACGAATGTAAAAAGAGGAGGGTCATCACCCACAGGGACACCTGCCAAATATGACTGGAAACATCGGTGTGTCTTTAGTATCGGAGCAGGTCCAAACGTGTGTGAATGAGTGTGAATAGCTCTGTCCACTGTCTGCTGTTTGCTCTGCCCTGACTGTCAGTTAAGGCTTCCCTGGGGGCTCAGATGGTAAAGAATCTGCCTGCAATGTGGGAGACCTGGGTTCGATTCCTGGGTTGGGAAGATTTCCTGGAGAAGGGAAAGGCTACCCACTCCAGTATTCTGGCCTGGAGGATTCCATGGACTCTATAGTCCACAGGGTAGCCAAGAGTCGGACAGGACTGAGTGACGTTCACTTGACTTGTTTGTCAGTTAAAAAGGAAATCTCTCACTTTGCACTGAAAATGCTACCTTTTATCCTTTTGTCCAACTCCTCTTACTTTTAGGGGAGATTCTAGCTGATGCCTGTAGAGCTGCCGAGGCGGGATCATCCTCTTCAGGCCGATCATTGATAAGTGACTTGTAACGACACAGATGCAGACATCGTCACATCTCTCTGCAGGAACAGGAGGAGAACGGGGTTTGGCACCTGCCCTGCGGTGCCGGGTGCCCTGGCCATGAGGCTCTGTCGCTCACACTTGCACTGTCTGTTCCTGTGACTTGGTGGGGTCAGGGGTGGACACATCCGAGTATACTCCGGCCACTCCAGAGCCGGCAGAAGGGCCGGAGGAGTGAGAAAGGCCAGTGGGTCAGAAGATAGCTCTTGAGGTCCGACCCGGGCCATGGGCTTGCAGAGGGTTTTTCTGTTAAGCTGGAGATGATCCCAGGATTAGACTGTTTGTTTGTCACGAGTGTTCAAACTTGTGCTCCTGGCCCCTGATTTATTTATTATCTGGACCCCGGGGCCCGGCGCCTGGGAAGGACGGGGTTTGTCTCCCCCGCACCCTGCGTCCTTAGCTCCCTCTGGGAGCGAGGGTCTGGCTGCTGCTGGGATCCAGCGTCTGGGTGGGAATTGCAGGCTCCGCACATGGCCCCTTCATTCTGGACAATGGGCCCTAATGCAGGCCGGTTAAATCTCTGCACTTAATTTCTCTAAAAGTGAGATCTTTTCAACTGCCACCAGATGTCAGTAAAATCCCTCCTAAAATAAATGTGTGGCGGGCAGGTTGATGAGAAGCCACGGCAATGTACCTGCTGGTAACACGTTTCGCTCTATCCGCCTCCACACTCCCACTACCTCTCCTCCCATCCTGGGGGTGCAGTTCGTGGTGTTTGTCCCTGGCTCCCCACTCCCTGCCCTGACCTTTCGCAGCACTATTTTGGGGAGTCAACCGTGAGAGATCAGAGTAGGGCTGACGCAGAGACAAGCCAGCAGAACTGTGACCGTGGCTAGGGCTCCCGAGGCCACTCTTGGGGGGACATGTGGCCCCAGGCTGGGGCCTCCATGTATCACACTCAGGAGCAGCCGGTGGGCCTGGGTGTGGGCTCCGAGAACAGTGCCGGCCAGGGCCAGTGTAACAGGTCTGGACGCTGAGCAGTCAGTCAGTCGTGTCCGACTCTGTGCAACCCATGGACTGCACCACGCCAGGCCTCCCTGTCCGTCACCAACTTCCGGAGCTTGCTTAAACTCATGTCCACTGGGTCGGTGATGCCATCCAACCATCTCATCCTCTGTCATCCCCTTCTCCTCCTGCCTCCGATTTTTCCTAGCATCAGGGTCTTTTACAGTGAGTCAGTTCTTCCATCAGGTGGCCAAAGTATTGGAGCTTCAGCTTCAGCATCAGTTCTTCCAGAGAGTATTCAGGGTTGTTTTCCTTTAGGATTGACTGGTTTAATCTCCTTGCAGTCCAAGAAACTCTCAAGAGTCTTCTCCAACACCACAGTTCAAAAGCATCAATTCTTCAGTGCTCAGCCTTTATGGTCCAACTCACACATCCATACATGACTAATGGAAAGATCATAGCTTTGACTAGACGGATCTTTGTTGGCAAAGTGATATCTCTGCTTTTTAATATGCTCTCTAGTTTGGTCATAGCTTTTCCTCCAAGGAGCAAGCGTCTTTTAATTTCATGGCTGTAGTCACCATCTGCAGTGATTTTGGAGCCCAAGAAAATAAAGTCTGTCACTATTTCCATTGTTTCCCCATCTATTTATATATTTCCCATTTATATATTTTTAAAAATCTGATTCTGACTCTTGAGTTCTTTCCAGTATTCTTGCCTGGAGAATTCCATGGACAGGGGAGCCTGGGGGAGGGGGTGGTTACAATCCGTGGGATCACCAAGAGTTGGATTTGGCCTAGAAGGTTGTGATGTGGGAGGGTTTAGAGGAGGCGGGATGACTTCTGTCCCCTTCTGGAGGTGGGGAGGCTCTGGGGGGTGCAGAAGCCTGTGTGGGGACTGAGGGCCACCGAGGACCCGCTAGCCCCTGGCATCCCCGGCTGCCCATTTAGCATCCAGGGTCGGGCGGCTCCTGAGGCCAGGGCCTTGCTCATCGCTGCCCAGGTCCAGGAGAGTGAACTTAGGGATGCCCTGTTCTGTCCGGATAGGAGACGGAAGAGGAGCATGGAGCTGCCCACCCTGATGCCCAAAGCTGGTGCCTGGAGCGCCCAGCACCCACTGTGGGACACAGCGGCGGGCCCTCCCCACAGTCTCAGCTTCCCCTCCTGCAGCGGCTGCGGGCTAGCTTTCTGTGCCTGGGGCTGAGGTCTGGCCCTGATGGCTTCCGGGGGCCAGGCTGTCCTTTCCCGGGTGCCAGCCCAGCGCTCAGCATTTCTTCCCTGTTTTTTGGATCCAGTGTGGAGAGGGATTCGTGTGTCCGCAGGGCCCCAGGATACAAAGGCCCCATCAGGGCGAGGGCAGAAGCTCCTGGTTGGAGGGTGAGTGTCGGCCGAGGGGTGCACGGGCTGAGGGGGCCCCGATGGGACTGCCTTCCTATTGTCGTGTTTCCAGATCTCATGCCGAGTTTTTGAGGACCTGCTCCGGGCTTGGGGAGACTTACCTGAGAGCGGGTTGTGTCACCCCTTTCTTCCTTTTGTAAATCACATTGTGATTTAAATTAACTCTAAGAATGTGTCATTTACAGAAGGAAACAGTATTAATAATTCCTTTTTGTGTAAAGAATGCTCATCTCCTAATAGTCTGGTTTCTGAGTTTAGGTTTTTGGCAGCCTGGGTATTCACTTCGATAACAGGTCCTCCCCACGCCGCGCAGACATCCTCACAAAATGCGGTATTTTCCGGCTCTAAAAGTAAACACACAGTGTGGAGACTGGAGCCCGGTGAACAATGGAGTTAGGAGGTGAGGCAGGCACTGGTTCTCAGCTCGGGAGTTTCTCGTTGCAAGTTAAACTGTTGAAAATGATGGCTTAATAGGCGCTACCTGGGATGTGGGTGAGATAATGAGGATGAAAGGCTGCGCTTCTGCATTTCCTGGCTTCTTTGTGTTGAAATTAGTAAATGCATGATCATGGCAAAATGGTTTTCTGAATTTAATTTTCACTCCTTCTATGCCCTCTGCTTGAGAGATAAGCGGAGAAGAGGTGCTTTCTTAAGAGCCTTGTTTTAAAGTTGCCTCAGCAGCTCTCGGGGGCCCTGCTGCCCTGGGGAGGGACGGGGTCTGAGGACAGATGGATGCGAGGTCCGGCTCAGGCTGGGGGGTGAAGGCTCAGGGCGGTCGGAGCCCAGCTGGGGGCTGAGGACGTGGAGCAGATGCTGAGTACACTGTGAGGTGGAGGCTTGGGGGAAGGAGACTCAGGAGAGCTACAGGCAGGTGGGCGGCCAGCAGAACGCAGGGAAAGGGGCGCCCGCCCCCAGGCCCTCCCCCCGAGGCCGCCTCTCTGTTGGGCCAGGCCCTCCCGGGCATTTGGCTGACTCGGGTTTAAAGGACAGCGGGGTTCAGCAGCAGTGGAGGGCACAGCCACTAATATGCCCACTGATTTGATTGGATCAGCCGGGTTCAGGGCCCAGGTTCGATCCCTGGTGGGAGGACTGAGATCCCACAAGCAGCGCTGCCTAAAAAAACACAACAGAAACCAGAGCAGTCGTCCGGGGCCTGACTCAGCCTGTGCTCACCTTCAGGGCCTTCAGGGGAGCTGCTCAGGCAGCTTTCCCGGGGTGGTCAGCGTCCGGAAGGTGCCCATCTGCCCCCGGGTGGCGGGGTCACGGGCCGTGGGGCCTGGCTTCCTCCCGGGCCCACTGGGGCCTGGCCTCTGCGTCTCCGGCCACGAGCTGTCAGGGCCCAGCTCTGCTCAGGAGCCTCCGTTTCTAGGTCAGCCCCCACCAGCGGCTCTGGGGCTGGGGCTGGGGCGGGGACCGGATGTGCCTGGCTCCTCGTGGTGAGCCCTGGCCCTGCCACCTCTGTTCCATGGGGCTCGGCCTCCCCAGCAGGGGGCTGGCGCAGTGTGGCCGTCAGGGACTCCGCAGGAATTCAGTGACATGGCCCACGCAGCCGTTCGAGCCCGCGGGGCCTCTCCGCAGGCCGGCCGCATTCTCAGGGCCGGGGACCCGGGCTGGAGGGGTGTCTGACTCAGCCAGGGGCACAGGAGCGCCTGGCATTTACGGAGGCAACTTTGCCAGCAAAGGCAGCATCGCAGGGAGCCGTCCCACGGCCGGCCCTGCTCTGAAGGCTTTCTGAGCAGAGCAGAGGGAGTGTGAGCGCGTCTTGTGTGCGGGTCCTCATTTGGGTCCCACAGGGGACTTCGTTTAGTGACCACAACCCAGCCCTCCACCGCCTCGGCCTTTGAACTTCACGTGCGCCCTCACGGAAAGGTTGTCCTTGGCGTTTTCGTACCAGCTGGAGCCCAGGATGCGGTGGCGGGCACAGAGCTCTCTGTGCACAGGGAAAACCAAGTGTGGTAAATGGGGAGGGCCTCCCACGTGGCTCTGTGGTCAGGAATCCGCCTGCCAGTGCAGGAGGCCCGGGCTTGATCCCAGGGTAGGGTTGGTCCCCTGGGGAAGGGCCTGGCAACCCACTCCAGGGTTCCTGCCTGGAGAATCCCAGGGACGGAGGAGCCTGGCGGGCTATAGTCCATGGGGTCACAGAGAGTCAGACATGACTGAGTGACTAAATGTGCCTGTAACCCTCCAGGCTCCTCTGTCCCTGGGATTCTGCAGGCGAGAATCCTGGAGTGGGTTGCCAGGCCCTCCTCCAGGGGATCTTCCCGACCCAGGGATTGACCCCGCATCCTTATGTCTCCTGCACTGGCAGGGGGTCCTTTACCACTAGTTGCCACCACAACAGTTAAATAGGAAATTCTCACGGCATGATGGCGTATTCAAGTCCTGTAGCATAGCCTGTGTATAAGTTTTTGTAGAATAATGAATTTAAAAGAAAGGTCATATACATGTAATATCCCCCCTCCCTCCCTTCTTTCTTGCTTCCTGCTGTAGGAAAAAAGACAACTTTGGGGAACTTCTTGGATTCTATGCACCTAACTCTTCTAACTTTGCATTAATATACATTTTTCTTTATATTTAATTTCTGTGACAGACAAATTGCATGCCCTTAATTGAATTAACACAAATTAGACCTGAAAGGAATTGAGGAATGAACATCTGGGATGTTTCTTGAAAGCTTTCTTATTGCTTGAAGCGCTTGGAAAAAAAATCCCTCTTCCTTAACGACACCAATTAAAGACATATTAGAGTTAATACCAGCAGCGTCTTTCCAAAGCGGGGGTGATCATGATGGCTTCTGATCCTATTATTTCAGAACTCAGAAGGCAAGTATTTAAAAGCAGGACTGGTTTCAGGGAGGCACCTGGAACTGGAGGGGCAGATGGAGTCTAGGGAGCGGGGAGCTGACCGATCCTAGAGGGTGACCTAGGACGCATCTGCCTGCCAGGGGAGGCGGGGGACTGGTGCCTGTGGGACTCTCAGGGCTGGGGGACCTTCCAGGACGCCCGGCACAAGCCTCCCCTCCCCTCCCAGCCCCTTGCTTCAGTTCTTCGTCTTGTTTGCAGATGATGCTTGCCCGTCTCCAGTGGCTTGTGTGCGCCCCTGAGAGCCCAGGTGTGAGTCAACGGCTGGGCCTCTAAGCAAATGATTCCCTCAGAGAAGCAGGGCCTGTGTCCCAAGGCCGCACCTGCCAGTCTGGGCTGCGCCTGAGGAAGCTTCCTTCTGTGCCCACATTTGCGGGTCTCCAAGTGTTCGAGGGCAGGGCGCCCTCCGTCTCTTTGGCTGCCTCCCCATCTTCCGTATGTGTTTCTGCTCTTTCACGCCCATCCCTTCATCCTGCTGTGAGACACGGGTGGCTTCTTGAAGGCGCTGGTCCTCAAGTGAGGTCTGCAGGCCAGCAGGGTTAGCAGGACCGGGGACCTTAGAAATGCGGATTCACTCCACTCAGACCTGCTGAACCTGAAGAGCGTGCGGGCAGAGCTCAGGCTCTGCGGTAACAAGCTCTCCAGGTGGGGTGGAAGCTCCGGAACCGCTGTCTGGTTTCCTGACTGCTCCGACGCGAGGGAGTCAGGAGGGACCAGAAATACCACCGTCTCGGGGTGCGGGGAGGGGCTCAGGAGGGCGCCGGGGAGGACCTGTGCACGCTCACTTAGGACCAGCCCTCCCCCACGGGAGCCCGCACACCCTCTGGGCAGGAAGCCATGTTTAGTGTTAATCTCAGAAAAAATGCTCTGGGAGACCTGCTTCCCACTACCCAGGACCTCTGGTGGGCAGCCGTGGGGCCTTCCTTCATGAGGCTGGAATTGCCCTTCGTCCTCATTGGAAAATCGCACCTTCCATTCTTCTGGAGGTGGCAACGTTGAACGGAGGCGGTGACTGTGGCGTGTGCCAGACCTCCGCGTTCGTGAGTGAGGGGGAGAGGGGGGACGTCTCTCCCCGAGCAGAGTGGGATAAACACTCCATGCAGGTTGTACGTGGTCCCTGAGCGGGTCACGGCTGTGCCCTCTCCTCGCAGGGGTGACGGGGGTGTCTCCTCACCCCCGAGTGGAAGTTTCACCAGCGATTCCTGAGCAGTGACACACGAAGGTCTCTTACAAAGGAGAGCCTCCATCTGCTTCCCTCCTCTTGTTCTCTAGGAGGCTTGTTGGATAAGTGGTCTCTGTGGGCCCCGTGTGGGGCTTCCCTCGTGGCTCAGTTGGTAAAGAATCCGCCTGCAATGCAGGAGGCCCCAGTTCGATTCCTGGGTCGGGAAGATCCGCTGGAGAAGGGATAGGCTACCCACTGCAGTATTCTTGGGCTTCCCTTGTGGCTCAGCTGGTGAAGAATCTCCCTGCATGTGCTAGACAGATCCACTGCCCAGTGCGAGAACAATTCCAAGGCAAGATGGGACCCATCCCAGAGTTCTGAAGGAAGTGACAAGAAAATAAACAAACAAGCAAAAAAGAATCTGCCTGCAATGTGGGAGACCTGGGTTCAGTCCCTGGGTTGGGAAGATCCCCTGGAGAAGGGAAAGGCTACCCACTCCAGTGTTCTGGCCTGGAGAATTCCATGGACTGTATAGTCCATGGGGTCACCAAGAGTGGTCTCTGTGAATCGAGGGCACTTCAGCAGGCAGATGGGTCCCTCTCTTATCTGCCTCCTTGGCACGCACCTCCCCCCCACCCCCCGCAATGTCCCACCGTCTGCTGGATCATCTTCCCCACAAGCACAGTGAGAAAGCAAAGCTGTAACCTCCGAGCTTCCTGACAACAGAGGCTGGTCTGTGTAACAGGGCCTTGGGAGCCCTCTGCCAGAATGTCATCTTAAAGATGGTCATTGTGTGCTAATCCATAGAAGTATGTAGATCCCAATCTCCTAACCTTGGGGTGGGCATGTACACACAGCTCTATTTAGAGCAGGTGACCAACAAGGACCTACTGTAGGGCAGAGGGAATCCTGCTCAAACCTCTGTGTAACAACCCAAGTTGGGGGAGAGTTTGGAAAAGAACAGATGTGTGTATTACATATAACTGGGTCACTCTGCCGTACCCCTGAAACTACACTGCAGTGTAAAATACAACGGTTCACAGTACCTCGCCTGCAGTGTGGCGCTCGTCTTGGTGGTGCTCGGATGAGGTCTGATCCTCCATCCTGGCGCCGCTTCTCAAGAGGGTCCCTGGCTCTGTGGGGAGCCCCCCACTTTCCTCACCCGTCCCTCACCACCGGGCAGCATCAGTCTCTGCCTTCTTTCTCGTCCCTTGGGGATTTGCTAGAATGTGGTTCACATGAGGCTCTGTGACCTGCTCCGCCTCCCTGGACACCATCAGGCAATGGGAAGGAGAGAGAGACTGAAGACCCGGGCTTGGCGCCACGCCAGGCTGCCGGCCGTGGGAGAGCGAGAACAAGGGCCCCGGTGGGTCACGTCCCCCGGCAGGGCAGCCAGGCCTGGACAGTGGAGTTGCTGCCTCCTCTTCTCCTTTTCCACGTTCCACAGGAGAGGCACCTGGGTGGGGTGGAGTGGCCACGGCTCCCTTCCCTGTGGTCCCCACCCTCTGGGAGGGCTGGGACCCAGGACAGCAGGCCGCCATCTGGCGCCTGGCTTGTAGGAGCGTGGCTCTGCACCCCAAGAAGAGGCGGGAGCCTCAGCCCAGCAGCTAGACCAGGTGATTTTTCATCTGTCGGAGGGACTGTCAGCATTCACGGTCCTGGGAGAGAGTCTTTCTCCCTGTCATGGGTGAGATAAACTACCCCCAATGCTACGGCGGCGGCCAAGCTGCCAACTCCACATTTGCATTTCATAGTTTAGTTACAAATCAAAGATGTTGCCAGAACGCTCTGGTTCGGTTTGGGAAGGTAAATTGTAGTCATTATATGGGGGCACAGAAGGCATAGTCAATTTGAGGAGCACACACTGCTAAGATGGGGGTCAGTCCTTCAGGGGTGACTGAGGGTGGCGTGTTTGCAAACGGGTCCGTCTTCCTCCAGACGAAGGTGCCCGATTTAACCAGCTCTCTGTTGATAGGGAGCTACTGTTGGTAGGAGCATCTCACGGATGGGGGGAACTGCAACACCATCTCTAAACGTCGAAGACCACAGAAGGTCCTCCAGGTCTTGCTGGGGATGCTATCGAGGGTCGCCAAGTCTTGGCCAGAGGAAGTGCAGTCTTCACGAAGCCCCGGCGGTCAGGCCAGCGGTCGATACTGGGACAAAGGAGCCCCAAGCGGGGCTTTGTCTGCTTACTGTTCAATAAAAGTGCTTTGCTGGGAGAAGGCAGTGCAGCTCTCAATTTTGAGGGCTTGATATATATGGATATTAAACTCGTCATCAGAACTGAGTGCCCACCGCTTCTGTTTCCTTTGAGAGCTGGGCAGGGTAATTGGAAAGCCGCGGCGGTCCTTGTGCTGAAGCAGCATAAATCTCCGGGGGGTGACGGGCTGACAAAGGGCACCCTCCTTCGCTATCAGGGTGGCCCTTGTCTGAACTATTTATTAACCGAGATGTGAATGGGCCAATGAAGGGCCAATTTATATGTAACCACAGGAGATGTATTGCGACTGCCTTAAACATTGATTTCCTTCCTGCGTTTGTTCTTAGTGGGGTATAGACGTGCAGAAGTGCAATAATGCGGGTCTGTCCTTATCAGATCTTGGATATTTCCCCAGACTGTCTGCAGCCATTAACCTTGCATATTATCTGACTTTGGTGATTAGTACCGGGCACATAAACCCGTATTGATGGCCGGTCTTGGTGGAGAATAGTCTGCTGAGTTATTGGGGGCTGGATTTTGCTGACTGTGTGATACAGACGATAGTATTATGCTGGTGCTGCGAGATTGCTCATTTGTCATCTCTAGGTGTGCGGTGTGGCCATGCGGGGCTGGGCTACGAGGAGAGGCTTGAGGAGAAGCGTCAATCCCAACTCACTGCGCTTCCCAAGGCTGTGCTGGGGCAGCCGCACCCGCTGACCCTGGTGGAGACCAAGCCGCTGTGCTCTTGTTCTCTCGTCCCCGCTCTGCTACTGCTGCTGCTGCTGCTCAGCCGCTCAGTCGTGTCCGACTCTCTGCGACCCCGTGGACTGCAGCACGCCAGGCCTCCCTGTCCATCACCAGCTCCTGGAGCGTACTCAAATTCATGTCCATCCAGTTGGCGATGTCATCCAACCATCTCATCCTCTGTTGCCCCCTTCTCCTCCTGCCTTTAATCTTTCCCAGCATCAGGGTCTTTTCCAATGAGTCAGTTCTTCGCATCAGGTGGCCAAAGTATTGGAGTTTCAGCTTCAGCATCAGTCTTTACAATGAATATTCAGTTGATACCCTTCAGGATTGACTTATTTGACTTCCTTGCAGTCCAAGGGACTCTCAAGAGTCTTCTCCAACACCACAGTTCAAGAGCATCAATCCTTTGGCACTCAGCCTTCTTTACAGTTCAGCTTTCACATCCATACATGTCTCCTGAAAAACCATAGCTCTAACTATAGGGACCATACAGTAACAGAGTGTAGCCCTTTAAATAATTGGACCATGAGTCCATGTGGATAAGAGTTCAAAGGCATCAATTCTTTGGTGCTCAGCCATATTTATGGTCCAACTCTCACATCCATACGTGACTACTGGAAAAACCATAACTTTGGCTATACAAATCTTTGTTGGCAAAGTAATGTCTCTGCTTTTTCATATGCTGTTTATGTTGGTCATAGCTTTTCTTCCAAGGAGCAAGTGTTTTTTAATTTCATGGCTGTAATCACCATCCACAGTGATTATGGAGCCCAAGAAGATAAAGTCTGTCATTGTTTCCATTGTTTCCCCATCTACTGGCCATGAAGTGATGGGACAGGATGCCATGATCTTAGTTTTTCACCTCTGTTCCTCCTGCTCTATCTGCCGTCTCTGCCAGGCAGACTAGCGGGGTTACAACTGGACCATGTGCACTCAGACTCAGAGGCTTTCTGCCTTGGTGATGATAGTCTGAGCGGCTGATTCCTGTCTGGTCCTTCTTAGCCCCCAGCAACTTGGGTCTCCATACCCCATAGAGTGTGGGCTCCCGAAGGTTGCTCATAGAAGGGAGCCCCAAACGATGGCATCGCCCCTAAAAGACACAGGATCCCATGTCCTCATGGTGTGGGGTGATGCTGAGCCCGTTTATTATGTGTGCGTGTGCTCAGCCATGTCTGACTCTTTGCCACCGGAGGGACTGTAGCGCGCCAGGCTCTTCTGTTGCTGGGATTTTCCAGAGAAGAATGCTGGAGTAGGTTGCCATTTCCTTCTCTAGGGGATCTTCCCAACCCAGAAGTCAGCCCCCTGTATCCTGCGTCTCCTGCCTTGGCAGGCAGATTCTTTACCACTAGCCCCACCTGGGAAGCCCCTGGTCATTATGATCAGGACCAAATTCCCAACCTGCAAGTGGCATGAGCAAAGCCAACTTGGAGTTATGGCACTTTAGAAGTTGGAAAGGGCTGGAATGACTATCTTGCCCAGAAAACCATGATGTCAGCAGGTGGTTAGTGGACCCACTAGAATGGCATTGGGTCTTCACATTTATCCCATCCCTTCCCATCGCTGGTCATCTGAAGATGCTAAAGGCAGCAAGTGGAGAGTCTACAAGCCTTGTTCAAGGGCTGGGTTTGCCCAGACGGTGTTAGACGTGGCTGGCTCCTCCCTGCACTATGCCTGCGAGGCCACGTGTGAACAGCTGTGCTCGGACCTGGGGCATGTGGCCGGGCTCGTCCCCACAGGCAGTGAGGGAGAAAGCACCTCCATCAAGGGATATTCCGTTCTAAGATATTTTCAATTGAAACAGACATTAGCTATGCTGTATACGGTACAAATAAATGCCTAAGTACGAAAGATAGCAACATATAAATGAAATAAAATTATCTGGGCATGGTGTGATGCTTGTGAAGAAGTCAACAATGGTCATAGTTTGATTTTTTATTCTACTAAGGCGGATTCTTAACCAGGGAAGTGCTGCACAGTTTGAGATTTTAAACTTTGGCTTGGACAGCCACGCTGGGTCTCTTTTTGAAGTCAGAAGCCTTCAGTGGATTGGAGTCTTGTCTCTCTGATGTCCTGGATGCGGGGCCTCAGCTGAGTCCCCTTGGTTAGCCTCTCTGGTCCCTAGTTCCCTACTGACCCCCGCGGACTGAGCCCCCGGGGTTCTGACGGCTCCAGGCCACGTTGTGCTGTCTGTGAAATGAGAGAGGTGAGTGGCGTGCCTTCTACTCTCCCTTCTCGTTCTAGAATCCTGAGATCCAGGCTAGAGATGAGAGGTAGACCAGACTGGATTCCAGGATGGTGACCAGAGACAGCTCGAGGGGAGGGGAGGAATCCGAGCTGGGTCCTCCGGGTCGGGGGGCTCCTGTGGCATGGGGAAGGTGTGTCTGGGGGTGTCACCCACCATGGTGGTCCTTGGATGGAAGGAGCCCAGGTCATAGAGGAAGAATGCCTCAGAGACGCTGCACCGCGGTTCCTGGGAGGTGGAGGTGGATCAGGCAGAATCCAGGGCCTGGGATGCTCTGCTTGGGCTCTGAGGAGCCATCTTTTTCCTCAAGCCTGCCCGGGTCTCCTTCCAGCCCCGGAGGAAAGCTTGGGTGGTGACTTTTGGCCTTCTGGATGGTGGAGGGAACGGTCAGGCTGACCGCCTCTCCCGAGACTCTCCGGGGAGCAGGCAGGAGCCAGCCCTGCTGGCGAAGCAGCAACAGGCAGGATGCACCTTCCACCCCAGGCTTGCGCATCATCAGGGCCTGGCAGGCACGGAGGTCCTGTGGAGTGGGGACCTGACCCGGGGAAACGCTTTCCTGACCTCCCACCTGCGTGAGCCAGCCTCACTCCACTGAGGAAGAAAGAGTGGCCTGAACCTCCTCAGCCTCTGCTGAGAAGCTGGCTGCCCCCGAGCCTCTGCTTCATCTTCCGATTCGGAGACGGTGACGTCAGCGTCAGCCCAGAAAACTGGACTTTCCCAACTCGTGTCTCCTCCAGCCGCCCTGCTGCCCACGCAGTACCTGAGTGTCTCTCCGCTTGGGGGCGCTCCTCGCTTTTGCAGACGCGGGGCTTTCTGTCTGCCTCCTTCACAGTGGTACCGGGTGAGGCGCTTGACGACACAGCGCCTGTTTTCGGCCGAGTCCGCGCCGAGGCAGCCGTCACTCCCGGCCTCCTGTCTTCCCTGCGTCAGTGGCATCTCGTACTTGCCCAGACTCACTTAGGGTGAGATGGTCTTTCTTTTGTTTCTACTTCAGTCAGTCCCCAAGAGTTGAAAATTTCTGGAAGTGCAGGAGGTGGATAGTGTTTTCCAGAAAATGCTGAAATTTTAAAGTGTTCACCATTCATTAATTTGCTGTTTAACAGTATCTGTATTTGCACCAAACTGCTCAAGGCCACAGGTAATGCAGGGAGGGCCAGTCGTGAAAGTGTATTTCTCTGAGGGAGCCTGGTCCCTGGCGATGTGTGCACTGGAATTGCTCTCACATCCTCTCCTGAACTGCAAGCTGGCTGAAGACCGGGTTTGCCCGGGGAGCCTTGGATGCCCCGTGAGACCTGCGGGGAACTCGTGTGGCTGTGTCTCCCTCCGTGAGACTCTGAGCCTGGGTCCTGTGCCGCGGTGCTGTTGCATTTCTGGGGTTTATCTTCTGGAATTGTCTTCAGTTTGGGCTTACAAGCAGCAAGAACTTAATTTCCTTTTGATTTGCTGTTGTTCTTCAGTTGCCAAGTCATGTCCGACTCTGCGACACCATGGACGGCAGCACACCAGGCCTCCCTGTCCTTCACCATCTCCCAGAGTTTGCCCAAGTTCGTATCTATTGAATCGGTGATGCCATCAGACCATCTCATCCTCTGTCGTCCCCTTCTCCTCCTGCCTTCTATCTTTCCCAGCATCAGGGTCTTTTCCAATGAGTTGGCTCTTCATATCAGGTGGTCAAAGTTTTGGAGCTTCAGCTTCAGCATCAGTCCTTCGAATGAATATTCAGGACTGATTTCCTAAAGGATCAATTGCTTTCATCTCCTTGATGTCCAAAGGACTCTCAAGACACTTAGCACAATCCTTTGGTGCTCTGCCTTCTCCTTGGTCCAGCTCTTAGATCCCTACATGACTACTAGAAAAACCGTAGCTTTGACCAAATACACTGAACATAACAGCTTCCATTTAACCGTTTCTCAGCGTACATTTCAGGGGCATTTAGCGCGTTTACAGAGCGGTGCCCTCATCGCCGGACCGTCTCCATCCCCCCAAACGGAAACTCGCCCCGTGAAACACCGACTGCCATCCCCACCCTGTCCCTGTGACCACATCCCCTCTCTGCCTCTGTGGGCCGGACGACTCCGGGTCCCACATAGGAGTGGAATCAGATGCATCCATTCTGTTGCAACTGGGTTCTTTCCCTCAACACTGTCCTCAAGGTTCATCCACGTTGTTGTGGGATGGAGCCACAGTTCCTTCCCTTCTCTTTTTTGTGGTTGTGCCAGATTTTCAGCATCTTAATTCCCCCCATGCTAAGTCACTTCAGTTGTGTACAATTCTTTGCGACCCCATGGACTATAGCCCACCAGGCTCCTCTGTCCTTGGGGGGTCTCCAGGCAAGAATACTGGAGTTGGTTGCCATTTCCTACTCCAAGGGATCTTCCCAACCAAGGGATCAAATCTTCATCTCTTATGTCTCCCACATTGGCAGGCTGTTCTTTATCACTAGTGCCACCTGGGAAGCCTGGCCAGGGATTAAACCCAGGCCTTCAGCAGTGAGAATGCCGAGTCCTAACCACGGGACCACCAGGGAATCCCCTCCCTCCCTTCTCAAGGCTGAGCAGTGCTCACTCTACGGATGGACCACACTGGTTATCCATCACCTGCTGGCAGATGCTGGGTTGTCTCCGGTTTTGGCCGCTGTGGATGCTGCTGCCACGAGGACCTGTTTGAGTCCCACTGTGGGTCCTCAGCGGCCACACCCATCCTTCTAGGCTTTCTCAGAGGCCGTCCCACATGGGGGCCAACTCTGCCACCTCCCTTGCCAGGCTCAGCACAGGTGTCTCCATCCTCCTGGGCCGCCCGGTGGGCAGGTGTGTGCCCCTGTGTGTTCCCACCACGCCCTAGCCTGCTGCCATACCCTTTTTCCTCAGTCCCACATCTCAACTCAAGTCTCTGAAAGACAGGATTAGGTGTGAACCTCATGTGACCAACAGATAGATATGTATTCATCACATTAATAGAGACCCAGATGCACGGACAACTTAGTGATGACTTATCTTTAAATTCATTTTAACCTCTACCCTCACTCTGACCTTCCTCAACGTCTATCCCTCTTTTCTCTTCAGAGCCCCGACATCCACAACACCCTTATTCACAAGGAGTTGTTGGGGTGCTCCATCTCCTGACCACAGCATCTCTGTATAGATGCTGAAAACATTACCTGATGTCCAGTGGTTGGTGGGTGAGCCAAGGGCATGGGGCTCCATGGACGGGGGAACTAGCCCTGAAATGACGGCGATGCCTTTGTTTGGAGAAATTCCAGGCTTTTATTTTCTTGCAATAGAATGTGAACCCATCTACAAAGGGGGAAACTATGGCAAAATAAATAACGAAAACCACTTTTCATTGACTTTTCAGGTCATTTGACCTGACCCCGCGTCTCGGTGGTCAGCCCTTTGGCTAACTACTGATGGTACAGAGAGATTATTTTCACAGTTTCGTGCTGATTTCCCTATTCGTCAATTTCTTGGTTTTATGTTCTCGGGTCGGCCCTGGGCCCACAACAAAGGCTTGGTCCATCAGGACAAAGGCACCCATTGGTCACTCGCCAAACCACATACCCAGGAGAGGAGCAGTCACCGATAGCTTCTCTGGGGACCACACTGATCAACCCAGCCTGACAGAGATACTCGTTTGATCCCCATTCTACCCATCTGCCCGCATCCATCTGCAAATCCTGCCATCCCACGAAAAGCAAGACGTGCAGCCCCAAAGCCAGAGGGATGCTGCCAAGGGTTATGAGAAGCCCACCCCTGATGGTTAACAACTGTCACTCCGGTTACCACCTCCCACCTCCCGCCCCGTCTCTCTATCCTTAATTTTAAACCCTTGAAAGCAAATGGAGAGAGCTGTCCCTTTTCTTCAGCGCATCTGTGGGTGGTCGCTAAGGTGACATATTAAGTGACCTCCCCGGGAGCCAGTTTTGTAATAAACCGTTTAGCGCCTCGCAAGCCTGTGTGTTTCTGCTGGGCGGTTATTTGTTTCACTGAGATTAAAGAACTCTGAACTTTCAGCCTGTGCTATTTATTGTGTTGAGCTGTGTTTAAAGGAAATCTACTGCTTTCCCATTGATGGGAAGCTCTAGCTAACAGCACTTTAAAGAAGTGGAAAATGCTCAGTTATCACCCAATGTGAGTGGGATCAATAGTAGTTCAGTAGTGCCTGATAATTGGAGGAGCTGTTACACACAAGAGCTGGTGTCTCCTTGAGTGAGTCTTACCAATCTGTTGTCCACCATCCTCTGATAATCAGACCGAAAATATGGTGGGGAATTTTCCTTTCTTAAAATCAAGCTTGTGAAGAACATTAGAAATATGATGAAAAAAAAAAAAAAGCAAACCCTCATTGTTCAACTCAGCAGGGAGGAAAATCCAGGAGGTGGGCAGCTCTCTGCCGGACAGACGGAAACCAGAGAGGCAGAAGGCGTGGCGTTGGGAGGGCCGCTGAGAGACGCGGTGTCAGAGGCTGGAGCGGCCGCTGCTCTCCCGCCTTCCCCCATCCCTCCTCCCCACCCCCGATCCGGGCGGGGGTCACGGCTCGAGAGGAGCTGTGGTCAGAGCCCCAGCCGTGGTCACTCCAGCTTTCTGACCACGTCACAGGGCTTCCACGAGCCCGCTGCCGGGGGCTAGGAAGGCCTTGGAAGAGAAGCGTTCAGACACAGTCAGGAGGCGTGGCTGTTGTTCTTGTGCTCGGCTGCTCAGCCATGACCAACCCTGTGAGCTCATGGACCGGAGCCCAAGGATCCTCTCTCCATGGGATTCTCCAGCAAGAATCCTGGAGTGGGTTGCCGCTTCCTTCTCCGGGGCATCTCCCCGACCCAGGGGTGGAACCCGTGTCTCCCGCGTGGGCAGCCTGGTTTCTGACCCCTGAGCCACCTGCGGAGCCCCAGGAGGCATCAGAGCCCATGCCCCAGCCTTGTCTGTGCTGAAGACTCAAACCTCTGAGCCGTTCTCTTGGTTCATCCTTCACCGAGTCAAGGGAACCTCAAGTCCTGGCTGGGGGAGGGGGTCGACCCTATGTGGGGTAGATCTCAGCTGAGATCCCCGTCTTCCGGGGCCCCGTGTCTGGTTGTGCATCTCTTGTTCGTGAGAGGCAGGCAGTGAGCAGCGCATGCTGCTGACTTGCTCTCCAGGCCCACGGGCAGAAGCGTGTCTGGGCTCTCATGACCTGGTGGCCCGCGGGACTCTGGCGGCAGGTCAGCCCTGGCGGATGGACCTTGTCTGGTTCCCTCCGCTCACTCCGGGCCGACATGCCAGACCCAGGCCAGCTCTGTTTCGCCGAGACTCTGTGAGGTCTCAGTATTTCAGAGTCCCGCCTCCTTGGGGCCAAACGCCCAGTGTCCCCCTGGGGTTGGAGGGCCTGGTCGGCAGTCACATCCACACCACTCCCCGCTGGACCGTGAGCTGGTGGAGAAGCAGGACTGCAGTCTGCCTGCTGTGCCCGGGACGCCTGGCACTGCGGGCATGGGTGTCTGGGGATGCGGTGACCCCCAGGTGACAGACCTGCTCTCTAGAATCGCTGTTTCCTAGAGCGGGAGTGTTCACATCATGAAATAACCTCGTGACTGAGTACCTGTCGGTTTGCACTCATTTCTGGTGATTCCTCAAGAGGCATGTCAGAGCTTCACTGGACACCCAGGAGCTGCCTCTAAGGACGGACCAGCTGGTCCGCCTCCCAGATCACATCCGTCACAGCGGGGTTTGCTGAGAATTTTACCCGAAGAAGCGCTGCCTAGAGCCCTTCAAGAGGAGCGAGTTGCTGAAGTTCTAACAAGACTTGCCCCTCCGAAAATCGAGCTGCGTATTTCAGGTACTAGTGTGAGGGGCTTCTCTGGCGGCTCAGCGGTAGAGAACCCGCCTGCCAATGCAGGAGACGCGAGGTTGATCCCTTGGTTGGGAAGATCTCCTGGGGAAGGGCATGGCCACCCACTCCAGGATTCTCAGCTGGGAAATCCCATGGACAGAGGAGCCTGGCGGGCTGCAGTCCCTGGGGTCACAAAGAGTTGGACACGACTGAACAACTCGCACTTTACTTCAGTGTGAGGTGTACCAGGGTGAGGGTACTTGTGAGGGGTACTGTTCTGGGGGTGCCAGGCACCTGTGCCGGCTGGTTGGTGTGGTCCGTGGGCTGGTCTAATGGTCTCAGGGATGACAGTTCATTCTGTGGTGTAAATGGTCCAGCCTGAGTCACAAAGGCAGCTCATGGCTGTTTTCTGACAACATGTGCTACTAAAAGGAAGACTTTTCCCCAGTCTCTGCCTTAGTTTCCCCTGATCAACAGAAAATGTCGCTTTTTTCATGCACATGTGAACAGGTAAATGCAATTCCTTTTACAGATGACTTTAAAATTTATTTATTTGTTATTTGTTGGGCTGAGCCAGATCTTAGTTGTGGCATGTGGGATCTACCCACTTGATGTCTTCAAAGCCCTTTGAGAACAAATCTGTAGCCAGACCCTGAGATATCTGTCCATATCCTTCGGTGGCATTTTTCCAGAAAAGCACAGAAATTTATGAGCGTGTCTGTGTAAAATGGAACTTCCAGATGGTGTGAGCCAAAGAAGGCTGCCAGCATCCACACGCCGCCTCGGCGGAGGGCAGAGTCAGGACGGGACTGGAGCCGGTGTAGCTGCAGGTTCACGGGCAGCACTGCTGTCCACCCTCCGGCCTGGCCTGGCAGCGTGGCCCAGGGGAAGGCCTGCATCCCGGCCTCTGGGACAGTAACATACCTCCTGTTTGTCTGAGACACACTGGGCGCAAGGAGCGAGATGAGTGAGGCGCGCATCCTGGTGTAATCGCTGACTTTGGCTGAAGCGAGTTGTCTAATGGAAGTAGGTGGGGGAAGCCGTTCGGCCAGTGCCCTTGAGCTGAATGGAATGGTCTGGGCTGCTCATGAGACCAAGACAGTTAAACGTGGAGGCCAGGGGTCTCCGCAGCTCGCTGTCCAGCACTTAAGGACGGTGCTTGGTGGTGACTGTAAGCCCCCCGCCCGCCCCTTTCTCGTCTTCCGCCCTCTTCCTCTGCTGCTTCACGGGTGTTCCATGGAGAGGGAGCAGCATCGGAAGACTTGATGCAACTCCCACTAGAAAATAAGAACCGCCACGCGCCCTGCAGAACACACGGAAGGGGAGGTGGCCTCCTTCCCCGTCTCTGCAGCGGCCGCGGACGCCTGGCGCGGGGACAGGGGTGACCTGCCCGCCTGGCAGGCTCGGCCTTTCCTCATCTGGGCTCGGTGTCCCTGTCAGTTGCATTCAAATTATCAAAATCACTTCCTTGTTGTGTGTGCTAAGTCGCTCAGTCGTGTCCGACTCTTTGCTACCCCATGGACTGCAGCCCGCCAGGCTCCTCTCTCCATGGGGCTCCCCAGGCAGGAATACTGGAGTGGGTTGCCGTGTCCTCCTCCAGGGGATCTTACCAACCCAGGTATTGAACCTAAGAGTACTGGAGTGGGTAGCCTATCCCTTCTCCAGGGGAACTTCCTGACCCAGGAATCAAACCAGGGTCTCCTGCGTTGCAGGTGGATTCTTTACCAGCTGAGCTACCTGGGAAGCCCTCTTTGTTGACGTTGGCAGCAGCCAAATGGGTCAGCCAGAGAAGGACAGAGTGCCCCCTTACATTATGTTTGTTGCATTACAAATGCAAATTTGCAGGAATTTAACAACAAAAATAGCAAACCAACTCCTAGCCAAGAACACGATTTTCCTGCATCATTTACTAATGAGTCTCCTGACTCATTGTCCTCTTGATGAACACAGCCCCGAGTCTGTCTGCAGAGGAGACCACCGTCTTCCCAAAGCAGCGTCCGTGCCCCACTCAGCAGGGCAGGGGCTTTTCCCGGTGATCGTGGAAAGCCTCCAGCTTCCAGCTCCCGCCTTCCCTTGTTGTCATTGGGGAGGGGACTTTGTTGGCCTCCCTGTCTTCCCTGCTGTCCCTCCACACGGGACAGGACATGGTTGGGGCAGGGAGAGGTAGGGGCCCAGCATAGACCACCCTTGACCTGCTGGGGCTGTGGTCCTCCTGGCCCGTCACAGCTGTGACCCCCAAGTCCTGCTTCAGTAGACCCTGTGTGATCTAAAGGGCAATCTTAGAATGAACTTTGAAATTGGCTCTACAGAATGGGAGGATTTTTTCCAAATTAAGCTTTATTTTATGTAATTGCTTTCTAATTGTGGTTCTGGGGAAGACTCTTGAGAGACCCTTGGGCAGCAAGGAAATCAAACCAGTCCATCCTAAAGAAAATCAGTCCTGAATATTCACTGGAAGGACTGATGCTGAAGCTGAAACTCCAATACTTTGGCCACCTGATGTGAAGAACTGACTCATTGGAAAAGACCCTGATGCTGGGAAACATTGAAGGCAGGAGGAGAAGGGGACGACAGAGGATGAGGTGGTTGGATGGCATCACCGACTCAATGGACGTGAGTCTGAGCAAACTCTGGGAGATGGTGAAGGACAGGGAAGCCTGGCGTGCTGTGGTTCATGGGGTCGCAAAGATTCAGACATGGCTTAGCAACTGAACACACCCACAATCACCTTCCAAACCTATAGAAGGTGAATTGACAGACTCTCACAGATTTTTGCATTTTTCTTTGAACTCTCCCCAATCTTAGTAACATGTCAGAAGCAGGACAGGCCATCTCCCTTACACTTCATTTATCCCAAAACAGGCATTCCCCACCTTCGACGCCTTACAGCAGGTGCGTCGCCGCCCCCAGCGCCTCGTCCGGACACCGTTCCTTCCTGGTGGTGCACGCGGTGTGTCTAATGACCGCCGGGGTTCCGCCTTTAGTCTGAGACTAGGATGTGCCGTCTCCTGTCCCTGGAGACAGCGTTGATTCCTGTCCCTCCAGCCTCGCCCCGGGCTCCTGGGACAGGGCTGGGACAGCCTGACCTGTAATCTCCGAGGCTCACGTCAGGATCCTGATCTCGTAGGAGCCAGTGTTATTCTGCAGTGTGTGTGTGTGATTTTTAGGTGGATCGTGCATTGATCACCAAATCCTTTTCGGGAAGACCCTTCCCTCCCTCATCTCCTTTCTCTCCCTCCCCCTCCCCCCTTTCCTCTCCCCCTCCCCCCGGCCCCTGCTCTTTCCCTCCATCACCTGCTCTGATGCTCCTAGCTAAGCTCACTGCCTGTAACAGCTCTCGTCTGCCCCTGCTTGGTCAGAATAAAGCGTGTGTCTTCCGGGTGTTAAATTTGGAAACCTGACTCAAGCTCTCAGCTGCTTCCCCTTGAAGCCTGAGCTGCCTCGGCTGCTGGGCTGCTGCGGGAGAACCTCTTGCAGGCAGCCCAGCCCCAGGTCCCCGTCTCCTTCAGGTCAGGGCGCTGGCCACACAGGGTCCTAGCTCCGTGGGCATGCCCCGCTTGTTTTAGGGGCTCGCTGGGCTAGTATTTCTCTTGGGGGGTGAGCACGACCTGACCCCTGGAAGCCCCCCTGCTCCATCTGCCCCTAAACTTCGTTCCTTGGCTGAGGTGCAAGGTGAAGGCAGGATAGAGCCAGGTCCTCTTTCTACTGACACAGTGGAGAGGAAGCCAGGGCGGGAGGCGCGTCCTGGGGAGTCCGGGGGTCTCTCTCTCGCTGAGCCGGGGGTGGACCAAGGCCTCCTGAGGGCTGTTGGCCCCGCGGACATCTGGGTGGCACACACTGGCCTGGGGACTGGCCCGGTCAGGGTCCGTCTGTCCTCAGCTCCCCGGCTCCTCTCCCTAGAGAAGAGGCCCTCCCAATGTCTCTCAGAAAGGCAGCCTCCCCCGGGGGCGGCAGAGGACAGGAGGTGGGCTCCAGGCCTGCGGCGTGGATGAGGGGGGACAGGCGGGCTGGCTCTCTGCCCCCGACCACGGGCAGCTCTGCACCCACCAAGAGGGAGCCCCTCGGGGCCTTCTTCCCGCTGACTGAATGCCCAGGTGACTTCTCCCAGGGTCGGTTTCTGACAGATGAGCGGTGGGCGGTTTTCCTCCGACCCTCTCTTCACAGACCAGCAGAGGAGGCTGGAAACCCGCTTTCACGTTCCCTTTCAGAGCCGTTACCGGAGATCATGAGCTGACCTCAAATCCAAGCCTGTGTTTACACGCCTGGCTGAAGGCAGCCGAGCTGGCTTCCGGTCACCCCCGTTCTGCTGGGCAGCTTCGGGCGGGGGCATGAGACTGGCAGGACCGGTGAGCGGGTCTGCCGGCCTTCCCTCCCGACACACCGCCGCCGCGTGTGGGGATTGCTCTGGCTTAACCCCACTTACAGAGAAAACCTTCTTTTCAGGGATGTCGGTGCCATCCTGCTTCTGGGGCTTAATCTTATGGAGGTGGAATATTAGAGTTTGGGATTCATCAGGGGAAAGCTTGTGTTTTGTGGCAGAAGGAAAAAACGTTAAGTTAAATAACAATAAGGAGATTTGGAAGAATTTCAGCTCCGTAAACGGGCATTCTGCCTTCCTTTCCCGGGAGAAAGAGGTTTCCTTTCTCTTCAGAAAATTCAAAACCAGAAAGCATTAGAGACTGTTCTAATTTTGAATACCACTCTTCTTATTGGCATTTTCCTTCAGCAACCATTTAAGGGTTTCCACTGTTAGTGTTTTGTTATAGAATTAATTTCTACTGTGTTACTTTAAAAGTATTAAATAATTTTTAAAATATCTAAAGGTAAAATGCATTCATTCTTAGGTGATGTTTTATATTACACATTTTTTTGGAACTGCTTTTACTAAAAAACATGTATAGAAACAGTTTTAAATAGAGCCTCAGCACTAGTTTTGTAAAATATTTTACAGGGTGCACGTGCCGGGAATGCATTTTCATTTATGTATTTTCGTGCCGTGGTTCTTCTTCCCCTGTTGGGCCGACCCACTTCTGGGTCTGTTGTTAGCGGTGCCGGAGGCTCCAGGGCTGGGGCTGGCGGTGGAGGGATCTCTCCCTTCTGAGCTCAGCTGCATTCCCAGCTTTTGCAAATAGATGGCACTTTGCCCTCACCCGAGAACAGCCCGAGCAGGGCTTGGCACATGGAACACACACAATGGTCCCTGTCTGAGTCAGACGCGTATCTGCTCCTATTCACGTGGAGGCTGAGAGATTAAAGTTAAACCTCTCCGAGGACAGCAGTATTGCGTCTCTCTTAACTGCTAACACCTTAAACACACAACTACCCCAGGTATGAAAATTAGCACATTTTCTTATCTGTTTCTCTGATTTTTATTCTGCATTGGTGCATGGCGATCTTTGATCCGGAAGAGCAAAAGAGGATAGTGTCCTGAAAGTTAGATTGGAAATAGCATTGTGTGTGGCTGTGAATGTTTTTGGTGATTAATTTGTTGCAAAAGGCCCTTGTGAAGGAAGCTAAAGGCCTTAGCTTCCTCCTGCTTTCCACCATTGGCACACACGTGTGTGCAGGCGCACGCGCGCACACACATACACACACACACACACACACACACACGAGGCTTACAGCCCCTCACGCACACAGAGGGGAAAAAAATCCGGCTGTTGTCTTGCAAGTGTTACTTATCATATTAATTAAAATCTGGTGACACGATAACACCACCAGCTGTGTGGGAAAGCGAGGGAAATTAACAAACGTTTGATTTGTTGTCTTGCTAATGTGACACTTATTATACAGGTCAGAGTAAAACAATACCTCAGCCAAAATATGCTAATGTGCGCGGAACTGTTGCGGTTGTAAAAACATTGGTGTTTATTATAATGAGGCAAAATAGCACGTTACCTTTAAGAGAATGAAGTGATCTTTGAATCTAATGGCAGAACTAAATTTTTAAACATTGAGTCGTTGGGAGTAAAAAAAAAAAAATACATTTAAAAACTTGTCCTATGTAAGTTTCCAAAAAACAATATAAGAACTTGTTTTAAATGATTTGAGTTCAAAGAAAACACATTTGCTGTTTCCTGTTTAGTTTTATCAGGATGAGAGGGAATTCTACGGAAACGAGCAGACTGCAAATGCTGTTGGTGCTTTGACATCAATCCATCAAATGTGTGAAGATGGGGGTGGTTTACAGTTGGGTATTGCTTAAGGAGAAATAGTAAATTCATTTATTCATATAAATGCCCCTACTAAGAATGACAGTTGAAATTGTTTTTAAAAATTGTATAAAAGAGCATAGTACCAGACAGTACAGTTTTACAGGAATTTGTTACTGCCTCATGCCCCCTTCCTCCTCACTTGGCTCCACACCCACCCTCAGTCCTGCAACTAAAACAAAGCATACTTTTTCAAAATACCAGGCAGACTCCTTCCCTTTCTCCATCACTCTCTGAGTCAGCAGTTAGAACCTGTGTCTGCAAGTCCAGGCTGGGGCGGGGGTGCTGTGCAAATGCAAAGATAAGTCACCTCAGACATTCCTTGGAGGTCACATTCAGCATTTTGCATCTACAAGCTCACAAGAATATCTGATTTTTACCTTCCTCAGCGCTTTCTCATCCCAGCACAGCGTATTTTCCTTCCTTCCCTTCTGGGGTTTGATCACGGGGCGTACGAAGTCGAACATTTGTTTGACAGTCCTTGACAGCAGGTAATGTAGATTTTGCCCAAGAGAACACCAGTCAATGGGAGCAGAATTTTGAGCGAGCCTTCTACATCCAAGGTCAGATGGTGGGATCAGACGGAACGGGGACCCCTTTCCCATGTAGGGCAGGGCGGTGGGAGCCAGGAAGGCTCAGGTGCCCTGCCCGCCAGGCTTGTGTGCAGGTTCAGAGCCTCTTGCTTCTCTTGGGGCCCTGTCCTTTTAGGTGTGAATACTTCCCACAGCAGGGGCCTAGAAGCTGCGGGAGGTGGTGTGTGCGTCCCTGCGAGGTGACCTCGGGTCTCAACACTCAGCCCTTCGGGGCCCTGCCGTGATGAATGTGGTTTCTGACGCGTCACTGTAGGTTCCTTTGGCAGAGGGAAAACTGCTTTATATCTGCTTATCACAATATCCTGAATAATTTCATTCAGAAAGCAAATGCCTGATAATTAAGTCAAAATGGCAATTTCCGAATGCTGGGGGTTCTGGGACAGTTTGGGTTCTAAGTTGTGAGTTTAGAAATGCTGCAATAACACTTTGCTTTCAAGCCACCTAACCGAGCTCCATGGAGAGGGACCCTTGTCGCTGATTAAATCTATATAAATAAACACGTCTGCATCTGTGGGGAGCACAGTGAGATTAGGTACAAAATATGACACTGCGCACACAGATTCTCAGCCATTAGGAGGTAATTTTCAGCTCTGTTCAAACTGCCAGAGCAGGCAGAGGTTAGCGCGCCAACTAAACTTCTTTTTCTCCAAATCCAGTAGCTTTAATTAAGTCTGTTCGACAGAACTGGCATTTCAACATACAAAGACGTTTAACTCTGAGCCCTCCCCCCCAAAAAAAAGTTTATTTAGCTTTGAATGGATTTTTGTGCTTTGAAGGGCTTGTTTTTTCCCCAAACATTAAATTATTAGTGAAAGCATGCAGGCAATAAATCACAAACAATAATACACGTTAGAATTGTGGCTGCCCGGTACACATGGAAGCAGAAGAAAATTTCCAGTATTCTTTAGGTTTTTGTTTTTTCCTCTCCCACCCTGGGAGATAGGTAGAGATTCAGGGAGCAAGCTTTTGTATAAACTTTCCACCTTGGGGTAACCGGGGGCAGGCCCACAATATGTTCAGTCACGTTGAGGAGAGACAAATCAATAGCAGAGATATGCCAGGACAATGTGAATCTATTAAATAAATGTCATCCAAACACCATTACATATATTAAAAAACACACTTAACGTTGATGAAAAATCAAGGTATGCTATTCTATCAGGGGAAGATGATTGAACAGGGAAATGGACCCTTCAGGCAGCATCAGTAAATAGTTTCCGAGCCTGAGCTCCTCAGCAGGCCCCTTACCTACCCGACAAGGAGGCAAAAAAAAAAAAAAAAAACACACCAAGGAAAACCTGTTTTCAGGGGTCATCAGAGTGAGGTGAGTCCTCAGCGTCACGAAGGCAGGCTGGTTTGCCGAGGCTGTGTTAGAAGGCTGGGATGTTGTGGAAACCAGGCTGGTTAGTATTGTCTACTTAAAACAACAGTTACAAGTCACCCGCAGAAAGGCTGTTGGGACTTTGGGTGTTTCTCTGTTCACTGCACGTGTATGCTTTTCTCAAAGCCTCCAGCCATAAACCCCAGGACTATCCCAGGGCAGGAAGTGGGCAGATTCACCCTGGAAGGAAGGACCGTATGTATTTGCCCAAGTCCTGTGACAGATTTACGCGTCGCTGGCTGAGTGTGCGGAGTGACCGGCACAGCTGTAGCCAGCACCTCTGCGTGGCGTGTTTACACTTTTCCTCCGCTTCAGGAGGAAAGCAGCCAGCCCCAGGCAGATAGATGTACACCCCGATTTGAAAGGGTTTTCTCAGCTGGAGAGAGCTCTGGCTTTTGTGTGTCTGTCTCTCCTTTTACAAACCTCCTCCCCGGTGTGTTCTTCGCCCTCCTTGGGCTTTCTGGGCCCTCCTTGACTTGGTTCATCGCCGCGAAGGCCGCCGGCTCTCCGAGCGTGTTGTCTGCCCGCACCTCGCTCTGGGAGGGTGCTCGGAGCACGTCTCTGATTCCTGGCTTCTGCGCCTCCTCTCCTCGTTACGTTAATCTGGGCGATCGTGCTCACGTTCATGTTCATTGTTCCTTGCATGAGACCTGAAGCAGGCCATTCTCACGATGCAGCGGAGTTTGCTGTGGTTTTCAGCCTGCCTAAGGAGTTTGGAAAGCCAGTATGTGAAAACGACACTGTCCCAGGCTCCCGTCCCTGCCGCAGTCACTGTTCAGCCAGAGTGGCTACGGGCCACAGTTCCTGGAGGGACAGGGCGCAGCCTTCATCCCTTTTAAAGCTGTGCATGACCTAAGACCAGAGGAGAGCAAACAGCTTTAGTATGTAGGAAATATACCCCTCATATAATTCACTGTTCAATGTGTGACTCTTGTTCCCTTACTCAGAAGGGAGACAAGGACACATTTCCGACATTCTAATATTAACTTTCGCTCTTCCATCTGCCTCGGAAAACACCTGAGCCCTGGACTCACCTCCTTCTGTCTCAATAATGGTTAAAATGAGCATTATTCTGGTTGCCCCTGCTCCCATGCCGTGGCAATGTGGCATTAATATATTATTTATTTCCTCTAATTCTCTACAAATACCAGGGAGGGTGTGGTGTAGAGAAAAGAAATTCAAAATATACCATTTGGGTTTTAAAGACAGTTTTTGAAAAAGAGCAATTTCCATATATCAACACTTTTTGGTGAGATCCATGAAACATTTTGATATGATTTAGCAAAAACAGTTTTTGCATCAGGAACGTTCTAGCTACCTCATCTGCATATGTAAAGAATGCAAAATGGAATCACATTAGGTGTAAATTCAATGCAAAAAAAAGACGCCCTTCGTTAATGCAGTATTACTGTCGGAAATTCAAATGCCCGAAGTCATAAAAGCCAGCTTTCCGGTTCTCAGCAGTTACAGCTGGTGGCTTTGCGCACTTGGCATTGTGTGTGCTCTGAGGGTCCAACCTTGAGAGGGGAGCTTTGGGTCCGCTCACCCCAGTGATCTTGGGAGGAAGACCTGGGGGCCGCAAATCAACGGTGAAGGGTGGTTTTTCTCAGCTGAATCATAGCTTCCATTTCTAAACTGAAACTGAGGGTAGATGGAGCTTTTCTCATTAGAAAAAAAAACCAGTTATGACCCTGGGGAGAATATAAGTCACAGGGTAAAATGGACAAGTCCCTCTCTGTCCACGAGGAGCCTTGGACTCTGGTTGGGGTATGACAATGACAGACTTGGTTCTTTGTCCAAACCAAACCGAGCGGATGTTGTGATTCTCTGGTAGGGTCCTTGGGGAAGGCTGTTGTGTGTTAACAGATAGTTTGGAAACAGATTCCCTAGGCCCAGTGAGGTTGCCCACAGCATGGCCCATCCAGTCCTGGCCCTGCCCCAGAACTGAAATCTGTAGCACACTCAGGTGGAGTGAGCGGTGGATCTATTTTATGTGACCTTCAGCCTTGGGGCATGTTTCCATCTCAAACCTGGGGAAACTGAGACTTGTGGGCTGTGAAACATTTCAGAGACATTATCCAGTGGGCCAGCCTCTGAACTCAGAGTGATCACATCTCCTTTGGGCTGCAGGATTCCTCTTCTCTTTCCTCCTCCTCCTCCCCATCTCCTTCTTCTCCTCCTCTCTATTCTTCCTCTCATATTACCATTACCAACATCATCACCATCATCCTCACCACCGTGATCCTCACCACCATCATCATCATGACCACCACCATCATCATCATGACCACCACTACCATCCTCATCACCATCATCATCACCACCATCACCACCACCATCATCATCACCATCACCATCATCATCACCACCATCACCACCATCACCACCATCATCATCACCATCACCACCATCATCACCACCATCACCACCATCATCACCACCATCACCATCACCACCATCACCACCATCACCACCACCATCACCACAATCATCATCACCACCACCATCACCACCACCATCATCACCATCACCACCACCATCATCATCAGTCACCATCACCATCACCCTCATCCATGCACAGGGTGCTTTCTGGAAGAGTAACAAAAGGCTTTCTCTCCATGGATCTCCACTCAAATCCTTGGGAACTAGAAGGTGTTGCTCCTTTCATTTTTGACTTTTTCAAGGTCAGGGCTGAAGCAGCCTTGAATCTCTGAGTTCTGAGTCTAAACTTCTCTTGCTTTCAGCCTCCTGCTTGCAGGTGATGGTAACACACAATATCTTTGTCTTGCAGAGGCAGAATCAGGAAAGCTCACAGAGGATTTGGGTGGAGACAGGAGTAAGGTTCCAACACCTGTCACAGTTGGACTTGAGCCCAGCTGCTCAGAAGCAACCACATAACCATCTTCCCTGGGGTGTGGGAAGGGAGAGTCTCCAAGGCCTACACCCCACATCAGGGAGAAGCCAGGGGGGCCCAGGAGCTTGTGGGGGATTGGAATGCCTCCAGAGAGCCCTCCATCCTCAGGACCGGGTGCTCAGGATGGCTCTTCCCTGGAAGGAAACCAATCATGCTTCCCACTAGTAGATTAGGGGCAGGTCGGGTCAGAGGCTGATGCTGCAGGTCTTCAGGCTTCCTCAGCCCTCACCGAGTCAAGCTGCTGTAAGAACCCTGGCTCCTCACCTGCTTCCCTTGCACCAGGAGGTTCTCACCCATCATCACCCATGATGGCAGTGGTGGTGATGATGGTGATGGTGGTGGTGATGGTGGTGGTGGTGATGGTGGTGATGATGATGGTGGTGATGGTGGTGATGGTGATAATGATGGTGGTGATGATGATGGTGATGGTGGTGGTGATGGTGGTGATGATGGTGGTGGTGGTGGTGATGGTGGTGATGGTGGTGGTGATGGTGGTGGTGATGGTGGTGATGGTGGTGGTGATGGTGGTGATGGTGGTGATGGTGATGATGGTGATGGTGGTGGTGATGGTGGTGGTGGTGATGGTGGTGATGGTGGTGATGGTGATGATGATGGTGATGGTGGTGGTGATGGTGGTGATGGTGGTGGTGGTGGTGGTGGTGATGGTGATGATGATGGTGATGGTGGTGGTGATGGTGGTGATGGTGGTGGTGGTGGTGGTGATGGTGGTGATGGTGATGATGATGGTGATGGTGGTGGTGATGGTGGTGATGATGGTGGTGATGGTGGTGATGGTGGTGGTGATGGTGGTGATGGTGGTGATGGTGGTGGTGATGGTGGTGATGGTGGTGATGGTGGTGGTGATGGTGGTGATGGTGACAATAATGGCAGTGATGGTGGTGGTGATGGTGGTGATGGTGGTGATGGTGGTGGTGATGGTGGTGATGGTGGTGATGGTGATGATGATGGTGATGATGGTGGTGGTGGTGGTGATGGTGGTGGTGGTGGTGGTGATGGTGGTAATGGTGGTGGTGATGGTGGTGATGGTGGTGGTGATGGTGGTGATGGTGACAATAATGGCAGTGATGGTGGTGGTGATGGTGGTGATGGTGGTGGTGATGGTGGTGATGGTGGTGATGGTGATGGTGGTGATGGTGGTGGTGATGGTGGTGGTGGTGATGGTGGTGATGGTGATGATGATGGTGATGGTGGTGGTGATGGTGGTGATGGTGGTGGTGGTGGTGGTGATGGTGGTGATGGTGATGATGATGGTGATGGTGGTGGTGATGGTGGTGATGGTGGTGGTGGTGGTGGTGATGGTGGTGATGATGGTGGTGGTGGTGGTGATGGTGGTGGTGATGGTGGTGATGGTGGTGATGGTGGTGGTGATGGTGGTGATGGTGACAATAATGGCAGTGATGGTGGTGATGGTGGTGGTGATGGTGGTGATGGTGGTGATGGTGATGATGGTGATGGTGGTGGTGATGGTGGTGATGGTGGTGGTGATGGTGGTGATGGTGACAATAATGGCAGTGATGGTGGTGGTGATGGTGGTGATGGTGGTGGTGATGGTGGTGATGGTGATGATGGTGATGGTGGTGGTGATGGTGGTGGTGGTGATGGTGGTGATGGTGGTGATGATGGTGATGGTGGTGGTGATGGTGGTGATGGTGGTGGTGGTGGTGGTGATGGTGGTGATGGTGATGATGATGGTGATGGTGGTGGTGATGGTGGTGATGGTGGTGGTGGTGATGGTGGTGATGGTGGTGATGATGGTGGTGGTGGTGGTGATGGTGGTGATGGTGGTGGTGATGGTGGTGATGGTGGTGATGGTGGTGGTGATGGTGGTGATGGTGACAATAATGGCAGTGATGGTGGTGGTGATGGTGGTGATGGTGGTGATGGTGGTGATGGTGGTGGTGATGGTGGTGATGGTGATGATGATGGTGATGATGGTGGTGGTGGTGGTGATGGTGGTGATGGTGGTGGTGGTGGTGGTGATGGTGGTGATGGTGGTGGTGATGGTGGTGATGGTGGTGGTGATGGTGGTGATGGTGACAATAATGGCAGTGATGGTGGTGGTGATGGTGGTGATGGTGGTGGTGATGGTGGTGATGGTGGTGATGGTGATGATGGTGATGGTGGTGGTGATGGTGGTGGTGGTGATGGTGGTGATGGTGGTGATGGTGGTGGTGATGGTGGTGATGGTGGTGGTGGTGGTGGTGATGGTGGTGATGGTGATGATGATGGTGATGGTGGTGGTGATGGTGGTGATGGTGGTGGTGGTGGTGGTGATGGTGGTGATGGTGGTGGTGATGGTGGTGATGGTAGTGATGGTGGTGGTGATGGTGGTGGTGGTGGTGATGATGATGGTGATGATGGTGGTGGTGGTGGTGATGGTGACAATAATGGCAGTGATGGTGGTGGTGATGGTGGTGATGGTGGTGGTGATGATGGTGATGGTGGTGGTGATGGTGGTGGTGGTGATGGTGGTGATGGTGATGATGATGGTGATGGTGGTGGTGATGGTGGTGATGGTGGTGGTGGTGGTGGTGATGGTGGTGATGATGATGCTTGATGGTGGTGGTGATGGTGGTGATGGTGGTGGTAGTGGTGGTGATGGTGGTGATGGTGGTGGTGATGGTGGTGATGGTGGTGATGGTGGTGATGATGGTGGTGATGGTGGTGATGGTGGTGATGGTGGTGATGGTGGTGGTGATGGTGATGGTGGTGGTGATGGTGGTGATGGTGGTGATGGTGGTGATGGTGGTGGTGATGGTGGTGATGGTGACAATAATGGCAGTGATGGTGGTGGTGATGGTGGTGATGGTGGTGATGGTGATGATGGTGATGGTGGTGGTGATGGTGGTGATGGTGACAATAATGGCAGTGATGGTGGTGGTGATGGTGGTGATGGTGACAATAATGGCAGTGATGGTGGTGGTGATGGTGGTGATGGTGGTGGTGATGGTGATGGTGGTGATGGTGGTGATGGTGGTGGTGGTGGTGATAATAGTGGCAGTGATGGTGGTGGTGATGATGATGGTGATCGTCACCCTCCACACCACGTCCTCGTTCATGCTCAGGTCCAAGGGGCCTGGGCTGCCTGCTGCAGGCTCACTCTCTCAGCCTCTTCACGGCACCGGATTCCATGAGCAGACTTTCCTTTGCTGTCTGTGACCACCGTGCAAAGCATCTCAGCTGCAGTTCTACACAGGCAGAGGCTCACTTCTGGGCAGGAGAGGACGGGGCCAGGGGTCAGAAAGCCCTCACCTTCTCCCAAACCAGCCTCTGAGGGACCAGCCTGGGTTTCTGAACATGGAGCCCAGGGGGCACCTCCTTGTTCATCTCTTGGCCCACATGACCTCTGCTACCTCTGCAGTTGCCAAAAAATGTGTTACAAAGCACGCACCACTCAGGTGAGTAAGAAAGGCCAAGCCTCCCTGTGTGATGCTGAGGGAGCAGGCCCCCTCCCCTCGCAGCGGTCTCCCGTGGAAGAGAACACGAGGAGACTGAGGTCAGGGACCTCCGTGCGCACCCACGCACCAGGGTCTGTGGAGCGGTTCTGGCCTCCGACTGATGGAAGCTCTGGGGATTTGGGGGTGTGAATGATGTATGTGTAAGGTCTACTGGTCTGGGGGGCACCCGAGGAGCACGGGGGCTCAGGGGCAGGCTGGGGTCACACAGCGAGCCCTTGATTGCTTCTCTTCTTCCACCCACCCTCCCTGGAAGTCAGGAAGATCCGGAGACCCCACCCACTCTGGAAGAGATGCTCTCTGAGCCTTTTTGTGTCCTTTTGTTTTAAAAATCCTCATGAGTTCTAACAAAGGCGTGGATTCAGGTGACTACCACCAGCGTAGCCAGGGTGGAGGACCGCTTCGTCTCCCCTGGGATCCCCCAGGCTGGCCTCAGCAGTCACACCCACAGCAACCAACTGCCCCAGTGTTTCTGGCATGTGGAACGTTCGGCGCTGAAACTGGAAAGGTGCCAGGGAAACCGAGACCCATGGTCACCCTCCCATGTCGCCCTTGCCCCTGGGCCCCTCCGGGCTCTTTTCCATTATTGGTGGTGTTTGGAGAATCTGAAATAAGTTGGCTTGTCCAGTAACCTCTGGGGCTGCGTCTCTCAGTGGTGCGCATCTGAGCTTCGTCCAGGTTGCCCTGTCCCTTGGCGGGGGGCTCTCTGGCCACAGACAGTGCTATTCCCCGATGTGGACGCACTGAGGTCTGCTTGTCCACTCCTCTGCTGAAGGACACCTGGATCGATTCCAGCGTTTGGGTTTCACGCGTGCAGGTGGTTGTGGGCGTTTGTTCTTGGGCATCATGCGGGAAGTGCGCTCAGCTTCCTAAGATGGGCCAGAATTTCCGGGAGAGGCCCCATGGCCGCCCGTGTTCCTGCCAGCCCTGCAGGAGCACCCGGGGCTCTGAGCCTGTGCTTTAAGCCCAGGGGGCCTCACGGGGCCCTCCTTTGGGGGCGCTCAGCTCCAGGCCACTGCCCTGGGACACGGTCAACTGGGACGGTGCCCCCGGGGCCTCGTGGGTGGAGGTCGGGGTACTGCTGCTGAACACCCTGCCGTGCATGAGACGAACCCGCATCTCCTGTGTCTCCTGCACTGTAGGCGGATTCTTTACCCACCGAACCCTCTGTTTTTACTTCCCGGGAATTGTTAATGGGTTTTGCTGGGGACTCTGGGCAACTCTTTATATAGGATTTACACTGTATTTACAACTATTTACACAGCACTTGAGTTGTATTGGGCTTCCCAGGTAGCTCAGTGGTAAAGAATCCACCTGCCAATGCAGGAGGCGTGGGTTTGATCTTCCCGGGTCAGGAAGATCCCCTGGAGAAGAAAATGGCAACCCTCTCCAGTATTCTTGCCTGGGAAATCCCATGGATCCTAACCTAGACAGAACAGGGCTGGAAGGAGCCTACAGGCTTAACTTTTTTAAAAAATTAATTCTAATTTTTAAATAAAATACTGCAAGATAAACAATTTGAGGACATGCAGTAAACTTTGGCGGATTGGTCCTTGTAGAGGCCAGGATGGGAGGCGCTGCAGAGCTTTTGTGTTAATATGTGGGCTATTCTGGGTTCTCAGATCCTCCTCATTCCTCCGACGGATGTGGGGATGTGGGAAGTGGCCCAGTGGCTTCTTAACTGTTATGTAAAACATAGCCAAAAATGAACAAAAAGTAGCCAAAAAAAAAAAAAATGGGCTATCTCAGTATTCTTCCCCCAGATGGAATTGATTCCTTGAGTTTTTAGTCGGTGTGAACTGGGCAGAGGAAAGCATAGCAAATCTATTTATCTCTCAGAGCCTGAATTCACTTAAGAATTGCTGGAGAGGTGGGCACAGAAACCACGGGCATTTAATGGACATGCAGGCGAGGGCTGGCCAAATCAGAAGGAAGAGAAAAATTTTTGGAGGAGATACACACAGGTATACACACAGATACACACAGGTATACACAGATACACACAAGTATACACAGATACACACAGGTATACACACAGATACACACAGGTATGCACACACAGGTATACACAGATACAGGTATACACACAGATACACACAGGTATACACAGATACACACAGGTATGCACAGATACACACAGGTAAACACACAGATACACACAGGTATGCACACACAGGTAGACACAGATACACACAGGTATGCACACAGATACACAGAGCCCCTCAAGCCCCCTTGGTTTGGCTGAAACGGATCTGCACGAATGTCCAGCAGCATTATTTGGGCAGTTTCTGAAACAGCGACACCCACAGGGCCGGAGGACTCTGGTTGTCACGTGTGGTTACCTGAGAGAGCACACGTCACCGTTTGGTGCCTGAGTCTTTAGGTACTGAATCCAATCATTCCTTTTTTTTCCTCCCTGAAAAATGTAACTTTTAAATAACAGCATATTAATTCATTTGATTCTAATTTCCAGTAACTGAAATGACATCCAATTTAGAAGACTGCGTCAAGTGAGCCAAATTCCTAAGTGCCCTTGTAATTAAATATACTTTATCAAGCGCTGCCTGACTGACCGTTGACCCTCTCAGCTGCCCGGGGGGCCCGTGGCTTCCGGCCGTGTGGGCCCAGGTCCGTGCTCGGCGCCGGGTCTCCATCTCCATCTGCCGCGCCCGTCCACCCAGGGGGTCCCCAGGCTCAGGTGGTGGGTCACTGCGGATGAATGCTGTGTGTCCATGCGGGGAGCAGGCACGGGGCCCTCCTTGTGGAAGCTGACATGTCTGCTCTTGGGGAATCAGGTGCCGGGCCGTCCAGCAGGACAGGAGGTGTTGGAGTGAGGTGGGGGCGGGCCAGATGGGCCCTGAGCTGTGGCACAAATTTTTATTTTTTCCCTAAACAACAACAGCTGCTCTACATGCTGGGGCGGGGAGGGCAGAGGCAAGGTATGCATTCCTTCTTTTTTCTTTTTCTGAGAGGTGGCTTTGGCCGGTTTGCGGACATTCATCGGAGGATCCCAGAAGGGGATGCGCGTTTCTGGCTCCTTCCTGGACTCTTCAGTCCAGCGTCCCGCGGACAGGCTGAGGACTCCGCCTGGCTCTGGCCGCGATCTTTGACTTATGACTCAAAGAAACCTCAGAACCCCCAAAGGAGCCAGGGAGCCCCTAGCACCGTGTCTGTGGCACAGATTCGCTGCGTGTCGGGCACCTGGGAGCAGGCGGCCCAGGACCAGCCCCGGGGTCTGCTGTCAGTGGCCCTCGCTGTGGAGGCCTGCTCTCCGTGTGGCGTCTGCAGAGACCGTCTCTGCAGACCGGGCAGTGAGCTTGGGAAGATGGCCAACGGAAGCAAGGCCGCCTGCACCCCAGGGCTGCAGCCTCAGAACCGCTGCCCCGTCTGGGCAGACGCAGGAGACCGCGGCCCCCCCGGCCCCCTGGCCTTAGGAAGAGCCAGATCAGGCAGTGCAGTGCCGCTGCGAGACCCTCGGAGCTCAGGCCCTCTGTGGGCTAAGTGTCCTTAGAGCAGCTGAAACCATTGGCTCTGAACCACACTCAGGGTTCGGTGAAAGGTCTGCCGTGATCTCGAGAGCAAGTGCTCAGTGTTCAAGACAGGTTAATCACATCGTGTCCGTGAGAACCTGGTGACTTCTTGAGAGAACAGTTCCAGAGGGGAATGTATGTGTCTGCACATGTGTGTATATGCATGTGTAAGAACATGCACTGTGCGCAGCATGTGTGTACACACAAGCATACACACAAGCTAGCATGTGCACATGCTAAGGTGTATGTGTGCTGTGCACACACGTGTATACACACATGCACACGAGTATACACACATGTTAGCATGGATGGATACATACGCTTAGGTGTATATGTGCTGTGCCCAGCATATGTGTATACACATGCACATGAGTATACACACACATTAGCAAGGGCATGTGCAAATGCTTAGGTGTATGTGTGCTGTGTGTGGCATGTGTGTACACACATGATTATAGATGAAGAAATGGAGGAAGTATCCGGGTGGAGCCCTGAGGGTGAGTGTGCCTTGCAAGGAGCCTGGTGCTTTGATGATGGTGTTTTAGACCTGAGCACAGCCGCTGACGGATGGTTTGCTGTCAGTGTCCTGTATCATTCCGGCAGGTGGGGCCCCGGGGACCGGCAGGTTGAGTGGTCTGGCTGGGGTGAGGCCCGAGGCTGGTCAGTGGGGTGGTGCCCTCCTGCCCTGCCCGTCTCTGCGGAACCTGTGCTGCTAGCACGTGATCGCTGCCCCAAGACCTGGTAGTCTGAAGGGCAGTGTGCACACTCACTCGTCAAAATGCCTGGGGACGACTGCCTCTGATGCGTCAGTGAGCCTCGCGGCTCTCTGGAGCACAAGCTATCCGGTTCCTGCGGGGCCCAGGTGCTCCGTTAGGGGGACAGACCTGCCCAGAGCAGGCGGTGGTGGCACACCCATGGCGGTGGGTAACTTCTGGACCTGCGGGAGGGCTTCCCCAAATGACGTTGTCGGGAAGGGAAGTGTGTGAAGCAAAAAGGGGCAGATTCATGGAAAATAATTGATTCTTAATTTCTGGAATGTGAATTAGAATTAGGCCCTCTCTTGTAAGTGACTCTTAGCGTTTTATGGTGAAGTATCTGGGGCAGATGTACACAAAGGACATTGCACGACAAATGCGTGTGCCCGTCACCAAGCGTAAGGAGTAAACCGTGCAAGCGGTCCCCCCGCCTCTCTGCTCTCGTTCCCTAGAGGAAACCGCTATCCTGAATTGGGTGTTTCTAAGACCAGAGGCAGTACTGATGTGCATGTGGAAAGATTGTGCAAGCAGAGCTCATATACCTTTGTGCTTCTTGGTGATGCCCAGCATCTTGTTTCAGAGACTCCCGAAAGGCGGCAGCAGGTAGCTTTGGCTCCTTCGTCTCACTGGTCTTGTTTCACTTCCGACAAATGGGCCACAGCATGTTTGTTGATCGGCTAATGGATGGGCAGAGAGGTAGTGCCGCCTTTTGCCAGTGTCCAGGACAGCAGTGAGCAGCTCTCTACGTACACGTTGCAGAGTAGCTCTCCACAAGCGAGTTTCTCTGGGTCTAAAGCTACACCAGTTGCTGGGTCTTGGGGACGTAGCTCTTCACCTTTTCTAAGTGCTGCCTTTGTTTTCTAAATCCCTGGGAGAGCATCAGTGCCAGAGTCAAGGGGCTGTGCCAAGGAACAGACACACTTCAGAGCAGCCTCAGGAAGGGAGCAACTTCATCCCTGACACTTCGTAAATGACGAGCCGGGCGAAGATGCAGTGTGTCACGGGCTGATGCTTGCCAGAGCTGCGGTCCCCCACCTGTCTGATTCCGAGCATGAGCTCCAGTGGCCCCCCCTGCTCCCTGAGACCCCGGGTCCAACCCCCAGCTGAGTGATCTGCAGAGGTGGTCACCAGCAGGGCCCTCCTTTTCCAGGGCCAGTGTTGACGTTCTGCCAGCCTGGCCCTGCCCATCTCCTGGGGCTTGGCCCTCTGCAGAGGGGAGCAGCTGGCTGAGGAGCCGGACCCCACACCCGCACTCCAGGGTGGGGGCATCTGGGCCCTGGAGCCGGCCTTCTGTTTGTGGCCCCTGTCTGTCTGCTCCGATGGGCTGGGCCTGTTCTGGGGGCAGGCCAGCCCTGGGCGGCCTTGAGTCTGGATGGAGTCCTGGCTTGGTCACTCACTCTGTGAACACAAGCGAGTTGCTCACTTTTTCTTGGCGTTTCCTCATCGGTGGAACGGGGCCAATGACACATCTTTCTCATACATTTTTGTAAAGAGGATAATCCACCGAAGCACTTAGGGCCAAGGATGCCACCAAGGATGCCGTCAATGCATTTCACCTGTTCTTTGATCGTATCAAATGGGAGGAGACGGCAGAAGCCAGCCTCTCCCTCCAGTTTATGGAGGAGGAGAGCGAGGAGGTAAAGAGACTCTCCCACAATTGCAGATTTAATGGCGGAGCCTCAACCAGGCTTTAGATCCATCCCTCCATCGTCATCCCTTATCCATCCATCTACCCACCCACCCACCCCCCATCCCTTCATCTGTCCATCACCAGCCACCCCGCCATCCTGCCACTCAACAGTTGTTTACTAAACATCTGGGTGTCAAGTGTTGTCACTGGTGATTCCTAGATGAAGCTCGTGGTCCCCATGTTGGAGACTGTCTTGGCTTAATGGGAGGGAGCTCACAGATGGCTAACTGTCTTGCCGTGGCGGAACTACACCAACACATGCATGAGCCGGATTCTGAGGAGAGAGGGGGCCTCTTCCCAGCCTGGGTGGGGTGGGAAGAAGGTCAGGAAAGGACTTCTGGTTCTCAGATGATAGGGGCTGGTGCTAACTTGGTCCAGGAGGGTGTGTGCGTTTGTCTGGCAGCGGTATCACCTGATGTCGGGGAGGGGGGAGGTGTACCTTGGTCCAGGAGAGTGTGATTTTTCCAGCAGCGGCAGCATCCCTGGGAGCCTGTTATAAATGCGGTATCTCAGGCTCCATCCCAGGCTGCCTGCGTCAGGATCTCCCTTTTCACAAGACGCCGGGACGGTTCATGCACACATTCAAGTTCAAGTGTGTCTGCTCCACACCGGGCGCCATGTTCCCTGATGCTCCCGGAAAGTGAAAAAAAAGTGAAGTCGCTCAGTCGTGTCTGACTCTTTGCGACACCATGGACTGTAGCCCGCCAGGCTCCTCCGCCCATGGGATTCTCCAGGCAAGAATACTGGAGTGGGTTGCTATTTCCTTCTCTAGGGGATCTTCCCAACCCAGGGATCGAACCCAGGTCTCCCGCATTGCAGGCAGATGCTTTAACCACCGAGCCAAGGCACGTGTTAAATACAAGGGTATGGCGGGATTCTGATACAAACTCCTGCGTCCTTCATGGTTATTGGGGAGCATGCACAGTCTCCCCGCTAGTCTAACCTCCTGCCTACAGCATCACAGGCCCGGGGACAGCTAAGATGCTTCCTGTGTGTCCTGCAGGTTCATTAGAAGGCACACCACGAGCAGAACAAGGGCTTAATTTTCATGAAAAGCGGTGTGAATAATACACAAATGAAACGGCCTCTACTTCCTTCATCTGAGCAGGACTCTCCCCAAGGGAGGCGATGGGCACCCTCATACCTGGGAGGTCTTCTCAGCTTGGCCTCGCCTGCGGGCTGTGTTGGGCGCATTCGGAGAAACCTGGCCAGAGGGAGACAATGGAACAAGGCCTCAAGGAATAAGACATCACTGACTTCTGAGAACACGCATCAGACGTATAGATCCGAAAACCAAATGTTGATCAGTGAAAGCCTATGGTCAATATTTCACCTTGAAGGACAACACGCTTGGATGGCTCACAGAAATACGTATTCTTCTGTGCATTTCTAAGGTACTATTAGCAATCCCTGAGAAATAGCTGTGTGTTTTCACAGGAGGTGGCGGCCTGTGCCGACGTAATGAGCTGAAGTTCTGAGTCTTGGCTGTGAGCTGTGGGGACAGGTGACGTCTGTGTCTCAAGGGGACCCAGAAACCAGGGAGCCGGGGCCCGGGGAGGGGCCTCATGCGTCTCCGCTCACCTTCCTGTCCTGAGTCCACTCCCTGCTCTGCCTTTTCTGACACCAGTTTCCCGAAGAAGCAGACCCAGGTCAGCGGACACCCTGCCTTCAGTGGGGGTGTCGCTTCGGAGGAGCCTCTCGGTGGTTTGTGGAAGCGGAGGTGGCCCTGGGCGGTCACTAGAATCCCACAGGGCTCGGCCCGTCCCACCCGACTCAGCTGGATCCCCACACACACGGCTTTCCCAAGGGGGAAGACCCTGCTTCTGAGTATCTGAGCTTTGGGCCTGCTTCTTTCTCTAAAGCATTGTCACAGAGCTCTTGCGTGAGTGCTCAGCTGCGTCCAACTCTTTGCAACTTCATGGAGAGTAGCCCGCCAGGCTCCTCTGTCCATGGATTTCCCAGGCAAGAATGCTGGAATGGGTTGCCATTTCCTTCGCCAAGGGAGCTTCCTGACCCAGGGATCAAACCTGTGTCTTCTGTGGCTCCTGCACTGGCAGGAAGATTCTTTATCACTGAGCCACCTGGGAAGCCCATCACATAGTTCTAGTTCATGCCAAAATTTCCAGAAATGCACATGTGCTTCAAATGAGGGAAGGTTACTCTTGATGCTGTTTGGAGCTTTACGGAGACTGGGGTCACCGTGTTGGAAGTTCACCTCCGAGCATCCTGTGCCCCCGTCTCCAGCTGTCACATCCTCAGCAGTGGGAGTGTCAGTGCAGACATGGGGTGACCTCACTGTGCCTCTGGGGAGGTCACACCCAGGAGTTTACGTGTCAAAGTGCATAGTGTTTACATCATCGGTATCTTCCTTTCACGCTATTAGGGCATTGTGCTGATTTTTGAAGCTAACTGGGGTAGATTTTTCTATGTATTATTTCTTTCCAAGATAGCACAGGAGCTTGTAAAACATTTTCATAAAATAGGGCCTGGGGTCTGAGTGGGCTGAGCCCCTCTGCCTCAGGCACCCTCTAGAGCAGGCGGGCAGTTCTCACCTGCTTCCTGTCGTCCTGCCCCGGGCCACCTCCTTCTGGAACTCAGAATGTGTCCAGGGTGTGTGATGGGGTGGGACGCTCCCTCCCTCTGGGAATAGGTTCCTTTTTGGTCCTTCTCCCACTCTGCTCCCTCCTGAGCCTCTCTCTTCCCTTTCACATTCCCACTGTCATTCTCATTCAAACACCTGATGAAACGGTTTTTTGTATTACAGCGTATGTTGTCGTTCAGTCGCTCAGTCCGTCTGACTCTTTGAGACCCCATGGACTGCAGCACGCTAGGCTTCCCTGTCCTTCTCCATCTCCTGAAGCTTGCTCAAACCCATGTCCATCAAGTCGGTGATGCCAGCCAACCATCTCATTCTCTGTCATCCCCTCCTCCTGCCTTCAATCTTTCCCAGCATCAGGGTCTTTTCAGATGAGTCAGTTCTTCGCATCAGGTGGCCAAAGTATTGGAGTTTCAGCTTCAGCATCAGTCCTTCCAGTGAATATTCAGGACTGATTTCCTCTAGGATTGATATTTATTATGTCATACATGTCAGCTATCACGACATCATGGGGCAGTCATATTCCCTTCCTTTTTGGTCTGTGTGGTCATGTCGTTATTATAGAATGTGTATGTTTGGTTCTTCTGTTATTTACAGTTTCAGACATTTATTATCTATTCTTATTGACTTTATCATTCAAACTATGTCCATTCTAAGAAACACATAAGCAAGCATTTAGTTGATGACCTACACTAGAATTTAAATCGTACTTCACAGTAAAGGAGCAAAATTGTAAGCTGGCTGATTCATTATAAAACTGCCTTTGATTTTACTCTTATATGTAGCATTGGATATTTTTAACTTAAAAGGCTTCCTTTGATTCACTTTTTCTTTCAAAGCGTGTAAGGTCTTTATCATGGCTCTCCTATAATGATCGAGACAGTAGGCTGTTTTGGTTCGTGAATTCCTGTTGTCAGTAAATAGTACCCTCTTCAACCTCCAGCCTGCGTTTCCATGCATGTGGTGATGGGAGGATGCGGCGCCGTAAATAAACGGAAGCCAGGGCGGAGGAGGCCCGTAGGAGGCGTTTTCTGAAAGAGCCTCAGTGCGCCTCTGCCTGCTGGTCTGAAACCTCCCTTCCCGGGCTCGTCCTCCGCGGGAAGGAGGACACCCCGCCGCGCCCTCCCGGCTCCGCTGTCTTGGGCAGGGTCGTCTCAGATGAGGGCGGGCGGCTGGGCGGGGCGGCCTCCAGCAGTGTGGAAGCCCCGGGGGTCTGCCGCTGGGGCCCGTGAGCCCGTGGTCACCTCCGCATCTGTGCAGGGCGGGCGGGGCCAGACCCCGCGTCTCCGTTGCGGCGCCTGCGGCGGCCTCGGGCTCAGGTCCCAGGCAGGAGGAGCAGAACCGGCGGTCAGCGGAGGCACCACGGGCGCCCTGGGTGGCTCCGGAGTCTCTGAGCTGATTTTTAAAACAAGCAAGACTTTTCAGGCAGAGAAGCAGGAGGCGGGCGGTGGGGGCAGCGTGTGCAAAGGCCGGGGGTCCCGAATGGGGTGGGCGCCCGGTGAGAGCAGGACGGTGAGCCTGGGCACGCACCTGGGCGGGCAGGGTCGAGGTGAAGGCAGTCTTCGTGTCAGGAGGAGAGTCTAGGCGGCTTGGGGACTTGGAGCAGGGAACCGAGAGCAGAGGACGGATGCGTGAGACGCCTGGGAAGCGGATGTGGCCGTTCATGCTGGTGCGTCTGGGGAGGGAACGTCTGGGGCAGGGCAGGTTGGCACCCAGGATTTTGCCAGGGGTCAGATGAGTTCCCAAGTTCAAGTTCAAGTCCTGTCCTCAGTGTGCCATCCTGACATGCAGGAATTATCCTTTACAACTTTATCCCAAATGTCTGGTTACCTTGTGGAATTTGCAGACACCCTTTGTCCTTTTTTCCTCCCTCGGTGTGGGTGGGGGTGCTTAAAGATGTCACCGTCCTCCAGAGTCTTAGTGAGTCTCAGAAGTGGCTTCTAACTTGCCTTAAAGAAGTACATCCTCCATAAGTAGCTAATTTGGCAGAAAAGCTGGACAAGGTCCCATGACTGCATAAAAAACTAGGGTTCGTTTTACATAAAATATCAAGTTGGTCTTTAAATAGCAGTCTCAGAAGCACAAGCCATTTTATTATCCATTAAGTCATTTAGCATCCACTATCCAATTTTTCCAAGTTATTTTCCCCAGAGGGGCTGCTGGTACACAGTATTCTTGCAAGAAGGGTGGTGGGAGGAGAGGGGAGAAGTTGCTGAAAGAATCAGTGAGCAATCTCTTGTTGCATTTGCTTTTGAATTTAGGGAAAATGCAGACATCAAATCTGAGACAAGAAGTCAAAAAGAAAATCCTTGGATGCTATTGTAAGCTTGTGTTGGGTGCTGTTCAATGAGTTTTCTGCTTTGCTGCCCTAGTCGTTTCTGCCTCTGGCACCTGCTGACATAAACCCATTACCCGTCCCCACTCTGAGTGGGACCCTGATGCAAGTGAGAGAGAAGCTGTGATCCCCAGGCCGGCCAGAGCCCTGTCCGTCTGGGGAGACTGTGCCCGCCACCGCTTACTTATCGTAACTCACAGACCCTCGAAAGAGCTTGCTGGAGGCCCTTGGACCTGGAGACCTTGTTTTTTATAATTTTAAAAGGCCGAAAAGGCAGGGGTTTTCCAGTGGTTTTCCAGTGGTTTTCACATACCCTAAATGTGCATGAAAGATTGAGTATATATCTTCATAGGCTTTCTATGGCTTGGGGCAAGAATCCGTATTTATCAGATTCTTAAGAAGGCTAGTTCTTTGTGCCAGAAACGGGAAGAACACAGCACCAGAGTGTTAGTCTTGTAAGAGGATAAACGGGCTCTACGTGCAAAGCTGTTGGTCATCCCAGCAGCCCCTGGTCAACGTGCTGCCCTCGATGGGGCGGTCATGTGCAGACCCTGCTGAGCGGAGCTGGGCTCACCGCAGCTCCGGGTCGGGGTGGCTCCCTCCAGCAAGCTCCCTCCCAGCTTGCCCTCCGAGCTTGAGCCTCAGCAGTTGGAAACGTGCACATGTCTCGGCTGCGGAGCAACTGTGGATGGCTCATCCTGAGGGTCCCCTGACACAGAGGGAGGCCCGTGTGTGCTCCTGGCTGCCCCGGGGTCATGGACATTCAGGTTTACCTGGGTCTGTGGGAAGCCTCCTTCTGCCTGTCGACCTGCCTCGGGACCCTCTCTTCTGGGGTGTGGATCACTGGGGGTGAGTTGGGGAGAGCTTTAGAGGAGCTGGAGTCCTTTGCATTCCTTTAGTCAGGGATCAAACACCAAGGTCAATCCTCAAGGTCAAGCAGGACCCGTGTGAATTGGGGCACCGGGTGCCCCTTCCCACCCAGTGGGCCTGACGGCCAGAGCGTCAGTCTGTCCATCTGGTTTAAGGCTTTGGTCTGGTTTAATGGTCCTAATCTTTTATAGGGGCTTCCCAGGTGGTGTTAGTGGTAAAGAACCTGCCTGCCAAAGCGAGAGACATGAGACATGGGTTTGATCCCTGAGTCGGGAAGATCCGTTGCAGAAGGGAATGACTACCGCTCCAGTATTCTTGCCTCGAGAATCCCATGGACAGAGGAGCCTGGCGGGCTATAGTCCAGGGGGTCACAAAGAGTCAGTCAGGACTGAGTGACTAACACGCTCCTTTTCACTTTTTCTTATGGATTCAGAGATGACAGCTGTCGAGTCCTTGGGTGGCCTCCAGACCCGGGAGTCTGGATGGTGACAGTGGACTTGGTCCCAGGGTGGGAGTGGGCGTTTCCCAGAAGTGGGACCAAAGGCGTGGGCAGGAGGGCATGGCCTCCAGGCCAGTGCCGCCCAGCTGGGGCCCAGCATGGCCTCTGGGCCTGTCCTTCTGTGCCTCCGCTTGGCCGTTTTCCTGTGTGGCTACCACACAGGTGTGCACTGACCACTCACTGGTAAAGGCTCTAACCCCTCTCCCGCCCCCGCCCCCTTTGATCTCTCTCTCAGCCCCTCTTGTGGGCACGTCACTTCCCACCCGACTCTGGTTCCTCCCCTGCACCTTCCGGCCCTGATGTGCGGTGATGCTCTAAGATGCTTGCCTGGATCTTAGCATTTCTTGAGCACCTCTGGGAAGGCAGATGTTTTGTGTGGTGGGGAACCAGGGGAAGGACAAGCTGATGGGAGTTCTTGCCGTTTGCGGGTGATTGACATTTTGTGTGCATGTGTTCACTTGATTTTTACTACCTGTGAGCCAGGTTTTAATGGGGTTTTTGTATTGGATAAACTTTATAATCTAAGCAGATTGTAGGATTAAGTTTCAGAATCCAGTGGAAGCAGCCATTATTGATGGCTGAATGAGTCTTTGATAAACCTGAAGACTCATACCAATGGTGATCCTGGCTTTAACTTGATAGACTGTAAAACGAACTCTTTTTTTTTTTTTTTTAGCATTTCTCTGAGTGAATATTTTGGAGTATAATTTCAGGTTAAGAGTTTTATAAAGTATAAATATGTGTTACCTTTCAACCTAGCAATTTCTTGTCCTGGAAATTATTGTAGGAAGAGAATCAAGAATATGCACAAAATTTATACGATAATATATTCATAGTGCTATTTATAATTGTTAAAAATTAGACAGCCTAAATGTTTATTTAAAAGATAAATAAAGATTTATGACAAATCCATGAAGACCTATGTTGTTGTTGTTCAGTCGCTAAGTCCGACTCTTTTCGACCCCATGGACTGCAGCACACCAGGCCTCCCTGTCCATCACCATCTCTCAGAGCTTGCTCAGACTCGTGTCCATGCAGTCGGTGATGCCATCCAACCATCTCATCCTCCGTCATCCCCTTCTCCTCCTGCCCTTAGTCTTTCCCAGCATCAGGGCCTTTTCCAATGAGTCAGCTCTTCGCATCAGGTGGCCAAAGTATTGGCACTTCAACTTCAGTATCAGTCCTTCAGTGAATATTCAGGGTTGATTTCCTTTAGGATGGACTGGGTGGATCTCCTTGCAGTCCAAGGAAGTCTCAGGAGTCTTCTCCAACACCACAGTCCGGAAGCATCAATTCTCCAGCATCCAGCTCTGACCTCCGTACATGACCACTGGAAACGACGTGAATTTGTGGGGGATGCAAACAAACTGCAGCCCTTGACGATAATGCTGCGGAGCATTTTGGGGAAGGGCTTGAGGAAGGTTCAAACTCATGATGACGCGATGGCTGGGTGTATCAGCACAGCCGTTTCTCCTGGCGTTTCTACCGAGCAGCCGGATGCGCTGTGCTTTTTGCTGCCTGTCAGGGCCCGCAGCTTGTTCCAAGCGGCTCTGCGGGAAAGCCCACCTGAGCGGAGGGCTTCTCCCGAAGGCCAGCTCTGAAATCCTTCCCATTGTTGGTGCAAAACCACCCTGGGGGAGGAACCCCAAGCTCTCCATCTAAATAACAATTTCTGCTTCTTTATTTAGAGCCGCTGGTGGTGCTATCTAGCGAGGCCAATGTGGTCTTTTTCCCCCCAGGTTCCCTTCTTCATGCTGCCTGGGGAGTGGGGGGCCGGGGTGGCGTGGATCTCAGGGCTGCGGCCCCAGGCGGGAGGTGCAGAGCAGTGCATCTGCCTTCAACGTTCTGAGCTCCACAGCTGCTGATTATACACTATTCACCAGCCTTCAAACACAGGGGAGGTGGCTCAGCGCGTGATAGGTTAATTTGGAATCTTTATTTGTTAACAAACAAATCTTCGAAAAGTACCAAATAAAGCAAAAGGAGGAAAGAAGGGAAGGCCCCAACAGTCCGAGTTGTCTCTGCGATGTCTTTGCAGCGGAGGAGCTGCCCGTCTTCTGCTCGAGAATTCAAATGAATTTTGAGAATCCCCTTACAAGTGACAGCCCGAAGTGTGGGAATGATAAACGGCTCTGGCCTTGATAATTTTTATTAAGCACTAAATGTCACATTTAACCTGCATTACTGGAAGCAATTACCCGTGTATCAACAGTCAGGCAGCACCGAGCGGGGCCTGGAGCGGTGCACGGGCCTCCATCTGGGAATAAGGATTTTCAATTAGGAAGCACGGAGCTGTGAGGGGCTGGGGTCCTCCCCGGCTCCCAGAGGGGGCCCGCCGGGCGGGGGCCTCGAATGCGTCATCCAGGCAGGGTGAACGGATCAGCGCCAGCCATCTGCTGCTGGAGCTGCGCTCACTTTATCAAATCTCAATATTTACAGACGCTGATCAGCTCTTGGGGCCAGGATGGCTCCCTGCCAGGGAGTTCTGGGAAATTCATTTTAAGGTGTGTTTCAGGAGGCTAATTAATTTACAAGCACCTGTTTCATTGCTGGGAGCTGTTAGCACAGCAGATGAGCCTCAGCCCCGGGGGGAGAGACTTTATCCGGCTAAATTGATTTCAATTGATTTTAATTTGCTGATGGCACAGTTGTAGGTTTAACGTGAACATAGCCTGGAGCCCCCCCCCTCTTTTTTTTTCCCTTTCTGGAGTCAGCCCATGGCTGGCTTATTCCTTGGCCCTGTCACGGCAGGGAAGTGGCCTCTGAAGGAGGTTTGCATGGCAGACACATGCTGGCGCTCTTGAAAGTGATATTCACTGGGTCTAATCAGATGTTAGGGTCGAGTCACCAGTTAACGTCAGGTTTGGATTTCTGATAAACCATGAGTAGTTTTTTTAGTGCATATGTGTCTAGGAGACATAGTTATTGGTTTATCTGAAAGCGTTAGTCGCTCAGTCGTCTCCAACTCTTTGAGACCCCATGGACTGTAGCCCACCAGGGTCCTCTGTCCATGGGATTTCCCAAGCAAGAATACTGGAACGGGTTGCCATTTCCTTCTCCAGGGATTGAACCCAGGCCTCCTGCATTTCAGGCAGATTCTTCACTCTCTGAGCCACCAGAGAAGGCAGGTGCCCTGAATTTTACCTCCTGACTGCCACCCCATGGGGGGGCCACTGAGATGTCCAGGAGCAGGCTGCCCACCCCCCACATCCAATCTGTGTGGTCTCCTCTGCTGCAAAGACGTTCTTGTCACAGACACGTGGTTTTCATGTACACATCAGAGTCTGGATCAGAACTTCTACCCCGGGCCGTATGTTATGCTGATAATCGGTATAAACACACCCTGAGTGAGAACCACCCTTCTCAGAAAGCGGCTGTGAGTCTGCAGTGCACCCTGTACCCCCCGACCTCCACTTCCTGTGGGGAACCCCAGCTCCCAGGGTTAGGAGGTGAGGCTTTGGGAGGTGATCAACCACAGGGCGCAGCCTCATGGTGGGGTTGGCGTCCTCACAAGAAATGCGGGAGGAAGCTTCCTCTCGCTCCCATCCACCTGCCCCCGTCTGCTCCCACATGAAGACACAGAGGAGAAGGCGGCCGTCTGCAAACCAGCAAGAAGGCCCTCACCAGAACCCAACCATGCCAGCACCCAGATCCCCGACTTCCAGCCTCTGGAACCGGGAGAAGTGTCTGTTGTTTACAAGCCTCCCAGCTTGGGGTGCTTTGCTGGGGCAGCCCTCGCAGACTAAGAACCTGACAGATTAGGTCTTGCTCAGTGCTATCAGGGTGAAGAGCAGGTCCTTGGCCGGCATTACCCTCGGTTAACAAGCAAGGCTTCTCTTCCTGGAATTATCACACCCCGAAGGCATCACTTGCACTGCCTTCTCCCCGGGCCTCATCCGTCGTGGAAACAGAAGTCAGCATCCCCTGGCCTCTCCCTACGCTAGGTCTTCATTGTATCACAGGATGGTCCTAGTTATAGTCTCTATCAGTGCCATCCAACTCTTAATGAAAAGTTCTCTGCTTAGTTTTTAAATATTTAAGCTCATTTTTAATGTATTTTTGTCATTTATTCAAGAATTTTTTTTGGTCTATCTACTTGTACAAAATGCTACAGAGTGCTACACTCTGAGGGATTCACACCAGACGCAGGACCTAGATTCATGCAACAAACAGGCATCTACCTGTGTGCTCAGTGGGCTCCACCCAGTGTTAAGACCTCAGAGAAAATTCCCTCGTGTGGCTTCCTGGAGAGCTGAATGCCATCCTGGTAGTGGCCACAAGGACAGCTTTCAAGAGTTGTTTCTCATGATGCCCTTTCAGACGGGCTACTGGTAAACCCAAATCCAGTGCGGTAACAGTACTATGAACAGGGTGCTGAAACAGTCCTAGACATGCTCTTGGTCTGGTGCGGAGCAGAGCGGCAGATGACCGTGTCCTTCACCAGCCGTCCTGGTGGTGATGTGTCTGGATGAGGTGTTGACAAACGCCCAGTAGCAGCGGCCAGGAGGGTTTTGCTGCCTGAACAGAGCCTGCTGTGCAGACTCCTCATTTGGCTTAAAATGGAGAAACATCTTCATTTCTGCACTGCCTTCCTGGAGTTTTTGCTATCCAAGCGCCATTGCCATATAATTAGCACTTACTGATTTCTGTTAAAAAATTTAAATTCCTATTTTAGCTTTTAAATAAGCAGTACCCTGCATGGAGTCACGGGTTTCACCTTGCTCAGTTTTCTTGCCTTGTTACTTGGTCATCCACGGGTCACTAAAATCACGCCGTGTGTCCTGAAGATGGTATAATCCCAGAGCAGAAGAGTCATCACAGTCCTTCAGGAAAATGAGGGGTCTGGGTTCCCGGGGAGCCATCTCTGAGGGGGGACCGCGTGCAGGACTTCTGTTCCGGGAGAACTCTGGGGACCTACAGCTGAGGACAGGAAGAAGGCGGGCTTGGGCCTGCAGGTGATGGGGCTGGACACGGAGTCAGTGAAGCTCTAGCCGGCCCCACTAGGGCCTGAACGTGGATGGCCTCTTAGCTTCCTGGGACGCGGGCTGCTCGGTGCGGGGTGCCCTGCGGCAGGGCGGCTCACTCCAGCTTGGCGGTCCCTGAGCCAGGCTGCAAGCTTCAGGCTGTCCGCCTGTGGAACCCCGTGTCTGCAGGTGGGCCCCTTGACACCCGCCACATGGACGGGAGACAGGCGGGTCTGAGGGCTGATGCTTCGTCACCACTCACAACATGCCGCAGCCCTCTACACACTTGAGCATAAATCCTCACAAGACTTCTGAGGAATGCATCTTTATTACTCTGGTTTAATATCTGATGAAACTTTCACCCAGAAATGGCAAAGAGCTTAGTGCAAGGCCCCACACCTTGGGGCGTGGATGAACTAAAAAGGGAAGCCGGGTGGGATTTAACTCCCAGTTAAGTTCCACGTCTCCATATGTGTTCATGCATGCGTATATATTGTACACATACATGTGTGCAATTGCACATATATATGTACATATCACATGATATGGGCTTGGGTATGCAGATGTATCTGTGAATATATCTAACTTCCCCTCATATGCTGGGCCAGATGCTATCAGAGGTGGTGTTGCTTGAAAATATGCCTTGGTTGGTGGATGAGAGAAAAAGAAAAAACTCACTCCCTGTTGTGAGCTAAGAACCATTCACAAAGGAGGGGCCCTGAGTGTAGAGAGTGTGGGTGGGTCACCCCAGAAGATGAGAAGGCAGGGGTCCAACAGCCAACGCCCAGCACCTGGAGTCCAGGACTGTGGCTTCCACATTCCCGTCACCGCCTCCTCCCTGGAGACGGTGAAGGAGCGCTTTGAACATCCCCCTGAGAAGGATGCACGTGGTACAGGCGACCACCCGCTCACCGAGAGGAAGCTCACAGCCCACCTGGTGAAACAGGCAGGACTCGTGGGAGGCGCGGCCTCCGAGGCCCCTCTTCCCCTCTGTCCCCACCTCCCGCCTGCCTATCATTGGAAGCAGCAGAGCGGGAGCTGCCTGCAGACCCTATGAGGCATGTCCCCATTTGCACGGGTTCAGTGGCAGACTCACCATGGATTAAGGCTTTGAAATTCAAATGCAGTTCAGCATGGCTGCAGTATTTTAGCCTGGAAAAAGCCCAAACCACTTTTATAACAGTGCTCATCTCAGCCATTTGGAAAAAATACAGTAAAATATCTGTACACATTAAAAAATGCCATATTGTGAAACTTCCAAGATAACCAAGTGGCCAAATGCTCTCAGTGGTAACAGAAGGAGTTAACTTGCTGCAGGAGATCATTAATTATAACCCAGCTGAATAATGGCGATTGGCATCAAACATGTGAAACTTTAACTGTGGAATCTATCAAGCCCTCTTGGTGACGTTAAAGCTGTGCCGTCTGCAGTGGGAAAGCCTTGTGTGTTAATTTTCTAGGGGATGGGCTGGGAGCAAGCACATGGGGAGCTCATCCTAAAATACATGAGGTTAATAATATTCTTGTTTGCCATACTAGGAATTATCACGTGAGGCATCAGAAGAATTTTGCTACCCATGTTGACACCGAGGTAGCATTAAGGGACAGATTTTGAATAAGTGTTCATCAGTAGCATTTTTAAATGGAGCACATATAGTTTAGCCTGGATTGGGTTACTCTCACGTATGCAAAGGTTGAAGATAAATCCATAAAAGCTGTAAATATGTTCACTTTATTCCAGTCCGAGTTCTATGCAAAGATGAGCAAAACAACAGTCACCCACAAGTAGGATCTGGCAGGCTCTTCTTCATGGACGTTATCGTCCCGAGAAGCAGGGCTTTCCTAGAAGAGCAAATGGGTGACTACAGAGGTAACATGACTTGCATCGGGAAAGGGTAAGTGGGTGACTGCCGAGAAAATAGGACTCGCATCGGGAAAGGGCCGCAGTTCAAGATGGATGGTGTGACTTCCCTTTTAAGAAAGACCCGGATCCCACCAGACAGGGCTCATTAATTTAAGACAGTTGAACTCACAAGCATCGGCGTTCACAATTCAATTATGGGGGAAGATGATCTTCCTGGGGTGCTTTATTTAGCTTGTGATTCTTAATTAACTCTGCTCCACGAGGGAACGCTGCCTGGGCCCGTAATCTCAGGGCCGTCGGCCTCATTTTAGGACGCTGCGGCCCGGCGCACACACAGCGTCAAGGGCTGGGTCCCGGCTCCGCTGCACGAGGCTGCCTCACGGGAGTCCACGTGAGCGTCAGCACGCCGATGCTTGAGCAGAAAGCACTTTCTAGAGACGGTTCCTAACCCTACGGAACCTGCTATTGGCACCCGACCCCACTCCCCCCACCATGGTGGACGCTGAAGCCAAAGAATAAAGCTTCACAGTTTCATTTCAGTTTCATCAGGAGGATTAGGCAGCTCACTAGGGCTCGGCTTTTTTTTTAGTTTAATTTGGTTTTTTCATTTTAGATAATGACTCTATTTATAATTTAGCTGTGGAAAAGCAGTACTCAGGCATAATACTTAATTCACCACTTAAGCCTGGTTTGTTGCATTTTCCCATGTGGGTTGTGGGGTCATAGTTTCAGTTTGAGTTAATTTCTTTGGGAAGCGCATACTTAACTTACAAGACTTTAACTCAAAATATAAGGTTCTTGAAAAACAAATAGGTGCATACTCTGTTTCTCCTTTAGACACTGGCTCCCTTTTCTTGTCCCACCTCTGTCTTCAGTTCGGTTCAGTCGCTCAGTCGTGTCCTACTCTGCGACCCCATGGACTGACTGCAGCACTCCAGGCCTCCCTGTCCATCACCAACTCCCGGAGCTTACTCAAACTCATATTTTTCCCATCGGTGATGCCATCCAATCACTATTTTCTTAGTTATGAATATGAGTGGTTTTACAGAATTGACTTTGTTTCCTGGGGTACATCATATTCTGAAGTTTTCTCTCATTTCTCTTGTACATGTATGATCTCCATTTTTTTTTTTGTTGTAGTAAAATTTTTGCAGAAATTTCACAGCTTTGTTTTTTTTTTCTGTTTCTTACTTTTGACATCGAGGGGAGACCGTTCTGCCTGAGGCTGTAGTTTGCTGCCCAGAGCAGCTGATTCTCTGGGGCTCCCATCTCATTCTCTCATTCCTGCGTCTGCGGGACCCCCACGCCAGGTCCAGGGTGCGGAGAAGGAGTGCTTGGTGTCTGGGGCTGCACCCCCGACCATCTGTACTGGGCTGAGTCCTCCAGGTTAGGGGTGTATCCAGTCTTCTAGCAAGATACCCCCAGATTTCAGGGTTCCCCAATCTGCTATTAGTCCTGCTTCACCGTGGGAATAACCACCTCTCCCACATCTAGCCTTCTGGTCCCCAGCCTGCTGCCAGGGCTCAGAGTGCGTCCTCCTGGGGGAGGACGGGGCCTGGGTGGTCCTGCCCATCCTCCCTCTGCACTGTAGCTCCTGCAGATGGGCCTGGGGCCGTGGCCCAAGGGCCCCCACCTCCAGCTGCTGCAAACTGCTCTCCTCTGGAGAGAAACTGGAGACCCAGTTCTGAATTATATTCAGTTTGACCGGTTGTGTTGTTCAGACCACATTCCTTGAAATTTGCGGTAGTCGTTGGAGCCGTCATGCTGGAGATCAGGCCTTCACTACTTTTGCTTCTCTCCCAATTTTGATCACTTTTAAGGGTGGGAAGTCCTACACCCTTTGCAGGCATCATCACCCCTCCTGGAAGGCGTTCAGACACTGGAGACAGTTCATGTGAAGGAGACCCAGGTCTCAATACAGTTTTGTGCAAGTTGAGTTTTTGTGGCTTTCACACATATATGAGAGGTGAATTATTAATCAGTAAGAGAGTCATTACGATGACCTTTCAGTAATAGCCTGTACAGATGGAGTGTTTTTATTGCTGAAAGAGGGGGAACTGGGACTCACGGAAATACTGAGTAACTACATGGACCAGTGGCATCAAAAGTGATCCAGAACTCTTCAACTGTCCTTTCAACTCCTGCCCTGTGGAGGTGGGAAAAACAGGAATTTTACCAGGAAAAGCATCTAACATTTTGGAGAAATTACTGTAGTAGCAGAACAGGAAAGAAAGAAGAAAATTTTTGATACAAAGTGCTTTAGCCAACATAGATGGATAAAGTAGCATTTGTCCTTCATGAAGTTAGAGTTGGGTTAGAAATGCAAGGAGGCAGCTTGATGCCCAGATTTGGGGGTACATGCAGACCTGATCCAAGAGAAGAATCTGCAGTGATTCCATCGTCATGAACCCAGGAGGCAAAATGGGGGCAAGAGCAAAGTTTGTGTCTAAATAATATAATTAATGAATGAAAATTGATTAATCTCCAAGTTGTACCTAAGAAACGCCATTTAAAAATCTTACTCTGTGTGTGTGTTAAGTTTAAGATAGTGTGTGTGCGTGTCAGTCTCCAGCTGTGTCTCTTTGTGACCCCAGGGACTGTAGCCCACCAGGCTCCTCTGTCCATGGGATTCTCCAGGCAAGAATCCTGGAGTGGTGGCCATGCCCTCCTCCCGGGGATCTTCCCGGCCCAGGGATGGAACCTGTTGTGTCTTCTGAATTGCAGGTAGATTTTTGACCCGCGGAGCCATCGGGAAGCCCCATTTGAAGGTAGACCTATTAGTAAAGTGTAAGGCATACATTTAAAGCAGAATTCTGCTTTTATTAGAATAAAAAACAAACCCCCAAAATACAGGGTAAGGGACAAAGGCACAGAGAGGCTTGCCAGGCCTGCAGCTGGGTGGCTCAGGTGAAGTCATTTTCGAGATCCTGCTCTGCATTCCTGGCTCAGCGGAAGGTCTCAGAGACCTCTTCAAGACCGAGCTCTGCAATCCTAAACTGAAGTGATGGTAAAATCACACCGTGAGCAGGATGGACGTTTGTGTGTCCGTAATCCCGTTTAGAGCCCCTGGGCATGTCCCGCCGAGAGTCACAAGCTGATGGACCACACTGCAGGCTTCCTCCGGATGCTCCTGACCCGAGGGCCCGGCGTCCTCATCCGTGGCTGGTGGGGGGAGGCAGTTACAGGACTGTAGCCTCTGACCCCACACTCCCCATCTCCTCCTGGATGGCACGGTGAGGCAGGCCAAGCTCTCTTTCCTCCCTAGCACCTGGAACTGTGTTTGCCTACGTGGGGTTTGCTTTCCCGAGCGAGCTCAGTGACTGGAGTGTGACATGCTGTCATAGAAAGATGTCCTTATGACAGTGTTGGACTCTGAGCCAGTTGCAGGGCCTGGAGGCCTGCAAGCAGGCATCGGATGCGACTTTGGGAGCTAATGATGTAGTTCCATATGCAAAACTAGGGAAGTTATCTAAATACGTAGCATTTGAAGGAATAGAAGAATCAGGACATCTTTGGGGAGGGGATGAGGATGACTGATTGTTTAAACTGGACAGGCAGCTTTGCCATCAAAGCACGTGCCTCAGACATCTGCAGGCTTCCCCATTCAGCTGGTTTATTTATGTCACCAGGATGGATTTCCAGCATTTGTATTTCACGGATTAAACAAGGTCTCTAGGTAACTCTGTTGGAGAAACATGCTCCCAATTTTATCTGGAAACCATAAGCCTTCTGATTAACAGTATTAACTTGAGAAATAATATTTCTTTAAATGCAGGGAGAGAAAAATAACCCTAAGAGAGTCTAGGGCAGGGATGAGGAGCCCGTCAGGAGTGACTTCAGCGCTACTGCTCTTCAGGGGCTTGGGTCTAGCTGCAGTTTTTACTTTCTGGTTTCTCCCAAGTTCTGGCTCTTCGTGTGTGGGGCCCACAGCTGGACGAAGGGGGGGACTCGGCCGGCGTCACCTCTGCCCTCTGCAGTGCAGGCTCTGCAGATGTCTCGCACTTTTATTTGTGAGGCCCTTTAACGTGGTAAAGCGGCATGTGACGGGTGATCCACCCACACCTGGTCTCGAGGAGACGCACAGCGGCGCGCTGCCATCCCGTGTGTCGGGCGCCCCCTTCAGAAGCCGGGGGCCCCGCGGGCGCTGGGGCAGCCGGGTCCTTGCCGCCCTTGCTTGGCCCCTGGATGCTGCGCTGCCTCTTCAGGGCGTCGGTTTGGGCTCGCTTCCAGCCCAGGTCGCCTTTGCCATCAGGGTGCTCGGGCAGCGATCGTGTGACCTGAGACAGACTTGTATGTACATGGTTTCCGTGTAATCTCAGGCTGTGTGCGCACACGCGTGTGTGCTCTCGAGGGTGTGGGATGAGAGTGGACTCAAGGTTAGAAACAGCAGATGGAGGCAGAGACCGGTTCCCGGGAGGTCGGCGGTGTGCCCCCTGGTGCCTCTGTGGGGCTCCTCACGGTGGGGCTTGGTGTCCGAGCTCGTCAAAGGCAGTCCTGTCTAGAATCCTGACCGCAGAGTCCCTTCTTGGTCTATGACTGTCCGCGGGTCTGCAGAGTCCCTGACTCCTCTTCCCATACCCCACAGCCGCCTCCATCCCCGGGCTCAGAGGTCCTTCCTCTTTCTCCATTACTCATCCCCCCAGTAAACACCTGGTCTGCCTCTGTCCTATTTGGGCTTCCCTGGGGGCTCAGCGGTAAAGAATCCGCCTTCCAATGCAGGAGATGCTGGTTTGATCCCTGGGTCGGGAAGATCCCCTAGAGAAGGGAATGGCAACCCACCCCAGTATTCTTTCCTGGAGAATCCCATGGACAGAGGAGCCTAGCAGACTACAATCCATGGGGTCGCAAAGAGTTGGACGCAACTGAGCAACCAAGCATGCACGCCTGTTACACTCGGGCTGCAGCGTGTCCGTGAGTTTCTGAGCTGCTCCTCACCCTGCTGTCAACACGTTGCAGTCAGACGTTCTCGAAGTCAGTCTGCACACAGGAGCTGTCCAAAATACATGTGATATTGACTCCGTGAGTAAAATCGCCCACCTCCGGTCACCACTAGAGCATGCACCCTCTCTCCTCTCCTCGGTTTGGGCCTAGACTGACACCACGAGTCCCCAGAGGCTGGAACACGCAGTGATCTGACCCATACCTGGCCTCTCAGCACCTGGGCTGTGCCAGGCCCCGGGGTTTGCTGTTCTGAGCGTGGCACCTCAATCCAGCTCCATTTGAGTTTTCTGACAGAATATGGGTTTCTCACCAACGCTTCCAGCATGAATCACATTCCCAGACTTCCCGGGCACAGGACTGAGCCGCGGTTCTCCTCCCCGACATGAGAAGCGTGTTTGTGAGCGCACGTCTTTGTTTAGGCTGGGAGGAAGAATGAGATATACTGCAGGGGCTCACAGACGCCTGCCGCTCCAGAAACACGTGTATTACCGCGTATCATGTAACGGTTCACTGTGGGGAATAGTAATGAATAGTTGGGACCACAATAATGTGCATTGTTGATGTTTGTTAAAATAAAGATATTCAATTTATAATAAAGGGGATTAAAAGCTTAATTCATGACTATGTTAATATTTGCCTGCAAGTACACAGATAAATGGCAACGCACCTTATCACGTTGAACACCTGCGCACACAAGTTCCTCCACGGAGATCTCCGTGGGATTGTACGTTTCGCCGAGCTTAAACTTCCATTTCCCAAAATAATGATATCATCCATTTACAGATATAGATAGGCTCTCCTCACTCCAGCTCCGTCCTGAAATGAGCATTGTGACTTCAGCTACAAAAATACGGGATTAATTGCGGGCGCGATACGCACGGTCCGCGCGCCGCGACAGCAGATGGCACGCCCGGCCGCGCGCAGCGTCTGCACGTCCGGGCTTCGGGGCTGCGGCGCACCGCAGCGCTCTTCCTCCGCGGAGGGAAGCAGGTGTGCCTGGCTCCGTGGAAATTGGCCGCCGCAGATGCCGGCAAATCAGACCCTATTTTTAAATGTTCTGCGGGAGTTTGCCCTTTGAAAGAGGTTTATGATGAATACTTAGGATGACGTGTCCTGATGGAAAATTAACGAGTGTTTACGAGCAGCTCTGACTTGATCATCCCTGGGATAATTACCTGGGAGATGCAAGGATACGATCAGGCTGTGCTTTCATCTGGCTTCAGGAAAAACAAACAAACAGGAATAAATAACCCGAGGTGCTAAGTTACAGGCTTTATTTCTCGGGAAATCTGCTGTGTAGGTGATCTACCATGGGTGTGCTCAGACTCGTCCAACTCTTTCTCGACCTCATGGACTTAGCCCCCCAGGCCCCTCTGTCCAGGGGACTCTCCAGGCAACAATGCTGGAGCGGGTTCCCATTCCCTTCTCCGGGGCCTTCCGGACCCGGGGATTGGACCCGCGCCTCCTGCGTCTCCTGCGCTGGCCGCTGGGAACCCTGATCTGCTTAAGGCTCCTGCTGAGGCAGCCTCCTAGGGCCACTGTAGCAAGGGCCACAGACCGCCTGCCTTCGTTCTTTCACACCCCCCGGGCGGAAATCAGGGCGGTGGTGTGGGCAGGCCCGATCCCTCAGGGGCTGGGGCATCTGTCCCCGCCTCTCCGAGGTCTCTGCTGATTCCTGGCTTGTGGCAGCACAGGTCAGCCTGCCCACGGCCTCTCCTGGGGTGTCCTCTGTGTCCAGACTCCCCTTTGATAAGGACGCCAGTCAGAGTATGAAGGCCTCGTGCCAGCGGTAAGACCTCCACTGATTCCACCAGCACTTGCTCTATTTCCAAATAAGGTCCCTTCGGAGGTTCAGGGCAGAACGATGAGCTTTGAAGGATGGATGAAGGGGAAGAAACACTTTCAACAGAAGACACTAAATTAGGGACAGATATTCTGTGAAGAACAAGCAACTGTACACCCCTGATTATCCACAGCTCTCGCCATTTCTCCTCATTGACTATTTCCTGCAAAGAACCTACTGCATGTGCACTTAAAGGTGACGGCAGAAAATAAACCGTGTGCGACTTTGCACATGAATAGATTGACACATCTGGGGAACGTTGTGGATCATGTGTCCTGTTGTATATTTCAGTTTGCAGCTGAGACAACACACGCACAGGAGGAGACGGATGGGGAGATGTGAGCCAGCATCGAGGGTGGGGAGCCTGGGGACAGACAGACTCGGGAAGGCTGGCCGGCTCTGGGGGGCGCAGCCTCAGGCAAACACTGGCTACAGTCCCCCACGTGTCGGCCCCCCACACGATGGCCCGGGACTGATCTTGAGCTCCAGGGAATGTGGGCGGCACAGCTTGGGCAGGTGTGGAGCCCGGAGCCCGAGGGGGTAGAGAGCCCAGAAGCAGCAGGTGAGGGGCAGGTGAGCCCAGCCCAGGTCAGGAGCCGTGCGCATTTCCTCTTGTTTGGCTGGATGTGGATGGGCGGGAGGCCCCAGTGCGGACATGCAGGCGGGCCGCCTTGCCTGCTGATAGAGAATGCGGTAGCAGGGCGGGGACCCGTCCCAAGGGGCTGCGGAGGCTGTGTCCGAGCGTGGATGAGGCTCAGAGCAGCTCCCCGTCCGTGGTTCTGAGCGTGTAACAGGACACAGGATCTGCCCACACTGCTCAGAGGTGAGAACCTGTCACATATCGAGTTGCACGGTGTTTATTTTAAAGTCCCCTTTAAATGCATCTGAAATGGATACTTTGCAGAAAATACTAAACAGTGTGCAGTCAGGAAATCTGAACAAACCAGGCGGCTCAGCGGCTGTTCTCCGCGGTACGTCTCCTTGAAGGAAGGCCGGCGGGCAGTGGAGGGGGCAGCTTCTGGAGGCCGGGTGGCCTTTGAAGGGACAGTGGGATGATGGCCGGTGCGACACGCCCTCCGGGCCCTGGAAGGTGGTGTGTGTGCGGCTTGGGAGCATCCATCCAGAGGCTGGCATGCGCGCCCCCCGCCGCCGCTGCGCCGGGGACCTCCCTGCTCTGCTCCTGGGTGCCCGCTTCACCCGCCCCCTCCCTCTCCACGCTGAGCAGCCTGCTGCCCCCAGACGGGACCCCACAGTGCCACGGATCCGGGGGTGCCGCCTGACCACCCGGGGGTCTTTGTGACCCTGCTCCCAAAAGCCTCTCTCTTTTCCTTTGTTCTTTCATTTCTCACTTGTTTTCCTGTGTTTCCTTCTTTCAAATTTCTTCTCTCAATTCTCGATTTTCCCTCCCTTCTCAGCCTCCCGTGGCCTTGATCCCAGCGCCTCTCGGTGGACTGGGGTCTCCCTGGACATGAACAAGGGTCCGCGGTTAAGAAGGACAGAGGGTGTTCACGGGCATCGGGTATCCTATTTATTATTTAAGATGGTGTTTTTAGGATGTAGACAAAGTAGCCGTATGGTTGGGCAGGTCAGCCCTCAATGAGATTATTTTGTATCTTGCAGAGCTGCATCGTCCAGTGCGATAGTACCTGGCTACTTGTGGCTGTTCAATTCAAATCCATTCAAATTAAATTAATTAAACTTTAGTTCTTTAGTCACACTCACCATCTTTCAAGTGTCCAACAAGCTACAAGTGGCCCCTGGCCACTGTTACGGATGAAGCAGGCATGAAACCTTTTCACCATCACAGGAGCGATGCTAAGCATGGCTCTAGGGGACTACGTTTATCTGCCGAAGACCCAGAAATCCTGTTTTAGGTAAATGTTATGATTTGCTGATTGTGTCATGAAATAAAACCAACCTCATTATACCGATCTTTCTTTTTGCTTCATGCTTCTCTATTTTTACTACTCAGTTAGAAAAGGTCATTTAAAAAAAATCTATTTTAGATACAAAAGTAACAACTTAGATTTTAAAAGAGTCTATTTCAGCTCTTTGGATAGAATAAGGCCAAAGTGGAATTTGGCGCTGGTGGGGCAGGACACAGTCATTTCAACAGGACTAAGATGACCACAGACAAACTGCAGTGTAAATACGGCAACGTGGGCGGCTTCCTCCTTTCGTGTGAGAAGAAGCCAGGGTGGAGTTCAGTGACCTTGCAGTTCACCCAGGGAGTGTGAAGACACGCCGTGGCTCTCACGCCACAGGAGGGCTCGCTGGCCAGACTGCTGGCAGCCTCTTCTTTGTCCTTAGTTGTGTCCTTAGAATCATGAATCCTGAAGGAGCCAGTGCAGATGGAGACGACATCGCCCTGCCTTCTCTGCAGCCCGCATTGTTACATCTCTAAGTTCTCGCTAATAACATCCAACACGTGTGTGTGATGTGCAGACCGAACTTGGGTCTGCTGGCCCCATGTGCATTACAGCCATTGCTAGTGACACCAGCGTGTGGTGGAGGCAAGTAAGACGCTTATTACAGGGCCGAGCAGGACCGCGGCCAGCTGATGCTTAGATGACCCAGTTCCTCCAGGACTTTCAGGGCAGAGTTTTCAAGGACAGTGTGAGCGAGGCGGTGGCAGATCAGCTCATGGACGTTCCCGTTGGTCAATGGTGAGGTCTTGTCTTTTTGACAAGAGTTTGGTCCAGTTTACCTGTTAAACAATTGCTTAATTTCCATGAACATCGGTTTCCCTGTCTGTGGAATAGGAGTGATAATACTGCTTTGAGGGCTGGTCATGAGACGAGCCTGGCAGGGTGCCTGGCCCGCGGAACAGACTCAGCGCAGTGCTTATGCCACTGCAGCGTCATCACCAAACTTCACGTGTGTGCACGCTCAGTCACTCCAGTCCTGTCCGACTCTTCATGGACTGCAGCCCACCAGGCTCCTCTGTCCATGGGATTCTCCAGGCAAGAATGCTGGAGTGGGTTGCCATTTCTTTCTCCAGGGGATCGTCCCCACTCAGGGATTGAACTCACGTCTCCTGCATCTCCTGCTCTGCAAGTGGGTTCTTTACCGCTGAGCCACCAGGAAGCCCAACTTCAAGTATATGTTAGAATTAGCACGGGATGAGGATCGGGATATTTTGCTTTCCTGACAAAGATCTAACTCCTATTTTCCTTTCTTTTTTTTTCATGGCTGCTCATTCTAATAGCTTTTAATAGATTAAATAATAACAAAAATAATCCATATTTTTTGATAAATGGGGCTAATCTCTAAATCCCTGGTATAAAGTAAATCCCCATATGTGGTCAGTGTTGTCTTTATCTGAATTACTGGACTTTTGAGTTTTGGTTAGTAAAGCATGCTAAGCTTGCCTTTCAGTTCAGTTCAGTCACCCAGTCGTGTCTGACTCTTGGCGACCCCATGGACTGCAGCATGCCAGGCCTCCCTGTCCATCACCAACTTCGGGAGTTTACTCAAACCCATGTCCATCGAGTCGGTGATGCCATCCAGCCATCTCACCCTCTGTCGTCCCCTTCTCCTCCTGCCTTCAATCTTGCCTAGCATCAGGGTCTATTCCAATGAATCAGTTCTTTGCATAAGGTGGCCAGAGTATTGGAGCTTCAGCTTCAGCATCAGTCCTTCCAATGAACACCCAGGACTGATCTCCTTTAGGATGGACTGGTTGGATCTCCTTGCAGTCCAAGGGACTGTATAGTCAAGAGTCTTCTCCAACACCTCAGTTCAAAGCATCAATTCTTCGGCACTCAGCTTTCTTTCTAGTCCAACTCTCGTATCCAAACATGACCACTGGAAGCTTGCCTTTGGTCTCCTATAAAGTAGGGAAAATACATATGTGTGTTTGTGTGTCCACATGCGGCCATTATGCAGTTTTCAATAGCTGGGCAGTCCCCATCCTAATAGAAGAGGAGTGGAGGGGTGTGAGGGGCTGCTGGGAGCCTGTGTCTACAGGAGGGTTCACCCCTCTGTCCAGATCAGTCCAGGCTGGACAGAAGCTGGGCTTCTCCCCCTCACCACCCCCTTCATTTACACAGAATGAAACTTTTGTTATGCTAATCAGCAGGGCCGGTTTCCAATTCAATTTCACCTGGGCCTGGTCGGCCAGTCCCGTCTGTGGCCGCCTCTGGGGACGCCCCTCGTCTTTTAGGCTGTAGTTTAGTCGGAGCTGCTGCCGGCGTCCGGTGCTCACGCCCTCGGGGGCAGCATTGCAGATTCTTCGCCCTGTGATGAGGCCGGGCTCAGAGGCAGCATGCCCGCAGCCTTGCCAGTCTCCGGCCTCAGTCCTCCAGGCCACGTGATCTGGCCTCTGCCCGACACCCTGCTCTCTGCTGGTTCTCCTCGAGTCTGGGGCTGGAAGCTTGGGTGGGTGGAGACCCGTCCAGAGGCAGCGCTGCTCACGAGTTAATTAGTGATTTCACCGAGGCGACCGGGCTGGGGTCACCCCTGCCACCTTGCTCGCTCTGACCGTCTCAGGAGAAATGAGATTATAAACCCACTACTTTCAAACTCAGCACAAGAGACCCCACTGCTGAAAGTGTTTTGTGATTAGTTTTTATCGCAGTCAGCAGCTGCCATGAAATCAACAGGGACCTTCCTGCCCCAGGTCCTCTGTCTGGTGCCTGGTGGGGGGAGAGGGGACAATACCAGCCTGGCTGGCGCCTGGCACCTGACCTGCTGAGCCCCTGAGCAAGCCGGGGAGCCGGACGGCAGACTGCCCAGTGGCTGGGCGTTGGGGAGGCTTCTGTCCTGTTGGAGGGAGAATCCAGGATCTTTGGATCAGGCCTAAGGGGATCATGTTGGTGTCATAAATAAGATATGGAGAAGGTCCTGCCATATCAGTGAACATGGATGCCACGGTCATCAGGGATCCCAGCCACCACAGATGGTGAGCTGGCGAGCCCTGGGGGAACTCAGGAAGGAAAGAACACCTACCTGCTGCTTGGCAGCCGTCAGATTTCAGCCATGCCCCAGAGCGAGCCCTGAGGAGACTCAGGATGTGAAAACACAGGACGAGCCCCAGTTAAGTGAGGTGCATATCAAAGGACTGATTTCAGCAAGCCCAGACCCTTGCCTCTTCCCACACAAAGAAAAGCACTAAATTCCTTAACTTGGGATACCTGGTTTCCCTTAATTAAAAATAATCTTTTGATGTTCAGACTACCTGCCCTTTGTTGCAAAACCCCTACATCTCCTACCCCCGCCCCCTTCCATGAAGGGTCACATCTCCCATGACCTCGAGGCTGCCGCTGCCCACTCCAGCTGGTCCCCTGGTGTTTGCTGTGTAGTTCTCAACTCAGTGCGGCTCTTGGTCTGTCCATTCTGTTCTTGTTTAGTCACTAAGTGATGTCTGACTCTTTGCGGCCCCAAAGACTAGCCCACCAGGCTCCTCTGTCCATGAGATTTTCCCTGCAAGAATACTGGAGTGGGTTGCCATTTCTTCTTCCACGGGATCTTCCTGACCCCGGGATCGAACCCGAGTCTCCTGATTGGCAGGTGGATTCTTCACCACTGAGCCACCTGGGAAGCCGGTCTTACACCTGATGTGTGTGTGTAGCTGATTCACTTTGCTGCAGAGCAGAAGCTAACACGGCATTATAAAGCAACTATACTCCTATAAGGGGCTTCCCAGGTAGCACCAGTGGAAAGAACCTGCCTGCAAAGCAGGAGACTCGGGTTCAGTCCCTGAGTCAGGAAGATCCCCTGGAGGAAGGCATGGTGACACACTCCAGGATTCTTGCCTGGAGAATCCCATGGACAGAGGAGCTTGGTGGGATACAGTCCATGGGGTTACAAAGAGTTGAACACAACTAAGGCGACTTAGCACACGTGCATGCATACTCCAGTAAAAATTAACTGAAAGAAAAAGATGGCTCAGGAGAATTAACGGTTAGCTTTCAAGAATTCTGTGAGCCCACTGGTACACACAGTCACAATTAAAAATTATATAAACTCACAATTATAAATTATGCAAACCAGGAGTAATAACTACTCCAAACAGGGCTCCAGCTCCCTCCAGTGTTTTCCTGGAGTCTGCGCCCTCGAGGTCACTTAGGCCTGTGGACACAGCATGCGGGAGCATGCATCGCGCTGCTCGGCGGCTCTGCGTTCGGCGACCCCACGGTGGCAGCTTGAAGCCGGCCGCCCCGGGGGTGTCTACCCCGTGGAGGCTGGCCGACACCTCGGCGCGGGGCTCTCCTGACCGCCTCCCCGGAGAGCCTGGCCTTCCCCACCGGCCAGCTCTCGAGCCAGGAGCCCCGTCCATGTGCAGAGCCGGTGCTCACCCGCCCAGAGACGCAGCTTCTGGCGTGCGTGGGGCTTCACACCGATGAACGGTGTGAGCTGCCTCGGGGCCCCAGGACTCGGAGGCTTCCCTCCCCAGCAGGCAGAGACTCTTTTCTCCTCGGTCAAAACTCAGTTTCCTCCACAGTTAGTCTAAACAACCACCTACATTTTGGCTAACAGTCTTTCTGAATTTCACAAAACCGTTTTGTAAAAATGTTCGCACCGCAGTTTTGAAATGACTGTGCTTGAGAGAACAAGGCTGTTCCAATGTAGCTTTTACTTCTCAGTAGGACTGTGGGTTTCCGTTCTTTGGCATGTTTAAGAAACTGTCGTTTTTGTGGGGTGTGCACATTTTATTCTTTTGTTTGAAAATATTTATAATAGTAATTAACACTATATTCTTCAAAAAAAGTGTTTAATATTTTCTATAAAGGGAGTAGACCTGTGAACGCACATGGCACGGTGATATTTTAAAACATGCGGAGTGGAGAGTCCTGTAGTTAACACCACGCATCTTTGGATTGCAGTTTGATTTTCTTAAAAAGTTAAAATAAAAATTAAATCATATACATATATCATTTATAACAAAACTAATATTCTCTAAGCTCAATATTTTAGTCTGAAAATCATGACACTGTGAATAGGAAAATATATAAACAGCTAAAATAAGACAATCACGAAGAAATGAGATAATAGTCTTCAGATGAAACAATTAAATATGAATTATGACATAATTACAGACCCCCCGATGGGTAAAGAAGAAAGCTACTGATGATATAATAGTGTTTTCTGTAATGTCTACTGCTGTTTAGTCTAAAAAGATATTTATTTCATTGCAGATTCTTCTGTTTTGTTGCCTTAAACTTTCTCACATGTTCCTTTAGATGGGGGGTTTCATGTGCCTCAGTTGAGTCAAAAATAATGATATTGAAAAAGTTTAACCAAAGTCCCAGTGGATTTCCACATCAGAATGCTGTTCCCTTCACTGTTCAGCTGACAGACGTGGAAACACACAATTTCCCCACAGTAATTACTTTGGCCATCCTTTCAAAATATCAACTTCAAGGATGCCAGGAACTCATTTTCTAAGCTCTTTGGCAAAAATTCATTTAAGAGTTGGAAACAATTTAAATAGATTGTATCAGTTTGTACAGGACTAATATAATTATCCCGGTCTTAGGGTTTAAAATTCTTTTTTGTCTTACTTAAATTAAATATATACATTTCATTCAGATGATCATCAGAATCCGATCAAAGTCATCACTTCAAAAGGAAGGCTTGATTTCTGAAATTATGTGACTGGAAGCAGAGGAGCAAGTTTGTTATGTGTACATATAAAACATACACATTCAAATACACATCCACATTCATGTACATAAACTCACAAATATAAACATGCACACATTCATCCACGCATGCATAGTTGCACACCTACTCAGGAAACATTCATGTAGATACATAATCAAAAGCAAGAGCACAAATTAGTCTATTCATATATGTATTCATGTGCACACACACACATGTATAAACATAATCATTCACATATACACACATATACGTACCACATACACACACATATATGTACCACATATGCAAATACATGTTTAAATATTCATATAAACGCAGGAAGTCAAGGGGGCCTTGCTGCTGCTGCTCAGTCACTTCAGTTGTGTCTGACTCTGTGCGACCCCATAGACGTCAGCCCACCAGGCTCCCCCGTCTCTGGGATTCTCCAGGCAAGAACACTGGAATGGGTTGCCATTTACTTCTCCAATGAGTTAAAGTGAAAAGTGAAAGAAGTCGCTTAGTCGTGTCTGACTCTTAGCAACCCCATGGACTGCAGCCTACCAGGCTCCTCCATCCACAGGATTTTCCAGGCAAGAGTACTGGAGTGGGGTGCCATTGCTTTCTCCAAGTGGGCCTTAGGAAGCATCATGATGAATAAAGCTAGTGGAGGTGATGGAATTCCAGTTGAACTATTTCAAATCTTAAAAGGTGATGCTGTGAAAGTACTGCACTCAATATGCCAGCAAATTTGGAAAACTCAGCAGTGGCCACAGGACTGGAAAAGGTCAGTTTTCATTCGAATCCCAAAGAAAGGCAATCCCAAAGAATGCTCAAACTGCTGCACAATTGCACTCATCTCACACGCTAGCAAAGAAATGCTCAAAATTCTTCAAACCAGTCTTCAACAGTAGGTGAACCCTGAATTGCCAGATGTTCAAGCTGGTTTTAGAAAAGGCAGCGGAACCAGAGATCAAATTGCCAACATCTGCTGGATCATCAAAAAAGCAAGAGAGTTCCAGAAAAACATCTGTTTCTGTTTTATTGACTATGCCAAAGCCTTTGACTGTGTGGATCACAATAAACTGTGGAAAATTCTGAAAGAGATGGGAAAAGCAGACCACCTGACCTGCCTCTTGAGAAACCTGTATGCAGGTCAGGAAGCAAAAGTTAGAACTGGACATGGAACAACAGACTGGTTCCAAATAGGAAAAAGAGTATGTCAAGGCTATATATTGTCACCCTGCTTATTTAACTTATATGCAGAGTACACGATGAGAAACGCTGGGCTGGAAGAAGCACAAGCTGGAATCAAGATGGCCAGGAGAAATATCAATAACCTCAGATATGCAGATGACACCACCCTTATAGGAGAAAGTGAAGAAGAACTAGAGAGCCTCTTGATGAAAGTGAAAGAGGAGAGTGAAAAAGTTGGCTTATAGCTCCACATTCAGAAAACTAAGATCATGGCATCTGGTCCCATCACTTCATGGCAAATAGATGGGGAAACAGTGCCTGACTATTTTTTTGGGCTCCAAAATCACGGCAGATGATGCCTGCAGCCATGAAATTAAAAGACGCTTACTCCTGGGAAGGAAAGTTATGACCAACCTAGACAGCATATTAAAAAGCAGAGACATTACTTTGCCAACAAAGGTCCGTCTAGTCAAGGCTATGGTTTTTCCAGTGGTCATGTATGGATGTGAGAGTTGGACTATAAAGAAAGCAGAGAGCCAAAGAATTGATGCTTTTGAACTGTGGTGTTGGAGAAGACTCTTGAGAGTCCTTTGGACAACAAGGAGATCCAACCAGTTCATCCTAAAGGAAATCAGTCCTGAATATTCATCAGAAAGACTGATGCTGGAGCTGAAGCTCCAATACTTTGGCCACTTGATGCGAAGACCTGACTCATTTGAAAAGACCCTGATGCTGGGAAAGATTGAAGGCAGGAGGAGAAGGGGACCACAGAGGATGAGATGGTTGAATGGCATCACTGACTCAATGGACATGAGTTTGAGTCAACTCCAGGCATTGGTGATGGACAGGGAGGCCTGATGTGCTGCAGTCCATGGGGTCTCAAAGAGTCGGACACGACTGAGCAACTGAAGTGAACTGAACTGGACTGACAAACAGAGGCATATCCAAACAGACCTATCCATCAGCGCATATCTCTTCATAAGCATATGCACATTCATGGTCATACCCATGCACATATATGATGGTTGGATGGACAAGTTGGTGTGTTTTATGACATGTGCTATAGACTTCAAGTTATAAGGTGTTAAGAAATCAAATGCCGCTGAAGCAACGTTTCAGATTTGTGTTTTATTTGCTTTAAAGGTGGTGTTAGATTATCGTCATGACTTGTGGATGCAGCCTGGCCCCTGAACCCACTTTGATTCATCAGCGGACCTGTTAGTAAATTTCTCCATGTCTGTGTTCCGCTCTTTGTTGACTTCAGAAGATTAAGTGTAAAAATGTACCTGATGGCTCATTCTGGAGCTTTCATTTATAAAATCACATCATCCTTTTTAAAATACACCTTATTTTCTTGTATTTTCCCTGGTTGCTCAGACGGTAAAGAATCTGCCTGCAATTCAGGAGACCCAGGTTTGATCCTTGGGTTGGAAGATCCCCTGGGGAAGATCTACCCCCTCCAGCATCCTTGCCTGGAGAATCCCGTGGACAGGAGCCTGGCAGGCTGCAGTCCATAGGTTGCCCAGAGTCGGACATGAGTGAGTGACTAACATGTTCACTTTCTCACTTTCATTTTTCATGTTTATTATAAAAATGTGGGAGATATGGCAGAGTATGGATGAGCAGGAGGTATTTAGCTGTAGAAAGGTTACTGCAGTGTAGCATTCATCAGGAATGATGGTGCGCGTCTCTTCCCGCAAATGCTGTTTTGCAGTGCTGAGGTCCTCACGGGATACAGTCTGGTATCCTGGCATTCTCCTAGCCACACTGATGTGTGAGCATTTTCCCGTGTCATTAAAACCCTTTGCTGACAGTTTCCAACAGTTGTGAAACTTTCTGGGTTTGGTGCCCAGCCGACTCACTCTCCCCTGGTTCTTCTGTTCGGCATTTAGCTGTGTTCCCTGTTTTGAGATGCGGGGATTATCTCATGGTGAACCTCTTTGAATTAAGGGTGATTTTCTCTTCACTTCTTCGGAAGTGAAATGACTGTGACAAGAGACATGAGCCATCTCCGGCTCCTGCTATGTCACCAAGTTGCTTCTGAATCTGCACGCCCAAGGTTGACATAGGCGCCCACGGCTCACACAGGCTTCTGCTTGAACTTGCTCAGTGTGGGGACTTTTCATCATTCAGCCCCTCTTCTGCTCCATATGGACCCCAATGTGACACCCCAGCCCTCTGCTGGTGTTCTAAGCCCATCCTGAGTCCGTTCTTGGGAAGAGGAACCCGGCTGGAGGGCCGCCCTTGGGTGTGGTCACAGCCCGGCGTCGGTCGCCGGTCCCGCCGACCACTCTCCCGCTCCTGCAGCTCCGCTTGCTCTCACCTCCTGCCCTCACTCGCCCCCAGCGGACTCGAGGTCAGGCCTTCCTCCTCGCGGTCCAGGGGCTGTCCCGGTCAAAGGCCCTTCTCCCGCACCAGCTGCATCCTCTTCAGAAGGGGGCCACGGACGCAGCATGTCCCCCTGGTGACCATAACTCGAGATGAATGGGATTGTGCCCCTTCTAACCCGAAGGAAATGACTTTCAGATAATTACAGATGGAGGGCGGTGCTGGGCACTGGTCACTGAACGTCTATTTCTCCCTCCATCCTGCTCTGTGTAGAACTTAAATCTCTCAGGCAAGTGCCTGCTGCATAAACACACACAAAGTACAAATAAAAGTTCTGCCTGTGGGGTGGTTACGGAGGAAGCTCCCGCCGACCAGGTTTGCAGTGAGGGTCACACCTGCAGTCAAGGGTCTGGAGGGAAGCTGCAAAACGGTGGGGATAACACGGGGCAGGGAGGAGCCCAGCGGGGCAGAGACATGAGGCAGGGTGTCCTGGGGGCCACCTCCACAGCTGTCGGCTGTGGGCTAAAATGCGGCTCTCACAGGCAACGTGAGAAGTGCGCTGTCTCAGGCCCCAGGGGCAGGCCCTGCAATCTGCATTTTAACCAGGGCTCCTGGCACCCTCCTGACCCCTCTTCAGCACCACGGGGCTGACGGACAGCAGCCCCAGCCTCCCGGAGGATGGAAGGGGAGACTGCTGGACCCTGGCTGGGGCGTGGGGACTGGGTGGGCTCCCTGCCCTGTGCCTTCCTGCGGTTTCTATGACGTTGGCAGCATGTTGAGCAGGGTTAGGACGGTGGGGACGGAGCACTCCACGGGCGCGTCACTCATTGTCGATGACGACAGAGCTGGCACTTTTTATGTACTTACAGTCCGCACTAATTGATTATTTTCTGCTTCACTAGATCTATACTCCAAGTCGATGCAGGACGTAACAGGGGAATATTGTGTTTGTATCATGCATTATGTGTGTATCCACCCAGATTCAATACCTATGCAGACAATACTCTACTAATAATGCGGTGTACCAGATTTTTAATCAAAGCATCCCTTTGTCAGGGTGCAAAACTAATCGTGTTGTTGTGTGTTGGGGGTCAAAGTTGTTGTAATAAAACATCCATCTTGGAGCTTTTTAGAGGAACCTGTTTAGAAAGGTTAAAGTGGGTAATTATCACACCCTAATTTACGACTACTTGGCAATAAGAGTCGCTTTTCAATGAACCATTTACTCATGATCTGCTGCTCCACACGGCAGGGCTCTTCTTGACTAGGTTAGGAAATGTAATTAATAAATGATAGGATTATTTATGGTTCACGGTGCCAGACTGGGAAATACAATGATATACAGAATGAGCTAAAAATGATCCTTGCAAGCAGCCAGCACACTTTAATCCATGGATTGAATTGTCATATCACTTGATATAATGAAGCATATCTGGGTGGAATTCACAGGACGCTTCTGCACGTTGACCTTCCTTTTTCAGGGGCTGGTGGAAAGCAGCCACGGTCCTTCTGCCCCCGTGCAGAGGTGCACCTGTCCGTCTCGGTCTGGGTGTGTCTAGGTGGGACTGGGGGTGAGTGGTGGTAAAGAGAGGTTCATATGATTGCCTGTAACAGAGTTCTCTCTACGTGTTGGCTTCCAAACACACAGCAGAATCATCACAAGGAAATCAATCTGACGTCCTCAACACAGAGGACTTCATACGATCAAGTCAAATCACGTTTAGCTCTGCTACTGGGTTTTTTCAAAGGTGACTTTTTTTTGCATAAAAACAGAAGTTTATAGCGCTGTTTGTTTTCTAAACCTGTCATGCCTCTGGACAGAGGATGTGCTTGAACACAGAGACGTGTGGGCCTGGCCGGAGCTCAGGGTGCCCGCCTGTCCCCTGTGGGCTCCGGGCAGTCCCAGGAGGGTCTGCACCCCTGCCCCTACCCAGGGCTGATGACCGCGACTGTGACTGGCTTCAGGGTTCCTGTTGGGCCCCCACGGTGCCACGTGCTAGGGATCTGCAGCCCCGCTCCCTCACTCGGGGTCACGGCTGCCTGTCCAGCCCCAGGCGAGGCCCTCTCAGGCCCTGGTTATGCGGTGTCTGGGGCGGCCCAGCTCGTGTGGGTTGGACGCTGGCTGGGGACCCGCTGGGGACACAGCACCACAGGCCTGGTGCAGAGCCGCCCGCAGAGCTTAGCGCTTCCCGCTCGGACGGTGCAGCCCGCACGCTACCCCAGGAAACGGGCCTGTGTTCATGTTTATGTTCCCGCCTTGTCAGTAGTGGCCAGCCCCGGGAGGGCCGGGACCACGAGAGGGGAGCACCTCTCTCTGCTCCGAGGATGGGGCTCCCAAGATGCCCTCGTGGGATCTGGGCAGGTGTAGCATCAGGCGACTGCCTGAGCTTTCAATGGTTTCTTGCAATGTTCTGTTTGGAGGGGTGAGTCTAGATTTTTTTCCCATTTTACTCCAGTTGCGGGCTGGGTAGGAGGCTGGGGAGTGGCCACATTGAACAGAGGAGTCAGCCTGTCCACAACACCAGCTGCCCGTGCTGAGTGCCCCAGTGGGACACACGGCCCATCTCTGGGTTTTCTGATCATCACAACAGGTTGGAGTGTGACTAGCATCTCCTTCTTCCAGCTGGAACTGAGACACAGAAGTTAAATATTTACCAATTCAAGGCTGACCATTTCTAAGTATCTGAGACAATACCTGTGTCCGGCTGCCGTGCCATTTCCATGCATTGCAGAATTTTCTCACTCTTTTTTGTGCTTAACAAGGAGAGACACATTCTGCTCTGACAGACCTAAGAAGCACAAATGCTTTGATGTCAGAAGACATTTTACTTAATTTCAAACTGTTCAGGTATAAATTATACAGTTTGTGGATCAGACACAGATTTCTAGTCCTTCCTGACTTACCAGTGTTTTCCCAAATTTATTCATTAGCAAATTTACCCAAATAGGAAGAGCAGCTGGAGAAATAAAATTAGAGTAGTTAATGCCATTATTTTTTAAAGTCCTGGTAAAATGGTTCATGGGTGATGAAGCATACATTTGATAAAAATGGGTGATTGGGATTTCCCTCAGCCATGTCCTTCCTGTTCTTACAGAACTGATGGTTTAGATACCCTAAGTACTATTTTATGTAATAAAATAACTTTCAGCTTTTCTGATAGACAGAGCAATATTTCTTTACCCCAAAGTCTATCACTGTGGCTTTTGAGCTTCACTTAATATTTTGAATAATGAAATAGAAGGATCTTTGTTTGGCAGCTGAGAGGAGAGCATTGCAGAAAGATGGAAGTGCTGGAGTTAATCAGGCTGAATGGCTGTGACATTTGCAAGAAGAGATTGCGGTGAATTAGGATAGAGAAGACGCTCTTCATGCTGAACAGACTCTTCTGTGAATTTAAAGGGAGAAAAAACTTAAAAGCACAATTAACTTTTCCTGGGAGTATTTTTCTCCATGGATTAGAATTTCTGCCTCTGATCCCCAAATTAGTATATTGCAACACCACAGCTCACTGAGTGTCTCAGACGGACGTGAAGAGAGGGAGCAGTTTGGAAGTCTTTCTCTAGAGATTTTTTTTTTAAATTTATTTATTGTTAATTGAAGGATGATTGCTTTACAATATTGGCTTGGTTTCTGCCCTAGATCAACATGAGTCAGCCATAAGTCCCCTCCCCCGGGAACCGCCCTCCCGCCTCCCTCCCCATCCCACCCCTCTAGTTGTCACAGAGCCCCGGTGTGAGTTCCCCGAGACACACACCAAATTCCTGTTGGTTATCTATGCTATGTGTGGTCCCCTGCTCCTTTCTACCCCGGCTCCCGCCCTTGTCCATAATTCTGTTCTCATTAGAGACTTTTCTTCCTTACTGAATTCTTTTTTTTTTTAAGGTATTAAAGTGTTAGTTGAGTTTTGTTTCTGACCAGCAACATCCGGTTGTGACTCAGGTTTAAAAATATCTCAGAGAGGTGTCTGTCTGGTCACCCCCCACCCACCCCCCGCTATCGCCCTGATCCCGTGAGCTGCAGCGCTGGGGCGGGAACCCCTGTTTCCGCCCATGTTGGCCGGGGCTGTGGGGGAGCCTCTGTTTTGAATTGGACGCTTGTTTTCAGGTAGGAGTTTCAATTCTGCCAATTAAGGTAGAACACCTGCTTTCTCTCTATTTTTTCAGTAGATTTACATTTTGAAAAGCCAAGCAGGTGCTTGAATTTTATGCCATTCTAATGAAATGGGAAATTGTCAATGTCACCAAAGTGATTGAAAAATTTCCAAAACGAAGTTGAATTCATGAAATGTTATGAACCTGTGAGACCAAAGTTCCAACATGGCTTTCAAGCAGCGATTCTGCCAGGGGCCTCGGTGGCAGGGTCTGGAGTGAGTGACACTTCACACACTGTCTCCCTAGGATGTCATGGATTCCCAGAAAGAGCTTGGGGGTAGAAAAGCATTGGGATACAATTTTATGTAGTATGTTTAATACAGCATTTTAAACATACTGTGAACAGCAAATTGTCAGGAACTCTTAGGAGTGCTATTATATCCGTGATTCTGGAGCCAGGAAGAGAGATATGGGAAATTGCAGCAATTACAGTCCCATCTCATTGATTAACGCCGATTGCAAAATAGTCACAAAAATATTGGCATTGCAGCTTCAGTCTGTTTTACCTAATAACGTTCATGCCAATCAAACCAGACTTCTCAAAAGAAAGCATTAAAACAACAGAGGCAGCACCATTTGCCATCTCAGCGTATGCAACTAATGTATATAAGGCCAACACCAGCAAATCTCTCCTGAGCTAATCGCTTCCCAATTCTGATACTGAATTTGCAATCACTGTTTCTTAGCTTAATCACAGACACAAAGATAGTTAACTCAAAAACGCTGCATGTTTTGATATGTAGAAGGCTGTCAAATTAGATAGTCCTATTATGTGTCCTCTGGTGAATCATTGGAAAGACAAAACCTGAAACCAGATAATTTTTTCCCCAGAAAAAAAAATAGTTCAAGAGTTATATTTCTATTTGTATGCCTTTTCACCAAAAGTGAGAGGTTGTACTATGATTAAGTTCCCGAGCATATGAAGGTTCTTGACCTTCCCCAGTTCGGTGTTTTTTTCTAAGTGTTTTGTTTCAGAAAAGATGATCTCGTTCCAGGTGTTACATAGGAACACTGGCTACACCTTGTCTTATGTCTTTTTCCTTATTTATGCTGCAACTTGTCCATGTCTTTATGCAGGAACACCTTTGGTTAAAGCAGAAGCTGTAGATATGAAATTCAAAGCATTGTGCAAATGGTTCCTCTTTTCTTGCTTTGCTGCTCCAGCCATTGTCCTCGTATTACTGTAAATGCAGCTCATGTTGATGGTTAGAGAGCATCACTGACTCAATGGATATGAATCTGAGCAAATTCCAGGAGAGTGGGGGCAGAGGACCCTGGAGCACTGCCGTCCATGGGGTCACAAAGAGTCAGACATTACTTAGCAACGGAAAACAACAACAACAGATTTCTGTTGAACCAAGAGTGACAGAGTGACGGGTTTGGGAAGAGATGAGGCTGTTTTCTTCTGGACCTTTGGATGGTAATCATAGGACACCATTAGCTCTGGAAAGACACCTCCTGAAGTTTCAGACCTCCTAGATGTGTTTGGCTGGGATGCAGGAAGAATGAAAGTTCTTGAAAACATTGGGGTATCACCCAGAGAAAGCTCCTGAAAGCCCTGCCATTTGTTTTGCTTTGATGGAAAGCTAAGAAAAGGGTCCTTGTGGACAAGAATGAAACCAGCCTTACAAGTGCAAATTCATAAATTGCCAATGTGCCCCGGAGACGAGTGGAAGCAAGTGAAAGTCACAGGGTCGCTACTTCTTCATGCATTTTCCAGACAATGTCTGCTGAGTAACCAAGTCTGAGGGGACACCGTTGGTCTTGGAGTGGTTCTCCCCAGGAAAGAGTGGCCTGGAGCAGGCAATGCCGGCTCTTCCCCGCACACTCCCCACACCGGCTGCAGCAGGCGGCCCTGGGCTCCCCCCAGAGCCCCGGGCTTCACTGCTTCTCAGGATGTTCCTGAGGGACACCAGCTTCCTCTCTGCCTCGCGCCTCTCCGACTCCCGTCCTCTCACCTATCACGGCCCCTGAGTACCGTGTGGCTCGACCATGTCCCTCCCAAACTCTACACTGGGGCCCTCACCCCAGAACCTCAGAAGGGGACCTGATTTGGAAACAGAATGAGTGCAGGTGGAATCAGCTGAGCTCCTCCCACGGGAGGGCGGCCCTCATCCACTGACCGGCGTCCTTATGAAAGGGGCGTCCAGACACAGGGGACACCCCAGGGGACGCCGTGGGCAGACTGGACCTGTGCTGCCACAGCCAGGAAGCAGCAGAGACCTTGGGGCGGGGGTGGGGGGGGGGACAGACCCCCAACCGCTGCAGAGGGCGCGGCCCTGGCCACCACACCGTCCCCAGGGTGTGAGTGCGGTCTGGTGTGTAAGGCCGGGTCTGTGGGCCTTTGCTGCGAAGTCCCAGGACGTGACTGCACAGAACGTACTTAGTCAGATAGGATGCGTGTGTAGCAGTGTTAGTCATTCAGTCCTGTCCGACTCTTTGCAACTGCACGAACTGTAGCCCGCCAGGCTCCTCCGTCCATGGGACTCTCCAGGCAAGAATACTGGAGTGGGTGGCCATACTCTTCTCCAGGGGATCTTCCTGACCCAGGGATCGAACCCAGGTCTCCTGCATTGCAGGCAGATTCTTTACCAGCTGAGCCACAGGGAAGATCCTTCGATACGTCCTGGTTGGCAATCCCCAGATTCAGTCAACAAGTCTTTCGTTTTGCTTGCATACATTTTCGGTCCCTTCACATGCTTTTCTTAACAGGACGTGCTTGTTGGCATAAAAAAGAAAGTGCTCACCGTGCTCACCGGTGAGTCTCAGCTTTTCCACCTTTGCTTTCTTTAAGAAACTTGGTTAAAGCTTTTTGAGAAATAAGCTTCATTGAGTCTTTGGATCCTGCCCTGGAGAGAAGGAACCCACCCCTGATTCCTGAGCTGACTGGCTTCGGGACGTGGATTCTGAAGTCTTAGGCAGTTTGTGGTCAGTGTTACCGTGTTCGACGATTTCCAGCTCCTGTTCAGGGACGGCTGTGTCTCTGCGTCAGTCCAGGAGCAGAGGGAAGGTGACGGTGCAGGGCAGGCCTGGGCCTGGCCATGCTCCCCTCTCTCCCGCGGCCCCTGTGAGAGAGGGGAGGGGGCCGGGCTTCCAGGCCGTGTCCTCTGTGATCTGGGCACAGACCCAGGACCGTCCTTGGTCGGCACACGTCCTGCTAAGCTTTCCAGGGACATCCCACAGCAGCCCAGGAAGGCCAGAGGGGCCCAAGTAGCTTTGTCTTGGCTCATCTTCCAGAGTTTTGAAATTTTTCCTGACTTTGCTTTGCTGCCTGATATGGTAGACAGTGGGGCTTCCCTGGGGTCACAGTGGGAAAGAATTTGCCTGCAAGGCAGCAGTTGCAGGTTTGATCCCTGGGTCTAGAAGATCCCCTGAAGGAGGGTATAGCAATCCATTCCATTAGCCTTGCCTGAAGAGCCCCAGGGACAGAGGAGCCTGGCGGGCTACAGTCCATGGGGCCGCAGAGAGTCGGACACAACCGAAGTGAGTGAGCGGTAAGCACAGCATGCGGCAGACAGTCTCTTGGAAGGAGGAGCCCTGAGCCCCGCCGCCGCCCTGCCCGCGCCCAGGTGCCGTCTGCATCGTGATGCCTTCCCCTCTGGGGCGGCCTGGCTGCGCCGGTCAACCTTTGGGAGCAGGTGCGTTCAGAGGGTTATTAGAGTGACTCAGGGCTGCTCTACCTTCTGCAGCTACAGGGGAAACTCTTCGTCGAGGGGGGCTGGAGTGGTTAATTAAAATGTTAATAGGATTTATAGGAGGATTAAAGAGGAGATGTATGCGGGACTTTGGAGTAAGGGAGTGTGAGATCAGAGCTGCCGGGAGTCCTCGAGGAGGCTGCCTGTGAGAAGGGGCTCCACCCGCCGCCGCCCAGGCCCGCCCCCGTGGCTCCCTCCCGGACTCGGGACCCCCCCCAGGGCCTGGCCCCCAGCCCGGTCCACCCCCAGGGCTGACTGTGTGGTCCTGCTGCTGAGTTCCCGACACACGTTGCCTCGCTGCCCACCTGAGTGAGGAAATGAAAACTCTCACCGCCCCCACCCTGGGCCCTGGGCCTCTGCCTACAGGTGCCACATGCTTTCACAAGAGCTGAGTGTGACGCTAGGCACACCTGTGGACACACACCTCGGCGGCAGGGCTCACGAGGCCGCGGAAGTGACACAGGTCTCTTTCTTCGTCATTTTTTCTGGGAAACGTTTGGTGCTGCTCTGGCTTTGGGCATAACTGAGACATCATCTTGACGGGCATCAACCCAAGGCCGTAGCACGTCAGGCGGGTGGTGATGTTGCTTGGGGCTCATTAAAGTCTTGGTTTAAAGCAACACTTATCTAGCAAATACAAAAACGACCGGACCCCTGAGGCGCAGTGGGCCCTGCCCCCACGATGCTCCCCCACCTCCCTGGACACTCGAGGGACTGACCCCCGGGGGTACCACCCATTGGAACCTGTCCTGCCTCATCGGGGAGCACGGCTCTGACAGCTGAGATTCCGGGAGGAAGGGCATCAGACCGTGCTCGTCCCGCAGTCTGAAACAGCTCTTGGTGTCAGTGGTGTTGGAGAAATGAGTCACCAGGCCCTGGAGGCTGTGACACTCACTCTGCTGGCCCAGGGCCGGCTCTGAAGGTCACAGGGAGAGGCCCTGCATCAGGATGGCCAGGACGCTCACCTCTGAGCCACCGAAAAAATGCATCTCCTGTCAGAGCTGGCGTCTGTCCAGTGCCGCCTCGTGTAGCCACAGGCTCCAGGAAGTCTTCACTCCAGATCCCGGACTTTGAACTTGCGGGAGCACTCATTGCAAAAGATCCTGATGGTGGGAAAGAACGAGGGCAGGAGGAGAAGGGGGTGACAGAGGATGAGATCGTTGGATGGCATCACCAACTCAAAGGACATGAGTTTGAGCAAATTCTGGGAGACAATGAGGACAGAGGAGCCTGTCATGTTGCAGTCTATGGAGTCAAGGAATCAGACATGACATAGCGACCAAACAGCAACACACACATGCCCGCTCCTTCACCAGATTGTCGTCCGGATCCACGGGGGGATGAGTAGAAGGAGGTCGGCTGTGTGTGGAGCCGTCGGGCAGGTTTGGGGGGCCCACCCATGGTCTGCACCCACAGCGTGTGTTCACCATCTGAACCCCCAGGCCCACCTCCCCATGTGACTCTCTGTCTCTGTCGGGTCCCCGGGCAGTGGGGGTGGGAGCCCACATCACTCGGGTCCTTCACGGCGGTGGGATTCCTGTAAACACCCCCCGGGCCACCGCTCTGTTCTGTCCAGACCCACGTGTGCTGTTGTCCACAACCCGAAACCCCTCCCCTGGGGAAATGGGCAACTCGGGTGCTCTGTCTGCGTGCTGCTTCAGAGACGTGCCAGCTCAGTCGGTGTGGACCCCTGGCGTGCTCCCCGCTCGCACCGCCTTCCCGAGAGCCCCTCCGAGGAGCCTCCTCCTCGCTGTCCATGCCCCCCGCCCCTGCCGCCACTCTGAAGTCTCCAGACTGGCCTTGATCCCGGTCCTCCTCTCTGCACTGGTGCCCTCACCCCGTGAGCTCACAGATCACATGGGTCCATGAAAGAAATGCCACTGACCCTGAGGTTCACTCTGAAAGCCGTGAAACTGACTCCAGGGAGCCAAGAGAAGCCACTAGGAGTCTGATTTCAGACATCCTGCAAAACCAACCACAACGAGCGTCTGCCCTGCAAAGATGGAGCAACGTGGGGTGAAGGGGGCAACAGAGGGCAATGCAGACTCCCTTCCGGAGGGGGCTCCAGACGCCTGCATTTTACTTAATGAGTAAAGCAGCTTTTGTGTAAACGCTGCCATTTTCAGAGCAGCGTTTGCTGCCTGTGCACAGACATGCAGTAAGCAGCTGTTGCTGGTTTTAGTCGCTCAGTTGTGTCTGAAAAAGACTCTTCACAACCTAATGGACGGTAGCCTGCCAGGCTCCTCTGTCCACGGGATTCTCTAGGCAAGAATATTGGAGTGGGTTCCATTCCCTTCTCCAGAGGATTTTCCTGCCCCAGGGATGGGACGAGTGTCTCCTGCATTGGCAGGTGGATTCTTTACCCCTGAGCTGCCAGGAAAGCCCCACGGTAAGCTGACTGCCCGCTGCACACACGGGGGAATACATGCTATATAGTGCTTCCCAGTGTGGGACCAAGCTTGCCCCAGGACAGGGGCCATCTTGTCAACCCTCTGCCGGGAACGAGAAGCGGAGGGGATGGGGCGTCTCCTCTGCCGTTTAGTTGCGGGGACCTGGACCGGCAGCCTGCCTTCCAGTTGCCTTATTTGCACACCAACCTGCAGGCCCTGGTGAGACCAGGAGACGGTGAGACCAGGAGACAGCAAGACCCCAGCAAGAGCCCCTCTTCCTCCCGGGACCCTCACAGAACCCATGACTCCTGCCCAGGTGTTCCCAGGGGTGGAGGGGCCCCCTGATCCCCCAAGCCTTTCCTGTCTGCACAGTTCCCATGGGAAGGAGCCCTGGTACTTTCAGATGTAAGATGTCAAGTTCAAGTCCAGCCACCCTTGGGAAATTGTCACTCTAGAGAATACCAGAGAACTCCTGAGACGATGTGCTGTTTTGATACATATATATCTTTTATGAGGAGAAAATCCAAAGCTGTCAACAGATTCTCTGAAATGCTCAGAATGTGTCTTCATGATGCAGGCTCTCTCTGGAAGGACGGCTCAGCTCACCCACATGGGAAGACTTCTGTGAATCCGGGCGGCTCCAAATCCTGGCCCTGAGGTTTGGGGTCAAAGTTCTTTGCATCTGGGGAAGGACGGTCGGCTGATAGGAAAGAGAAGATGCTGGGTGTGGTCTGTGATGGTTAATCTCCTGTGTCAACTTGGCCAGCCCGCGGCCCCCAGAAATTCAGTTAGACACCGGTATGGAGGTTGCTGTGTTAGGAACCTTTTAGACATGGTTAGATCAGTAGACTTTGAGTAAAGTGGGTTGCCCTCCCTCACCTAATCAGCAGAAAGTTTTAAGAGAAAGAGACCGAGGTTCCCCTTGAAAAAGGGGACTCTGGCTCCAGCCCTCCCCGAGGCTGCCAGCCCACCCTGCAGCTTCAGAAGTGGTGGCCTTGGTAATCACACGGGCTGAGCCCCTACACTGAATCCACCCCCCCCCCATATGTGCAGACATGCACACAGAGACACTCACACCCATTACTGGCGCTGTCTCTCTGAAGAGCCCTGACTAATAAGCAGTCCCCGTTTTCCAATGAACGTGTATTAGCAATTAGTGCTAAGGATTTCCATACACGATTTAATTCTCAAAATGACTCTGTGAGGAGGTCATGGCCCAATTCTGGGGCCACGTAGAGAGTTGGGGTCAGGGTGCCCCTGCTCCTCTCCTGAAGCCCCTGGTCGGGCGGGGTGGGCCTCGGGCCCGTGCAGGGCTGAGCCCTTCCTGCGGGTGCAGCGGGCAGTGTCTGCAGCTCTGGGCCAGATGATGCCCTCCGCACCGGGCCCCTCCTCGTCCGCTCCTCAGCTCCTTCTGGAGGCTGTGTGCCTGTGCGTCCCCCTCAGACATGGGGAAGCCTGAGCCTGGGCCTGGGGGCCCCCGGGCCGGGCTGTCTGCAGCTTGGCTACTGCTCTGTCTCCATGACCCTCCCTCCGTCCCGTCTCGGTCCTGGCAGGAGGCCATGCCTCCCGGGGAGCCCTGGGGACAGGCAGCCCGGGCCGCCGGCTCCTGAGAGGTGCAGATGGACTTGGCGGGCATGCCCGCCGGGACGTGAGTTCTCTTTTCTGGCCAAGGGACTTGGCAGGGCCCGGACCCCGTGGGGAGATGAGGGTGCTCGGGGCCTCTCCTGTGGAGCAGGCTTCTCCAGAGCCACTCAGCGCTGACCACACTCCCCACCATCCAGCCACCCCTTCCAGGGGCGAGGGGGAGGAGGGCAGCTGCACAGAGGTGTGGGTGCCGCACCCCAGCCCCTCTTGCAGCGGGCCAGCTTCCTAGCCGGCTGCCAGCCCCCAGCCCCGCCAAACTGCCCCCCTCCCGTCTGCCCCTCTCCCGTCTGCCCCTCTCCCAGCTTCCCCTCCCCCATCTGCCCCTCCCCCGTCCGCCCCTCCCCCGTCCGCCCCTCTCCCAGCTGCCCCTCTCCCGTCCGCCCCTCCCCCGTCTGCCCCTCTCCCAGCTGCCCCTCCCCCGTCCGCCCCTCTCCCGTCCGCCCCTCCCCCAGCTGCCCCTCTCCCGTCCGCCCCTCCCCCGTCTGCCCCTCTCCCAGCTGCCCCTCCCCCGTCCGCCCCTCTCCCGTCCGCCCCTCCCCCGTCCGCCCCTCCCCCAGCTGCCCCTCTCCCGTCCGCCCCTCCCCCGTCTGCCCCTCTCCCAGCTGCCCCTCTCCCGTCCGCCCCTCTCCCGTCCGCCCCTCCCCCGTCCGCCCCTCCCCCAGCTGCCCCTCTCCCGTCCGCCCCTCCCCCGTCTGCCCCTCTCCCAGCTGCCCCTCCCCCGTCCGCCCCTCTCCCAGCTGCCCCTCCCCCATCTGCCCCTCCCCCAGCTGCCCCTCCCCCGTCCGCCCCTCCCCCAGCTGCCCCTCTCCCGTCCGCCCCTCCCCCGTCCGCCCCTCCCCCAGCTGCCCCTCTCCCGTCCGCCCCTCCCCCGTCTGCCCCTCTCCCAGCTGCCCCTCTCCCGTCCGCCCCTCTCCCGTCCGCCCCTCCCCCGTCCGCCCCTCCCCCGTCTGCCCCTCTCCCAGCTGCCCCTCCCCCGTCCGCCCCTCTCCCAGCTGCCCCTCCCCCAGCTGCCCCTCCCCCGTCCGCCCCTCTCCCAGCTGCCCCTCCCCCGTCCGCCCCTCTCCCAGCTGCCCCTCCCCCATCTGCCCCTCTCCCGTCCGCCCCTCCCCCGTCCGCCCCTCCCCCGTCCGCCCCTCTCCCAGCTGCCCCTCTCCCGTCCGCCCCTCCCCCGTCCGCCCCTCCCCCGTCCGCCCCTCTCCCAGCTGCCCCTCTCCCGTCCGCCCCTCCCCCGTCTGCCCCTCTCCCAGCTGCCCCTCCCCCGTCCGCCCCTCCCCCGGCTGCCCCCTCCCATCTCCCCTCCCCCGTCTGCCCCCTCCCGTCTCCCCTCCCCCGTCCGCCCCTCCCCCGGCCGCCCCTCCCCCGTCTGCCCCTCCCCCGTCTGCCCCTCCCCTGGCTGACCCTCTCCCGTCTGCCCCTCTCCTGGCTGACCCTCTCCCGGCTGCCCCTGGGTGGTCCCCTCTCAGGACCCCCGGCCTGTGGACCGGCTTGGGCAGCCGCTCTCACTCCAGGCTTGTCCTAAACCTTGGCGCTCCCAGGGGGGCCCGGGTCCCATCCCGTCAGGCACGGACAGGCCAGCCACGCCACCTCCAGGCACGCGCCTTCAAGGATGAGCAGCTCACGTGAAGCTGTCACTCACGGTCCAGCCCCGTGGAAGGGGCCGCTCGGCCCCTCGGGGAGAGGCCTGGAGTGGACGGGAGGGCCGGGTCAGTGGGGGTGCCCTCCAGGGGCCTGGGAAGGGGAGAGCACGTCCCGTGGCGGGAGTCTCCGTCCCATGCTGCCTTGCTCCCCGTTAGCAGACTCCGGAGCTGCACGCCTCTTATGCCCCATAGACGAGCTCACACCCGCTGCCTGCGTCTGCCTCCCACACCCGCCGTGTCCTTGCCTTCCCGGAGGAGCCCATGCTGCGCACGGTGGGGGGGTCTGCTCCACTCCAGGTCTGGGGGTCCCACCTCGCCCCTCCTGGACACCAGCCCTTGGTCTGCTGCATCCCGCACCCCTGGATCCAGTCATGTCTTCAGTCCCCCCCTCTGACCACGGTGGACAGCTGGTCTCCCCCAGTCTCTCCGCATGGCTCCTGATGCCGCGGTGCCCCCTGACCACCGCGGGGCTGGTGGTCCCCACCTGGCCCCCGCCCCCTCTGCACGCGCTCGGGGACCCGGGACCGTGGCGCGTGCTCCTCTGCAGGGCCCGGTGGTCAATGAGCACCACCCAACTTGGCTGTGGGCCAGCCACAGGGGTCAGGGCAGGGGTGGCCCGGGCAGGGGTGGCTGGCCCCACAAACGCCGGGGCCAGAGGGCAGGGCCAGACACCACGATGGCTCGAGGACTTTGGACCCTGGACCGTCCCCCCGGGTCAAGCGGCTCATCGTCACACTTTACGTGTGGCTCCCATCACGAGGTTGACAGCTCACACGGGGACGTCTATCTCCTGAGAAATACATGAACCGAGTACTGACCAGAAGTGGTCCCTCACAGCTGTGACAGACGCAGTTTGCTCCTTGGACGGCATTTGAAGCAGAGAGAAGGGGTTCAGGGGTGGCGTGGAGGGGCTGTGGGTGGTGAGAAGCTCCTCCCCCTGAAAGGCAGAGATGACATGGGGGTACACACAGTGGGCTGCTTGAGGCAAGCTCAGCCTGGGAGGCCTTGAGTGCTGAGTGACCACGGTGACCCGGCCCCGCCCAGCATCCCGGGGAGGTGTCGGGATGACCCGTCCTCGGTAGGAGTCCACTCCTCTCCGGGGGAGTAGCTTCACCTTGACGCTCAGAGCCTCGCAGACTTTCTGAGCCCGTGGCCTGGGAGCATCCAGAAAAGCCTCGGGTCTCAGCCCTAGGTCACTGTGCATATGCAGATGGCAGAGGCAGAGAGAGAAGCCAGTCCGGTGGATGGTGGGAGGGGAGGGACGCCAGTTGGGGTGGAGCTGGGGTCGGACAGCCAGGTGCGGAAGGCCACGCAGTGGTTGCCTGGAGACCGGGACTGGTCCTGGGCAGGCAGGCAGCACCTTAGAGGGTGGCTGACCTTGGGAAAATGGGCAGGACTGGATGAGAAAGGAAGCAGGATGGGGGTGGGACTCTGGGAGAGCTCTGACCCCGCGCTGGACAGAGGAGAAATGCTTTGAGCGGGTGGAGCTGGGCCGGGTTCCCAGGAGGAGGGTGGCATGGGGGCCGCTGACCAACCGAGGCAGGAAGTCATGCCTCCGCCCGCGGTGGGCCCTTCATCCCAGCCGCCTTCTCCCCCCAGGGGCGCCTTCTCCCCCCAGGGGCACCTTCTCCCCCCAGGGGCGCTGTATGGAAAATGTTCAAGGCATTGCTCAGGCTTCCCTGGTGCTGCCAGGGGTAAAGAACCTGCCTGCCAATGCAGGAGACATAAGAGATGTAAGAGATGCAGTTACAAACCCGGGGTCGGGAAGATCTCCTGAAAGGCGGCATGGCAACCCACTCCAGTATACCTGCCTGGAGAATCCCGTGGACAGAGGAGCCTGGTGGGCTACGATCCGTGGGGTCGCAAAAGAGTCGGACGTGACTGACGTGACTTAGCATGCCTGCATGCACTGGCATCTCTCAGGTTATAACCAATTGAGGAGTAATTTAGCAGCAGATATCTTTGACGGAAGTTTGTGGAAATGTCTATAGTTTTTGTAAAAATTAAATATTAACTTTGGAGAACTCCCCCCAGCTCTTCAGAACATGGTTTTAGGAGAACAGTTCCTGGCCAGCTCTGCTGCGGCAGAGCACACCCACCCCCGAGGGGCTGAGACGCTGCCTCCCTGGAGAAACTGTGCAGTCAGTTCCTCAGAGGAGAGGGCGGACAAGGAGGAGATCACGGCACAGGCAAGGTTATTCCTGCCGGAGCCCCGGGTTCCACAGTCATGGAAGTATAAGGAAATGGTCCCCGATGTGGCTTCCTGTCTCTGAAGAAACACAGGACTAGCATGGGGAACTGTCCCCACTGTGTGTCAGTCCCCGTCCTTCCTGGGTGTGGTGCACGGGGACGGGCGTGGACACAGAGCCTCGTGCTCCGCCTCCTCGTTGGCCGGGCGGCCGGGCTGCCCCGATGCTGCCTGAGGGGCCCGGCCGGACACTCCGCACGAAGTGCGGGAGCTTGAAAGCCCCGCGTGCGGCCGGCCATCTTGCTGCTGTCATCTGAGATTGCGTTTTTAATTAAAAGTCTGCCTCGGAGTATGTCAAGTACTCCTGTATTTTTGCCATTCTTCTTATCTCTATGGCAACGAAAATATCTCAGCATTTACATGGACATCATATTCTTCGGCTAATGTACTATCTGAACTGTGTGTGTGCTGGGAAGGGGGCTGGTGGAGGCTGCTTCTGCAGGCTAGGATCCTGGAGTTGCCAAGACAACCGGGGGGCCCAAAGATGTCCTCGCCGGGAGCATCAAATGGGAGCTTGAAATTAATTCACTCGCATGTGTTTCTAGAGCTTGTGTTGTTAATTGAAATAATAGGAATGACCTTCCGTGTCCATTCAAAGCAGCTGTCCTATTGAGGTTGTCTGTGCTATTTGCTTCAGTACACTCACCTCTCAGGTAAATCTAGCATGAAAGAGCGGAATGGAAGACACTCGCGGTGCGCCGTGGCGTATTGACTTGCAGGGGTGGGGAGCAGCTCTGCTTGTGTTGGTTTGAAACACCGGCAATAAGATTTTTATTTTTAAACTTCATCCGTTTCTGCTCTCTTCTTGGCCGGCTCTGGATCTGAGGACCTTTGCGAGCCGTCAGATCCCGGCGCCGGGTAAAGGAGCCTCACCGCTGCGTGCGCTGTCCCACTGGTGCATCTAGGCAGGCGGCGGCGTGGACATGCCCACGCTGTCCGCCTCGCCTGGAAGTGGGAATTAGTGTCTGGCTGGGTCTTGATGATTTAGGTGGCCCAGGGTCGCCCCTGCTTCGCCAGTTCGCCTGCTTCTCAGGACTCTTCCACTTGAGCAAATCACCACTCTGGGATCCTGATGGATTTTCCCTCCAAAATGAAAGGCCTGGGCTCGGTGGGAGCATGTGAGAATGGGGCTTTTCTCGTCCATGTCCGTGAGCAAGCCGAGGCCCAGGCGTGCTCGACACACTTTGTCTCTGAAGAACATTCCATTCGCAACTATGGATTAATTTCAGAAGCTAAGAATGTGAATACACGCATCTAGAGGGAGGTGTAAGAGCATACATTCGCAGGCTCCATGCTTGAGAGTCACCACCAGCTGCAGAAACAGGGCTAATGGGCAGGTGTCAGCTGAAAAGGCGCTGACAGAGTCACTAGCAAGAATGCTGCCACCTTCCATGAATCCCCTTTTCATGCAATTCTCGTGACTACATTCGACATCGCTGCCTGGAAGTGGCTCTCAAGACTGTGGTCACCGGGCCAGGAGCCAGTCCAGGCTCTTCGGCGAGGATGCGCAGGGCAGGTGCGCGCCCAGCAGACAGACGGTCAGGAGACGGCCAGGTGGGGGCCTGGGGCGCCTGCAGGGCTGGGAAGCCTCAGGCTTTGCAGGGACGAGGAAGGGAGACAGAAGTTAGCAAGAGGTGAGCTTGAAACGCTTTTACTGCCTCTCTCTGTATAAGACCAGTTTACCCACACATGAGCAAATTTTATCTTTTCCTTTCTTTACTCCCTTGCATATAGTATGATGCAGAATTGAGAATTTAATCCAGTTATCAACATTTATACATATATGGACAAAGGTCCATCTAGTCAAAGCTATGGTTTTTTCCAGTAATCATGTATGGATGTGAGAGTTGGACTATAAAGAAGGCTGAGTGCTGAAGAATTGATGCTTCTGAACTGCGGTGTTGGAGAAGACTCTAAGAGTCCCTTGGACTGCAAGGAGATCCAACCGGTCCATCCTAAAGGATCAGCCCTGGGTGTTCATTGGAAGGACTGATGCTGAAGCTGAAACTCCAATTCTTTGGCCACCTCATGGGAAGAGTTGACTCATTGGAAAAGACCCTGATGCTGGGAGGGATTGAAGGCAGGAGGAGAAGGGGCCGACAGAGGGCGAGACGGTTGGATGGCATCACCGACTCGATGGACATGGGTTTGGGCAAACTCTGGCGGATGGTGACGGACAGGGAGGCCTGGCGTGCTGCAGTCTCTGGGGTCGCAGAGCCGGACATGACGAGTGAGTGGACAACAGCAACAGCAAACCTATAGAATGAAACAAAAACAGGCAACAAAGCAGCACGTGGAAAGTGGGCAAGTGAGCAGAACTGTCTCCTGGAGTGAAATTCTGACATCCCTGGCTGTGTTCACGACACTGGTCTAGAATGTGAAATGTGTCCGGGGAAAGGGTCTCAGCGGTCCTTGTCGGTTGTGGTGCTAGCTGAGAGCCAGCAGGGCAGGGGGACGGATGCGGGGAGGGGGCCAGGGGGCTTCAGGGTCAGCCGCCTCCAGACCCCTTCCCGCCTGCACCCCTGAGCTCGGCTCCCACGCTAGGCCAGCCTGCGGGCAAAGCTAGACCACCCCCATGCCCTGTCTGCCGGGCACCCCCATCTGCCTGCAGCAGCAGTGGTCCCGGAGCCTCCGCCGCTCCAGACCAGAGACGGGCTGCCGCAGGGGGTTCCCTCCCGTGTGATTAAGCTCCAGGGTTCTGGGGACTGGTAATTACTCTAATGGTCGTCTGACTGCTGATTTTAAAGGCATTAGCAGGAGGGCTTTTAAAATGATGACTTTTACTTTATAGCCGCAATATGCACTGTCTTCTCATGCTCTGGACCAGACAGGGAGCTGACCTAAGCATGGATCAAGCAAAATCACCACTGAAAAGTCATGAACGCTGCTTTTTAATTGAGGGGGAATTTTATTTGACTAGCGGTATTTTCACCACTGGGGACAAGCTTTTCTATTTCATTCATTAAATAATGGTAAGATGTTACTTTGGGTTTTTTCCCCCCAATTTGAAACTTTTCTCCTTCCTTTTAAAAGAATTAATAAATCACTGTGGCCATACTTAATTAATTGGCTAATTATTAATTTAACTAGACCTCAATGAAATGGCAATTTTAGGCAGATTTGCTGCCACCAATAATTAAATAATAAAAGAAAAAAAAGCTTATATTCTGGATAATATCTATAAGGAAATCACTGACACTCATAACATTTTTATTGCACTCCCCAATTCTCCTCCAAAATTTTTTTTTAAGTTTGAATGTCACCCTGTGTCTGATTTTAACACAAAGATGTGTTACTAAGCATGCCTCTGATGGCACCCACATCTGACAATTCCATATCACGCTGGTCTGTGTGTTTTCAAAAAGAGAAAGTCCAGGGGAGATTTAAGGAAATATAATCGTCAGACTCTAGGCTGGGTAGCTGGATGGTGAGCTGCAGACGAATTTGGGGAGTAACTTAGAGTAAATCGTCTGGGAGCAGAAGTAAGCAAAGATGCATCCTCAGAAGCAGAGTCCCTCCCCCAGGAGCTCCTCCCTCCCCTGACCTGTGAGTCCGCCCAGTTTCTGCAGTTCCTTCCGTGTCCAGCACATGACCGGCCCGGGTCTGCACACGGACGTGTGTGGATGCACGGAGGCCCTCCAGCCGCGCTTCTGTGATAAGTGGTGACTCGTGAGAAGCCGAAGGGGAAGTGTAGGCTTCAGACAGTCACCTTTCATTTCCTTTCTCGAATTTGCTAAGTTCATTATTGCCTCACAGAGATTTTCCCCATACCTTTGTATATTTAATTTCCTCTTTAATAGACAAACTGTCAGGGGAGGTTACACAAGCATTATTATTCAAAGGAATGTTTATATCCCTCAGATAAATATCATAGGGAATTATGGATGGGGTGTATTTATTACATATACAGCTGAGAAAAATGACGGTGTATTATTAGGTAAATGCATGCTATATTTAAATAATACGATAACAATCACCAAGTTTTTCGTTGGTGTCCTGGAATCAGAATCCACAGAAAGGCAAATTAATATTTAAACCCTGCGTATAACTTTGAGAAGCCACAATATGCATAACAAAGGGAGATGACTTTGGGCCACGTTGGGGGTACGGGGTTCCCTTAAATGGATCTACGGCGATGGGGGGGGAGGGGCAGGCGGTGCTGTCTCCACACTGAAGATAATTCCTTCACTGTTGAGAGCCTGACCTCCTACGGTTCCTGGTGGGCACCATATAAAGTACTTGAAACAAAACAACTTGTGAACCTTGAGAGCTTAGGAGTCGAGGCTGCAGACATGATCCAGGAGCCGGGGTTAACTGGCTAATTATTCCTTCCCGAGCCAAAGGCGGGGGCTGAGAAACGGAAGGAGCTGGAGGAACGGAAAGCTTGGCCAAGGAGGAGCATCCACAGGGCAGACGCGGGTTGCGTCTCAGTGACTTGAGGCGTGATGAGAGGCTTCAGGCATGCAGGTCCCGTCAGAACAAGGTCCCTCACGCGGGCTGCCGCCCTTGGTCTCATCCAGCACGTTTCCGTCTACCCTGGAGGGGTGCCGGGTGGGGCTCGGCGTTCAAACCCACCCTGAAGGTCCTGGGAGTGTCGGGAACTTAGTGCAGGGTGCCCCGCCCTGAGATGCCGGGATGCGGCGTTCAGCCTGCTGCCCCGGTCACCCAGAGAAGGCGCTGGTCCTCCTCTCCTCCCTTTCCTCAGCAAGCAGACAAGAATCCAGGAGCAGCTGGCACCAGAGGCCGCGTGGTGAGGCCCACGTCATGTCCCTAATGCAGGCACTGCTGCTGAATGTGGCGAGACGGCCTCATATGTCCCCAGAGGCCGCGTGGTGAGGACCGCCTCGTGTCCCTAAGGCAGACACTGCTGCTGAATGCAGCGAGACGGCCTCTGCATTCTTGGTGCACCTTTCAGAGCAGAGACTCCACACCAGCCGTAAGGGTTCATTCCCAGATCGCACCGTCCTGGCGGTCAAAGTGTCCATCCTCCAGTCCAACCTCAATCCCAGTTAAGCCGTTCTGGAATGGTAGGACTGGCCAAAACTTTAGAAACTACCAAGAGCATCCCTCCATTTCCTAAGTAACTGGAGTTCTAGAAAACGGATGCCCGCTGCTGGGATTCCCTGAGAGGTCCCTACACGACAAGGATCCCTCAAATCTAGTCTCTGCGTGGACAGACCTCCTAGAAGCCACTCAAATCACTCAGCCAGTCCTGTCTGGATTAGCAGCCCTGCTTCTGTGAACTTTTCCCACAAGAGCATCTCTTCCTTCTAATGGTTGTTGTTAATCACTCAGGAGTGTCTGACTCTTTGTGACCCTACGAACTGCAGCCCGCCAGGCTCCTCTGTCCATGGGATTCTCCAGGCAAGAATACTGGAGTGGGTAGCCATGCCCTCCTCCGGGGGCGTTTCCTGACCCAGGGATCGAACCCAGGGCTGTTGCGTTGCAGGCAGATTCTTTGCTGTCTGAGGCACCAGGGGAGCCCTTCTAATGTTTAATCAGTAACAATTTGAACACTGTATGTGTGACATGAAAACATACAACACAGGCTACACTTCGATAGATGATATATAAAGATGCAATGTCTAATCTGTAATAACTACCTGGTAGGTTCCAGAAACTATGCAAGATTCTTTGTCAGTATCTTAAATAATCCTCAGGAAAAAACCCTCCCAGGGAAATATTGTTTATATTTTACAAGGTGAGGAAGTGAGCCTAACAAAGGGTAAACGTCCGACCTTGACGGAGATGAGAAGTTGTAAGAGAGGAGTGGCCGACGCTCTGTTCTGTCAGTTCGGACTCTGGCTCTCTGTCTCAGATGATGTCCTTTCTGCCCCTGCGTCTCTCCCCTTGGACTGAGACTCGGGGCCCTCACGAGCCTCTGAGCGAGGAGCAGTCCCCCAAAGAGCCCCTCTCCCGTCTGGCCGCTGTTCACCAGCTGATGAGCCCACGTCCCTGACCGCTCCTCCCCTGGGCCCACCCCCCTACTTATCTCACTTAATGCTTCCAAGTCGCTGCCCCGGGGGCCTAGGACCACACAGAGTCGATGGGGGTCTGCGCTGTAATCAAACAAAACTTGCCCACCACACACCAGTGCCCTGAGCACTTTGGCCATTCTGCAGCGGGGATCTGGCAGGGACGGTTAGCAGTGCTCATGGACGGCAGTGATGAGTTTACTGTTTCCGAGCCAAGCTGCTTCCCGAGTTCCTCGTCTTCACTTCACCCACGAGCAGCATCCCTGCGCCGGCTCCCCTAACCCTGCTCCTCCCTCCTAGTGGTCCCGGCGCCCCCTTTGCCCCTCCTGCCCCCCATCACCCACCCCCCAGAGAGACAGACGTCAGGCTTCCCGTGTGCCTGCCCCCACCCCAACACCGCGGACGCTTCCCCTTTCCTCAGCCCCTCACTTGGAGGGTCCTCCCAGGGGTCCCCTCACCCTGTTGAGACCCTGATGCTCTGGACCAGAAGGAAGGGGCTGGGTCCTGGGTCTGTGCCTGGCCCCCTGGGGCCCCCTGGGCAGGTGGACCTGGGAACGGGAGGACTCGGGACCCTGTGAGTCTAAACAGGGCAGCTGCTCAGCACACCTTGTAAATCGTGAGACCCCACTGAGCCCCATGGAGGAAATGACCATCTTCTGACTGTATTTATTCATTCAACCACAATTTATGAGTATTGACTGACTGCACTATTCTATGTTTCTGAGAAGAAACCTCTTAAGTGGCTCTTCAAAGAACTAAAAGAGGGAGAAGTCGTTTATTTGGTCTCAAAATATCATTTGGGGGCAGCTTAGACTCGACAGGAGATGGAAACTCAGTGAAGGGTCCCGGCGTGGTTGGGGGAGCGCAAGGCGAGAAGCGGCCCCTGTTCGGCGGGTGAGTCTGGGCTTGCGGTCTGAGCTGAGACCCGCAGGGAAGGACAGCAAGGGGGCCAGGCCGGGGGGCTCACCGCCACCGGAGTCTGGGCCCGTGGTGCCGGGGGCCCGGATCCCTGCATCTGTGTGTGTCCTTAGCACAGCCCTGCGGCCTCATGATCTCTGGGGGGCAGGTCCTCTGTCAGCGCCCACTCTGCATCGCAGGCGGGAACAGAAATGCACGCAAGGATGTGACAACCGGGGTGCTTCTGAGAGCTTCCCAGAGGAGGCCCTGGCGACTGCTCTGCAGCCCGCTGCCCAGAGCCCTAAGGAGGGGCAGTCCCAGGGAGACCGTGGCAGTGGACGGCAGAGGACAGCAGGCAGATCCCCCCAGGGAGACTGCGGCAAAGGACGGCAGAGACAGCAGGCGGATCCCCACCATGACGGCCCTGTAGGCATGACTGTGACTCTGGATGCCCGGCTGGCCCATGGGCATTGGGGTGCCAGGAGTGGGCTTAGCTTGAGGCTGGGCTGGTACTAAGGGCCTAGTATGTTCTAGAAGCTGCATTTTATATACAATAATCACATCCATTACATCACAGTAACTGGGAGGCAGTGTGGTATAGTGGTTAGAGGTGTGGCTGCTAGAATTAGAAAGATCTGGATTAAAATTCCACCTCCGAGCCCCTCGGCGTTGGAGTGGGAGGTTGCAGATAAGCAGGCGAGGTGCTGGAATGGTCCATGTGGGGGTGGGTTAGCATTAGGGACACCAGGGCAAGCTTATCTCTAACTCACGTGGGTACAGGTGGCTGCATACAGAAGCGCTCGGAGCTGTGGATCTACACAGATTAGTGCACACACGTTCGTTCCTTTCCTCTGTCAGTGAAGAGGGCCCAGAAGCAATGCCATCAAGCACATTAGCACCTAGACCATGGTTTCTAATTCCAGTCTCCTAGAGAAAGCGCTGATTCCAGGACTGGAAACTTGCGTAGGAAACATGTTATACAAGATGAACCTGGGGCATTGTGTTGGGCCAGCAAGTAAGGCCTGCTGAGAAAACCCACCCGGGAATGAGGGGCCGTCCCAGGACCCAGGGATGCTGACGCTGTGAACGCTGGACCAGTCTGAGCAACAAGACAAGTAACGCAGGGTTAGCTTGTAACTCCAAGTGTAAAATAAACATTCGTGAGTCCGTGTGGGTATAGATGAGTGAATAGTTGCATCAATAAACAGGTGGGGAGGAGAAGCCGATCTCCTGCACGGAAGGGCTCCAGGTGAGGTATGCAGATGGCCCTGAGCACAGCCCTGGTTCCTGAGATCTGGGCTGCAGGACACAGTGGGTGGGTGGGGTGGGGCGGAGTCGCCTGCTCAGATTCTCGCAGACCTGAGACAGCTGGTCCCAACTTGCTGCTCTGGTCCTCGGAATAGTCTTCCACTTCTCGGGTTACTGTGTTCCCTTGTGAGAAACGTGTCCCCTCTCTCCAGCTGGGCGGGAGGGGAAGTAGAAACCGTGCCTGTGGGATGGAGGTGTATTTGAGGAGCCACCATCAAGGCAATCGGTGTCTCCCCACTGGCTTGGCTCAATCCGCTCTGCCATCCGTCAGAGGGCGAGGTCCATTAGCTGCCGTGCTGCGCTGGGCATTACTGTCCACGTCAAGGCAGCGGGTACTGACCAGGGTCAGCCTGTGTGCAGTCAGTTAATGCAGCTCACTACTGCTTCCCAGTGATCGCGGGTGGCTGGGCTGTCCGATGCCCCGTGATATTAATGCCCGTTTGACCTCTGCAAGCGGCGTTGATGGGAGGACGTGAGGGAGAGAGACGTGGTCTTGGAGCCACGAGGACCGGCAGCATCGCTCCCGAGAGAGAGACTTTTACAGGAGGGCTTTTCAGCAGGGGGATTTATACTTTGTATTCCCGGTGGGTCAGACGGTGAAGAGTCTGCCTGCAGTGCAGGAGACCCAGCTTCAATCCCCGGGTCGGGAAGATCCCCTGGAGTAGGGAATGACAACCCACCCCAGTATTCTTGCCTGGAGAATCCCGTGGACAGAGGAGCCTGGCGGGTGCATTTGAAACAGCTGAGAAGCTGGCTTTTCTCACACGAGAACCCCCGAGTGTGCCCAGTAAATGCCGGGACGGCACAGCTGGTTTCTGATCAGATGACTCCTCTTCACTCAGTGACACAACCACGGCAAAGCAGGGCTGGTCTCTGGCTCCTTTCTGCCTCCGAGTGCATGTTAGTTCATTTACTTGTCATGATAACCCGTGATAAAAGCACTCTTAGTTATTCCTGTTTCGTAAACGACAGAGAGGTCGAGCAACTTCCTTCAGGTCACGCAGAACTGGGGTTCTAGCAGTCCGTAACCACCGCTCCATGCCATCTTTTAGAGGAACAATTACAAAATGCTTCTAAAACTTTACAGCAGAACATTAAGTTAAATGTGGGGTGTTTGGGCGTGTGTGCCTTTGAGATCGCGTGGGGTAAGGCCTTTAACAGCGGGAGTACCCAGGGCAGTCGGACACTCCCCCGGCTTTAACGGTGGCCGGGGAGGAGGGCACCGTGGTTCCTTGGGCCCAGGGCTCTGATGCCCAGGAGTCCTGGCCAGGGGTCAGCCATGGCCCGCCAGGGAACCCACAGACAAAGGGTCCTCTTGGCAGGCCGACCTTCTCTCGCACTGCATGGAGTTAGAATTGTGTCTTCTCTGGATACAGTCTTTGAATGAACTGAGGTTGCTCCTCTTTGTCACTTTATTAGCAAATCATTATAGCCATTTCTTTGGGATTAAAAAGAGAGGAGAGAAGGAACTTAAGAAAAACCTTAATGGTTTAGACTGCAGCAATTTTGGGGGGCTTGAATGAAATGACAGAATTGCCACGATGTTAAATTTAACACATTTTATTTTAGCAATATGCTTATCTGATCATATCTCCAAGTGCAGCCAGCATTACAAAAGTGATTTGTATAACTGTAGAGTCATTCACTCTCAGATGGCTCAGAATGACTTTTGAGACCACATTACCAAATTTCAGCTTAAAAAATCCCTTTATCCTGTCATGTGCGTAACTGCAGCAATATGAACAAAACTGGCATTTCTCACGCACGTGGGAGGCAAGAGAATTAAAGTCCTTTGTGCTTCAGAGCATGACCTCTCGTGTTCCTTTCCCACTGCATGTGTTTACCAACACGTTGTCTCCCTTCTGCCTTGCGCACCAAAGACTCCCCCATGCCAAAGACTCCCCCACGTCACTCCATCCTTTTCTGCCGATGTTTCTACTAGGACTTGGACCGGCTGGGAAGGTGGGCATGATGTACCCCCTGGGGGGCAAGGGGTCGCGTCTGGGGGCGCCAGGTGAGGTGGCCAGTCCGGGGGCGGGGGGGGGCCTCCTGCTTTGCCGTCGGCCTTTAGGTGAGCGCCTGTTTTCAGGATCCGAGATCAGATGAGATCCCAGCCCCTAACGTGCTTGTTGCCATCCAACAAGTAGTGATCACTCGTAGTAACTCAATCAGCAGCGCTCGTTACAAACACACCCAGGGCCGACTCCACACGGAGTCCCCGCAGCTGAGAGGGAGCCTCAGACAGGGAGGGGGAGGCCCAGGACGGCTCCTGCCACCTGGTGCTCTGCCCCAAAGGCTGTGCACACGCGTTGCGTGCTCCAAAGGTTGTGCACACGCGTGCGTGCCCCAAAGCCTGGGACAACTGCTGGCTCCTGGCTTTTAGGGCAGCTTCTTGAGAAAACAGTGCCAAGTCCTGGAGGTTAGGAACAGTTTTAGGAACAGCCGCAGGATGCCGTGCGCTTCACCTCTCCGTTCCCTGGCCGTCGTTCCCTGGCTGGCCGCCTGCCCAGGTTAGAGGCTGGGCTCTCTCCCTGACTCGCCAGCCACGAATGCCCTCCATGGTGTCCACGTGCGCCCTGCACGCCCTCCAGGCCTCCATGTGGTCAATTGCACAGAGCTGTCCCCGTCTTCCCCCTCAGAGGGGATCACGGCAGGCTGACAGGCGGCAGGGGGCCTGACTTATGACGACCACCAGCCTCGGGGGTCCTGCTCTGATGGTCCCGGCCCAGTGTGGTGATGGCCGGTGACTTAACGGGAAGAGCGAACAGGAACTGCTCTGTAATTTTCTGTTCCTGGGCGACCCTCCAGGCCCCCAGCCAGCCCCTGGCTCCCCAGGCCAGCCCCATCCTGACCTGGGCTACGGAAACCAGAGGATAAGCCCAGCGCTGGGGAGCATAGACGTCCGTCTGAGCCTTGGGCTGCCATGGACCCCGACCCAGGCCGTGCAACCCGGCTCACATGGCCGGAGAAGGCACACGGACACAGACACAGCTCACGGCCTCGTGTCCTCTGACCGTGGTCGTCTTTACCATGGTCAGTTCTTGAGGGACAGTTTATCAAACATCCAGCACGGACTTAGCATGCTTCTGCCCAGCCCCAGGCCTGGATGCCACCATGCAGAGCCCACACAGAGACACAGCCTCTGCCTTCATCTGAATCGACCATTTCTCTCCAACAAAAGGCAAAACCTTCAAACCAGGTGATGATTTTTGATCCAATCCAGCTGTGCGCTTCCTGGCTGGGTCTGTGCTTGCCATCTCTGCCTCTGGTTTTCCAACCCTGTGAAGCAGGGGCGTATCTGCACGGCATTGAGGGGTGTTACCTAGGAGACAGTCAAGGAGCAACCTCGGGGCTCAGGTGGGCGCTGGTGGGCTCAGAGGGACCCGGGATAAGCAGGCTGGATGGGACCCGTGACTGAAGACCCCTCAGGCTTCCTACCGTCCTTCCCATGGAACATCGTGACTGCCCGTTTTTTAACAATCTTACTGGAGCTGATTTATGAAGTGTTAATTTCTGCTGTGCAGCAAAGTGGTTGAGGTCTGTGTTCCTTTCCCTGATGGTCTATCGCAGGACGCTGCCCCGATTAGCCTGGGCTCTGCGGTAGCACCTGGCTGGCGGTCCATCCTGTGTACCCTGGTCTGCATCTGCCAGTCCCAAACGCCCGCCCCATCCCCGCGCTCCCTTTATTGCCATTTCTTGGGGCTGTATTTTTAGTGAGCCTCTTATGATTTCAACATGTGGAAATGTTTCCATAATTTCATAAATCAGATTTAATGATGCCTTTTAACCAGCCCCCTATGTGCCGAAGTGGTCTTCATAAAATGACAAATAGCATAAAAGAAAGGAAACAGTCAACCGGAGGAAACTTGGGAAACGTCAGTGAGAAGTCGTGTCAGCCCCGTGTGACTGTTTCTGAATGCTCTGGAGAGCTGGTTGCTCTGCTGCCAGTCTCCCTTTGGGTCTTAGAGGTGAGGACACCCAGGTTCTGCTCCTTCTCTGTAGCTGGTGTTACGGACCCTGGCAGGAGTGCCGTTGGTGAGGTCATCAGTGAGCCGCCACCGCAGACGGGGAGCTTCAGATCCTTACGGGATCTCATGAGCAGTCACCTTGAGCCCCATCACAGAGGAAGGACGTGAGGTGCTGCGAGCTTAAGGTCGAGCTGGTCCCAGGTCCACAGCCCCTGACCCTGGAGCTGGACACCCCAGATGTGGGTGAGAGCCCTCCGCCTCCGAGACCTCCGCACTCTCCACCCCGGAACCGCAAGGCACTCAGACGTTCTTCCTTGCTAAGTGCCGGGTTTGTGTGGGCAGGGCAATTTGCATGACCACGTCCCCAGAGCCAAAAAGAGGTCTGATCAAATACCTGCTGAAAACTCACATGGTAGTCAACACAGCAAGGGAAGAAGACGATGACTTTTTGTTGTTTTATTGTTATAAGAGGCTTGATTTTAACGATTTAAGAGAAAAGTCTTATGCTATTTTAAAAATATTCAAATGTATGACACTAAAAGCTATGGTGTAACATAAACCTTGTGTAATTCTCCCCAGTGGAGTGGGGGACCAAGGATCAGGTTTTGTGAGTGTTTTTATTTTTTTAATGAAATGCAACTAAAGGAGAAAAAGGGCTTCCTTCAAATTTATAAAAGAAATAGAATTCAAACCTGATGTCAAAGTCCTTGTTCCTTGGTAATATCAGTCTCAATATACTATAAGAAAAGAGTTGGACACGACAGCCACGAGCGCTGATGCCACTATACCATAAGAAAAAGACAGGAACTGGTTAAACAGGAAGCCCCACGCCCCGCCCCTGCCTCCAGCGCCCCTGTGACATTTTTGCACACCCTGAAATGCTGAGTTGGAAGCATCAGTTCTTTCCCACTCCGGGTGTCCAACAGTGACTGATATAAATATTTTATTAGGCGAAGCTGCAGGTTTCTGAAGATTATATGTCTTATCAAGTTGACCCTTATAATTATGCTGTCTTCTCCAGCTATGGGATCTCTTTTAATTTTGCAGTTCTTTGGTAAATATTGAACCATAAGAAAGATATACAGCTGTAAGCGGAGACGAGGGAGGACAAGAGGCATGTAAACCAATCGTGATGCACCGCGCGGGCACGGAGGCGTCCCCTGCAGGGCTCCACATCCACCCGGAGGAGAAGCCAACGAGGTCGAGAACCCTCTCCCTCCGGCCTGATCCCACCTGGCCCCTGTCGCCCCGTCCTGAGTTGGACACGCCTCCCTCCTCCATCCTGCTGAAATCACACACCCTGCCCCCCAGGGGCAGGGGAGGCTGGGGTCGCCTGGCACTCCCCGTGTGACCCTCCCCCGCCGGGGCACTGGTTTCTCCCGACCCCCATCCTGTGTTGCGCTCTGCGGCCCGGTGGGCACGGCCATCACAGCGGCAGACGCTGCGCTGTCCTGCCGGGGCCAGGGAGGGGGCCCCTTAGCCCCCGAGTGGGCACGGGGAGGGGTGGTCACAGGTCAGCCGCCTCCTTGATGTGTCGGGCCCCCGCCGCGGCCTGCCTCTCATCTCCGCGGGCCCCCTGAGCCCCACACGGCGCTCGGCACCTTTGAAGCTTAGGAGGCTGCTCTTGGATGTGCCCGGCGGGGACCCTTCCTGCACGGTCACTTCTCTGTCGCGATCTCCTTCCTGCCCGTTGCATCCTGCTGACTTGTGCTCAGAGCTGATCACACCTCCCACACCCCGTGCAGACAGGCCCCTGGAGAAATGTTTATGAGCTGGACAAAATGGCAGGTGGTGAGCTGGAGGGTCTCGCAGTGAGCTGGAGGGTCTCACAGTGAGCTGGAGGACCTCGCAGTGAGCTGGAGGACCTCGCAGTGAGCTGGATGGTCTTGCAGTGAGCTGGAGGGTCTCGCAGTGAGCTGGAGGGTCTCACAGTGAGCTGGAGGGTCTCACAGTGAACTGGAGGGTCTCTCAGTGAGCTGGAGGGTCTCGCAGTGAGCTCGAGGGTCTCGCAGTGAGCTGGAGGGTCTCGCAGTGACCTGGAGGACCTCACAGTGAGCTGGAGGGTCTCGCAGTGAGCTGGAGGGTCTCACAGTGAGCTGGAGGGTCTCACAGTGAGCTGGAGGGTCTCACAGTGAACTGGAGGGTCTCGCAGTGAACTGGAGGGTCTCGCAGTGAGCTGGAGGGTCTCGCAGTGAGCTGGAGGACCTCGCAGTGAGCTGGAGGGTCTCACAGTGAGCTGGAGGACCTCGCAGTGAGCTGGAGGACCTCGCAGTGAGCTGGAGGACCTCGCAGTGAGCTGGAGGGTCTCACAGTGAGCTGGATGGTCTCGCAGTGAACTGGAGGGTCTCTCAGTGAACTGGAGGGTCTCGCAGTGAGCTCGAGGGTCTCACAGTGAGCTGGAGGGTCTCGCAGTGACCTGGAGGACCTCACAGTGAGCTGGATGGTCTCGCAGTGAGCTCGAGGGTCTCATAGTGAGCTGGAGGGTCTCACAGTGAGCTCGAGGGTCTCACAGTGAACTGGAGGGTCTCGCAGTGAGCTGGAGGGTCTCGCAGTGAATTGGATGGTCTTGCAGTGAGCTGGAGGGTCTCGCAGTGAGCTCGAGGGTCTCGCAGTGAACTGGAGGGTCTCACAGTGAGCTGGAGGGTCTCGCAGTGAGCTGGAGGGTCTCACAGCTGGAGGGTCTCATAATGAGTTCAAGGGTCTCGCAGTGAGCTGGACGGTGTCACAGTGAGCTGGAGGGTCTCGCAGTGAGCTGGATGGTCTCGCAGTGAACTGGAGGGTCTCACAGTGAGCTGGAGGGTCTCGCAGTGAGCTCAAGGGTCTCACAGCTGGAGGGTCTCATAATGAGTTCAAGGGTCTCGCAGTGAGCTGGACGGTGTCACAGTGAGCTGGAGGGTCTCGCAGTGAGCTGGATGGTCTCGCAGTGAACTGGAGGGTCTCGCAGTGAACTGGAGGGTCTCACAGTGAGCTGGAGGGTCTCGCAGTGATCTCGCAGTAAGCTGGATGGTCTCACAGTGAGCTCGAGGGTCTCGCAGTGAGCTCGAGGGTCTCGCAGTGAACTGGAGGGTCTCGCAGTGAGCTGGAGGATCTCATAGTGAGCTCGAGGGTCTCGCAGTGAGCTGGAGGGTCTCGCAGTGAGCTGGAGGGTCTCACAGTGAGCTGGATGGTCTCGCAGTGAACTGGAGGGTCTCTCAGTGAGCTGGAGGGTCTCTCAGTGAGCTGGAGGGTCTCACAGTGAGCTCAAGGGTCTCATAGTGAGCTGGAGGGTCTCTCAGTGAGCTGGAGGACCTCACAGTGAGCTCAAGGGTCTCGCAGTGAGCTGGAGGCTGCTGTTTGTTCCTGCTGAATTCTGAGCAGTAGGAGATTCCATGCAATGTGCACCCCCTGCCTGACTCTAATGAGGTTGCCTTCTGCAGCTTGTGTTGAGTGTACGTCCTATGGATGGTGACGATGGGACTTCTGGTCCAGGGGTCCCCTTGGCAAGCCAGCTGTGTTCATTCTTGTGAAGAGACCCACTGGGCATGCGGGGGACTGGTGGTCACTCTGATCGGGCACAGTTGGCTCGGGCACTCACCACCACCCCGACCAGAGACCCACCCCAAGAGAGGTGTGGTCCAGGGTGGCAGGGGGTCAAAGAGAAGGCTGCCCGCAGAGGTGGGAACTTCCAAGCAGGTATGGCAACTGTTGGATGGACCACATCAAGCCCCATACAATTGAAACAAATCTCTTCAGAAGGGAGGTAGCAAATAAATACGATGGAGCTGGGGAGGCAGGAACCACTGTTTGCCCTCTCGAGAGAGGGCTGGTCTGGGGGTGGAGGGCTGCTCTCCCTGTGGTGTTAGCCGAGGAAGGGACAGGGTCTGCGGGAGGAGCATGGGCTGACCAGTGCCCGTCCTGATGGAGGAGCTGGGACATGCGGGCAGCCTGGGGTGGTAGCACCCTGCGGTTCCTTTGGGCACGTTCAGCGACACCCGTGTGGCACTGGCCCCTGCGTGGACCCCGGCCTCAGCGGCTTCATGGGGCCCATCTGTTCGTTTTGGTGTTGGCAGCAAGAGATGAAGCAGCTGCTAAAGAAGACAATAATGATGAGTGTCAGGAGCATGTGAGGAAAAAGCCACAGGGACCCCTGGGACAGACCCCTCCCTAGAGAATTCCCCACCCCCACCCCCCGACTCTCTTTGACTTTCTCTTTCTCTCTCTTTTTAGTTCTAGAATTTAGGATATTGACCTCGCCCCAAAGTGGCTGAAGCAAAGATTGTGATAAAACATCTTGCTTTCCCACTGTATATTGTTCATTCATAGAAACACAATTGATTTTTTTTTTTGAATCTTTGGAATCTATTTATTTATTTATTTATTTTTAAATTTTTTTATTAGTTGGAGGCTAATTACTTCACAACATTTCAGTGGGTTTTGTCATACATTGACATGAATCAGCCATAGATTTACACGTATTCCCCATCCCGATCCCCCCTCCCACCTCCCTCTCTACCCGATTCCTCTGGGTCTTCCCAGTGCACCAGGCCCGAGCACTTGTCTCATGCATCCCACCTGGGCTGGTGATTTGTTTCACCATAGATAGTATACATGCTGTTCTTTTGAAACATCCCACCCTCACCTTCTCCCACAGAGTCCAAAAGTCTGTTCCGTATTTCTGTGTCTCTTTTTCTGTTTTGCATATAGGGTTGTCGTTACCATCTTTCTAGATTCCATATATATGTGTTAGTATGCTGTAATGCTCTTTATCTTTCTGGCTTACTTCACTCTGTATAATGGGCTCCAGCTTCATCCATCTCATTAGGACTGGTTCAAATGAATTCTTTTTAATGGCTGAGTAATAGTCCATGGTGTATATGTACCACAGCTTCCTTATCCATTCGTCTGCTGATGGGCATCTAGGTTGCTTCCATGTCCTGGCTATTGTAAACAGTGCTGCGATGAACATTGGGGTGCACGTGTCTCTTTCAGATCTGGTTTCCTCAGTGTGTATGCCCAGGAGTGGGATTGCTGGGTCATATGGCAGTTCTATTTCCAGTTTTTTAAGGAATCTCCACACTGTTTTCCATAGTGGCTGTACTAGTTTGCATTCCCACCAACAGTGTAAGAGGGTTCCCTTTTCTCCACACCCTCTCCAGCATTTATTGCTTGTAGACTTTTGGATAGCAGCCATCCTGACTGGCGTGTAATGGTACCTCATTGTGGTTTTGATTTGCATTTCTCTAATAATGAGTGATGTTGAGCATCTTTTCATGTGTTTGTTAGCCATCTGTATGTCTTCTTTGGAGAAATGTCTGTTTAGATCTTTGGCCCATTTTTTGATTGGGTCATTTATTTTTCTGGAATTGAGCTGTAGGAGTTGCTGGTATATTTTTGAGATTAATTGATTTTTATGTGTTTATCTAACATCTTGTGACCTTGCTGAACTTATTTATTAATTGTAGAAGTTTCTGTAGATTTCTTAGGAGTTCTACATGGAAAATCATATTATCTGTGAATACAGGCTAAATTTTCTCTCTCTTTTTTTAAAATCTATATTACTGTTATTTCTCTTTCTTGCCTTATTGCACTGGCTGGGATTTATAGCACTGGGTTTAATTAGAGTGGTGAGAGCAGACGTACTTGCCTTTTCCCCAAACTTCGGGAGAAAATGTTCAGTCTTTCATCGTTAAGTGTGATTTTAACTGTGGGGTCTTTGTGTGTGCGCGTACTCCTAGTTTGCTAAGAATCATTATCCTTCATGGGTATCGAGTACTTTTGCTGTGGTCTCTCTTCCTTAGTCTGTTGATGTATGGACTACACTGATTTATCTTTGCGTATATTCATCTTTGCATACTTGGAGTAAGTCCTGCTTGGTTGTGGTGTATAGTTCTTTTGGGACATTACTAGGTTTAGTTTGCTAATATTTTTTGAGTATTTTACATTTAAGTCCATGGAAAATACATCTGTGGTTTTCTTTCGTCTTTGGCTGGTTTGGTATCAGAATAATACCGACTTTATAAAATGAGTTGGAGAGTACTCTGCTGTCTGCTATTTTCCTGAACAGATTTGTAAAACCGATGTTAATTCTTTTAAGTTTGTGAATTCTCCAGTGAAAGCATCTGGACATGGAGATTTCTTTATCTGGAGCTTTTAAATTACAAATTCGACTTCTTCTAGGTTGTAAGACTGCATCTTTTCTCAGTTTTGAAAAGCAGGAGGCAGGTACTAGGATAGCTCTTGGTTAGGAAACACAGGGTTTGGGAGAAGGGTGAGGAAAGAGCAGTGGAGAGAATTCGGGTCAGTACCATAATGATCCTCAGATTTCTCACTTATAAAATGGTCTATTTGTAGGCTATGGCACGTAATGCATAAGTTCATCTTTATTTTTACACCTAATATTTCCGAGACATTTCTGGCATGATTTTGATAACCTTTACCATTTCCTATCTCCTTTTCTCTTTTTAAAATTTAAGACCTTTTCAATATAGAAATACTTCTGGTCTTAACCTAGTTTTCTCTGTCTCTCTTTTTTTCTCTATTATATTTAGAATGTGTTTCCAAAGTCAATTTATTTTCTTGAGTTTGTTACAGAAGAAGCAAGCATCTGCCCAGATACTTAATGGAAGCAGAAAACCTATTCCTTAGGGCAGCCCTTGCTTTGCGAAGTACGGTCACCGCAAGTAAATCAATCATGGGAGCCTCTGTCAGTGTGGGTGGAGGCAGGGCTAGGGAGAGTAGACGCTCTGGGAATATAACTTGTGTTGCTGTTTTAACACGTCTGGGGGAAACACAAGGAGGTACAGAGGCTTCCTGAACCTGACCTGCCGTCTACTGCAGTGGCCTTTGGCACCTAGAAGAGCGCTTCCTACCAGGTAAATTTACAAGGGGCTGTCAAATGCATTATTTCAAAACTACAGACTTTTTTCATTAAGCTGGAAAGGAGATGTTAAGTTATGTCAGTAACACCAAAATTGAAGTAATCATTTGTTTTTATGAACTATGTCTTGTAAATATTCCAAATGTATTTTTTAAAATGAAAAATGCATGCCCCAAAGACCACTTGTCTGATTGCCCACGATGATGAAATTGAGGGAGTGATTTTTTGCTCAGGGTGTGTGATGAAAGCACAGAAGATTGCAGAGTGAGGGGCTGTGTTGGCTTGATTTTTGTTCATAGGAATGGGAGAGTAACCCTCTTCATACCTGTAGCCCACCCGGCACAGCCAAGGCTGAAACTGCTGGTCTCCCGTCTGGAGTTATCCCAAGAAAACACTCCTATTGTTTAGAAGTGCATTGTTGTCAGTAAATAAATGCTGTCATCTCAGGGTTTCTGATGTTAAATGAAAGGGATTTTGCATTAATCACTTGCATCCCAAAGCAGGTCATATTTGCCCGAAAGCAGGCTCTGTATAAATAACAAATTCATATTCTATCAATAACATTCCTTCGGACTGCTATTTATTTTACCTTCAAAATGTGCGAACCACTCTTGATCTTTTTATTTCTTTGAGGATGAACAATTACGGCATCAAGAGACGTTTAAATAGTGCATAGTTTTTAAAGCAAGAGAATGAGACAAATAGAAGTGTTCACGCAGACTTCAGATCAGCCTTCTGGTTTTTAGCTTAATGTGTGATATTAACCTATTGAGTAGCATTCTTTTATTTGCTGCACTCTCCACCCCATTAGACGTCATCTCATCGCTGTTTTGTATTGTTTCCATGTTAGCACATCTCTTATTAAAATATGAAGGTTGAAGGGGAAAATAATTAGATTTATGGCTTTGTACTCTGAGTTTCCGATTTAAAGGTCTGTTGCAAACTGACTCAAGCTATGGTATGTGCATGACCATTATCGGTTCAAATTAGCTCATCAGCACCGAGAGAAGGAAGGCCAACCACTAACCTTTCCACTCATTTCAAACACAACTTGGGATTAACAGTCACAGCGAAACCCACTCAACACAATAGTCGTGCCTATGTGTGTGCTAAGTTGCTCCAGTCATGTCTGAATCTTTGTGACCCCATGGACTGCAGCCCACCGGGCTCCTCTGTCCATGGGATTCTCCAGGCAAGAATACTGGAGTGGGTTGCCATTTCCTCCTCCAGGGGATCTTCCCCACCCAGGGATCAAGCCTACGTCTCCTGTATCTCCTGCATTGGCAGGCGGGCTCTTTACCACTAGCGCCACCCGGGAAGCCCCAACACAGTAGTCAGCATGAGCCAACCGATGATGATCATTTCCACGTAACTTTTTAATACTCACACTTCCTTAGCAAGCTGGATGTAGGGGCGTCCTGAGCCTTCAGGCCAGCAGGAGGAGTGTTTGAGTGACTGGTCCTCAGGCTCTGGTGGGGCCCATCCTTACAGCCGTCTACCCAAAGGATCCACAGGACTGAGGCTCAGAGCAGCCTCGGGGAGATGAGACTGGGGCTGAACCACTGGGTCCATCCTGAACATGGTGGAGGGGAAGGCCTGTTTTGAGGGCACCACAGCCCGAAACACATGTCCCGTCTGCTGGCCGAGTCCAGGCTGTCTTTTCATGAGATTAAAGACAGCTCAAAGGGACTGGCCTGCAGATACACCAGCGTGAGCTTCAGGCCTGGTTCTCCTGCCTCAGAAGTTTTATTTCCGGTGATTGCCTGTCACTTCCTGAGTCCGTGTCCTCAGCTTTAAAATGCGGGAAATATCAGTTTTGTTCAGGTAATTTTGGGCCTTTTCTGTCTGTACCTGTGTTGGTTGCTCAGTCATGTCTGACTCTCTGTGACCCCACAGGCTGTAGCCCACCAGGCTCCTCTGTCTATGGAAATCTCCAGGCAAGAATACTGGAGTGGGTTGCCACTCCCTTCTCCAGGGGATCTTCCCAACCCAGGGATTAAATCTGGGTCTCCTGAAAGGTAGGCAGATTCTTTTCTGGCTAGGTTACTTTTTTTTTCCCCCGCACAATTGAAAATAGACTAAATATGAAGTAACCCATGACATTTTTCTCTTGCTCAGAATTCTCTCTGACTCTTCCATTCATACAGTACTGCCTTGTGGTTTAAACATGATGTGAAATTCTGAACTGGGCTTAGTCGCTCCGTCGTGTCTGACTCTTTGTGACCCCATGGGTTATAGCCCACCAGGCTCCTCTGTCCATGGGATTCTCCAGGCAAGAATACTGGAGAGGGTTGCTATGCCCTCCTCCAGGGGATCTTCCCAACCCAGGGATTGCACCCATGAATGCCGCATTGCAGGCGGATTCTTTACCATCTGAGCCACCAGGGAAGGAATGTGAAAAGGAAACCATAAAATATACAGTGTGGACAACAACGTCACCTTCGCGTGATTGGTGAGAATACGTGTAACTCCCAGCTTGCTGACTTATTCACAGCACTAATGACCTAGCAGATGTCATGTCCCTGTGACAGAGTGGCCACAGACAGCAGCCCCTGGACGTGTCTGGAGGCGGGCGGATTAGAGTCCTGAATCCAATACTCACCCCCTCCATCATCTGGGGCTGGTCCTTGCACCTCAGAGTTTTTATTTGCGAAGAGATGAAAATACCACCTTGAGGGTTATCTTAGGAATTCTACATGTTTTCTGTAACAAGCAGGCCAGCAGTTAGGAGCCTAACCCCTGCCTGGAGTATTGAGGAGTTTGCTACGTGATGCTGTCTTCGCAGCACCCCTAGGAGACACAGTTATTGCCCCTCCCTGAACACCTGGGAACACGGGCCTCCCCACCCGAGACGTGTCAGTGGTTCTGGATGAGTCTGTGGTCCTTCCAGACACAGCCAGCGTTTTCCCTCTGGAACTTCCATTAAAGCTGGGACTTCCCATCCCTGACCTTGTGTCCAAAGTGTTCAATAGTGACCACTTCTAGGACCCTGTATCTCTGATGATATGGTGGGATCTGATCAGGACGTGGGTATCAGCGGTGACCCAAATCCTTCCTAATTAATTGCAGCTTTGCTACAATCAATCTCCTATAGTGCTGAGCACTACAGGAAGCGCGTGGGTTCAGTGAATCCCAACATTACCGAAGACCTCTTGCAAACTAAAAATACCTTAAAAAAAAAATCAGTGTCTTTAAGGAAGGCCATCACTTCAAATACCCATGTCTCAGAAAGTTTATCTGATGGTATGGTTTAACCTCTAGGAAGCATTATTCAATGTGTGTCAGGGGAAAAGTGTGTGTTGCACAAATGCCTTCCACTTCTCCCCAAAGATGTTTGTATCTTCAGAAGCCACAAGTCCAATGCGAGGAACAGTGCAAAGGAAACCACAGGGGATTTAGCCCCAGTCTGCTGCTTTCTGGCTGCGCGACCCAGGACAGCACAACCTGGGGTCTAATCTCTCGAATCTTAAGGCTCCGCATCTGTAAAATGGGCTCATGCCGCCCCCACCTCGGGTTTCAAGAATCAAATGAAACAACATATGTAAATACTCGAAAAAATCACGTGGCTCCAGCCTTGACACAGCGTGGGAGCCTCAGAACTGCTCCCTTCCAGTCCTATGATAATGGGAAGCAGCAAACACATTCAGCTTATTAAGCGTTCTATTAACATATTTCTGGCTTTGAGTTTTGCAGTCCGGTACACACACGCTCCGAGGCATCTTTCATCTTCAGAACGCCTATGTGTTACAAGCCTAGTAAATGGAGATAACCCACCGTGCTCCACGGAGGCCGCTAATCCACTCCTGGAGTATGACCCCCTCTGGGTAAAAAGATCAACAAATGTTTATCAGCTACATAACACCTCGATGAGATTCAATGGGGCCCTTTGATAGCATTTCCTAAAGGACGAAGATAAGAAAGCTGTGGGTGACGCGCCGTTACACCTGTGTGTGTTTATCCAGGTCTTTAAAAGATAAATACTGTAATCAGGGAGTCGAATATTAGGCAATTATAAGACTTCAGAGACTCGATGATGAATTCAGTCCCTTTTCTCCAGTTGGGTGATGGATTTAAATCAGAAACAACCGTCTTGCCCCCGAAGGGAGCGATTCTAGCTTGTGGACCCTGAAAACACAGGCTGAGAATCCTCTGCCTTCTGTCTGTTCATGTAGCCTTCAAAATAAGCGATGCATCTTCTCCAGTAAGCCTGGGTCTTCATCAGAAGATGGTATGGCTCCTCAGCTCGGTCCTCGCCCTTGGCTTAATTGCGTTAAAATTCTCCCCCGAGCACAGTAGTCAGAGCAGCGCGTGGGCACTCAGAGTCCCAGCTCCTCTCCTAGCCTGTTGGACGTTCGCCTGAGGTTCTGACCCACGTTGAACTCTGAAAGATCTACAGGCCTTGGGGCACGCACGGTCCTGACCTAGGGTCACAAGAGTTTCTAGAAAATTTCACTTTGCGGGTTGCTTGTGACCTTCGCTTCGTCTCCTTTGAGCTGCCTCCCCTCCCAGGTGAGGCACCCCTGAGCGCAGTGGCCGGGAGCCAGTCCACGGCAGGCAGCGGCCGCCGGCTCCTTAGGCGACCGGCCCCAGGGGCCAGGCCCTTCCCTTGCCACCTGCAGAAGACGGGGGCCTGCTGGGAGCCAGCGCAGGCTCCCTGCTCCTTCAGGTCCGGGGCCCTCTGGGTCTACGCCTTTCAGGAATGGAGGCGTCTCAGGGGAAGATGACCAGAAGGAGAGCGGACTTCAGAGCAGAAGCTACTCCGCCCAGCAGCCAGGCCCCGCCCACGCAGAGCAGGTCCTCTGGAGGCACCAGCCGGACAGCTAAAGAAAACGGGGCGGGAGGAGCGGGGAGAAGCCCCCGGAGACCGGGCGGAGGAACAGGAGGTGTGTGCTCGGGAGGCAGCACCGGGGAGAGGCAGACGGCAGCAGGGTCAGGGAAACGTGGGAAGGGGCTGGCATGCGTGGCTGGTCACGGCGCCTCTTGCTGAGAGCGTGTTAGGTACCAGATGCCACGCTGAGCGGCCGGCCCGCGGGTCTCAGGCCCCTCCCCAGAGCCCATGCGCAGGCAGCTTTTCCAGCAGTCAGGGGGGATGCAGGCAGGAGCCCGGCAGGTGGGTCCGCTCTGCCCATTTGCTATTGGGTAGGCCAAAGAGTTTGTTGGGCTTTTTTTCCCATAAGATGTTGCAGAAAAGACCAGAAGGACATTTTTGGCCAGCCCTGGACATCACGGCACTGGCTTTGTCTATATCAGGGTGGGCAAACCCTTCCGTGAAGAGCCCCAGAGTAAATATTTTTAGCTCTCTGGTCCTACAGACTCTGCCATGACTACCCTTGCAGCTCAGAGGAGCCACAGACCACATGCACATGAATGGCCATGGCACAGTACCAATAAAACTTTATCACAAACAGACAGTGGCCAGTTTTGGCTCAGGAGCCCAGCTTGCCGAAGCCCAGTTTACATAAAAGTGGGCGGCTCCCATGTCGGGAAGGCCGATGAGTGCCTAGAGGGGGCTGGACCGGGGCTTGTGGGAGAGGCTGGAGCGTACTGGGGAGGGACAGGGAGGGACTGGCAGGGACCGCTGCCAGTCTTAAGGATGGTGAGTCTGACCACAGTTTAATCATGCAATTGTTTCTGCTTCTAAAAAATGTTCCTATTTATGCTTTAAAAATATAAATGAAATGCATCAGTGTCTTCGAGTGAAATCTTCTCTTTCCTAAGCACCAGTGCCCTGTGCCTTCTTATCGGTGACCTCCCTTCTCGCAAGCACGCTTGGGTGGGCTGGCCCCCACGTGAGAGGCGGTCTGAGGAGCCGAGTCTACCAGGCCCCGCACGTCCCATCTCAGTCCTTTCCTGGGTGCCAGTCGCTTTCAGAGGGGAGTCAAGAGAACGGCCCGATGTCTTTTTATGTTTCTTACAAAAAATACAAATGCAGGCATGGATGACTTTTCAGCTAGTGAGAGTCACATTGATCTAATCATTCTTTCGTGTATTTTCTGTCTGCTACAAGTAGACCATTTTATTATAATCCAGTTTTGTTGACAGTGAAATACCTAGGCACTAACACAGAGCCGGCGTGTTGGAACGAACCTGAACTTTCTGTTGCAGAGCATCGATCTGCGCCAACAGCTCAGAGAAGAACGCAGAAAACTCTGCCCCTCATCCAGCGAGAGAACAATCCAAGGACGCAGCTGCTGACGTGCCTGGAGGCGGACAGGCCTGTCTCGCCTGCCCAGGGAAGGGCCCTCCAGAAACACTACCCCCCTTTGCTTCCTCTCTCCTCCTTGGCTTCATCAACAGCTTGCCTCACTTCTGGCCATTAGCCATGCCAAGGAAAACGTCTTCTTGTCCCGGTTAAAGGGTCTCTTTGAGCCTCTTGCCTCGTAATTATTTCACCTCTGCCCAGCTGACACACCGGGAAAAATTCTTCTTGTTCCTTGTTTAAGTATTTCTCTTGAGTTGTAGGATATTAGCGTCGTCAGAGAGCTTTGGGGCCATCTGGCTCATTTCTAAGCCATGTGATGCCCACGAGAGAGCTTTAGTGAAGTCTGGGGGACCCTCAGACGTGGGTGTACTTAAATTCCAAATGCTTGGGGGTCCTCTTGGAATGCAAATATAACAGCAGTGTTGTAATTACCAGAGAGATACCTGGGTGTTTATCCCAGGCTTAAGATCTTTCCCAAAAATTAGCAACCTGTTTATTCTCATTTCTGCTTTCACGGATTGCCTGGGTCTGCCTGAAATTGTGGTGGTCTCTGAGAACTAGGAAACATTGTTTTAAAACAGTCAACCAGGAAGCCAGACACCCTGGAAGATACGAGTTCCGATTTTCATCAGTGATGACAATCCTTTGGGTTCAGTGAGTCTTTGGGGAGAAGAAAACCTTTGTCAGCTTTTCTCATCACATGGCACCCATTTGAGGTCTTCAGACCCAGCATCCTGCATTGAAACAAGGAAACCACAGCGCATTCAGCCCTTCTCAGGATGGGAGCGGGGGTTGACTGGTTACAGCCTGCGGCCAGACCTGGCCCACGCCCGTGGGGGTAGGTGGTGATCTAAGAATGGTTTTTACATTTGTAAGTGGATAGAAAGCCAATTAAAATAATGGTATTTCACACCATGTAAAAATTACATGAAATTCAAATTGCTCTGACCTTGGAGTCTGACGAGCACAGAGCCACACGCAGTCACACATTTGCACGCAGCTGCTTTGAGGCCACCAGGGCAGAGTCATTGCAACAGAGGCGGTGCAGCCTGCAAAGCCGAAAATGCTTAGTGTGGGTCCCTTCAGAGGAAAAGTCTCTGCTGCAGGCATGGAGGTCACGGAGGTCACGGAGGTCATGCCTGGCTCTGCTCGCCGTCTCTGGTTCGAATCATCTGCTCTGGATCATCTGAGTTCTGTTTCCGCACCTGGTGCTGTGGTTCTGAAACCTTTCCAGTCGGTTCTCAACCCTCGGTGTTGGGAAGCTCAAAATGCAGCACTGATAGATAAATAAAAACACACAGTAGCTGATGCTTGGCCTTAAAGACCCACACCCAGCGGGCAAACCAGACCAGTTCCGATTTCAAATCACAAGCCATCGTCCGTAAACATAGGGCCTTTCATCAAAGATTCGGGAGCCCCAGGGCCCAGGTTCAGGGCCCAAACAGACGATGCCCCCTGCTTCCTTCTGCCCTCAGGCCTCCGTGCTGGGGGGACCTGCGCTCTCGGGGATCGCCTTCCACCGGTTGGGCGTGTTCCCAGCTCCTGGGGTGGAGAGAGTGGGCGAGTGCGGGTCAGGCCAGGGCTAACCTGGACCCAAACGCCCATTGGTTCTTCTACCATTCTGCCCAGAGTTTCTGGAATCTACCACTTATTTGGGTCATTCACCAAGAGTCACTTAGCTCTGTGATAACTAACTCTCGAAAGCCAGAAAACGTCATTTTTTAAAAGCGGATGCACACGTGTGGAGTTGCAAAGGTGAGGCGGTCTCAGGTGTCCCTCAGTGACCAAAACCCGAGTCTGGGTCCGTGTCCCAGCACCGCCCGTGGGGGCTGCTGTCCTCTGCGGGTCCTCAGAGACTCGTGTGTGTGCTCACTCAGGCGTGTCCGGCTCTGTGCGACCCCGTGGACTGCAGCCCTCCAGGCCCTTCTGTCCCTGGGATTCTCCAGGCAAGAGTCCTGGAGTGGGTTGCCGTGCCCTCCTCCAGGGGATCTTCCCAACCCGCGTCTCTTCTGCCTCCTGCATTGGCAGGTGGGCTCTTTACTGCTAGCGCCACCCGGGGAGCCCCCTCGGAGCCTCGGGGTGGGTTACTGCCGTGTAACGAGTTCACCGTTGCTGCACCAGGGCAGGTGTAAACATCTCGGAGCAGGCAGCTGGTCCCGACGTGGCTCCACTGGGACGCCAGGAGCCTTGTCAGCGAACCAGGTGAGGCCTGGGTCTCCCGCTGGACCCCCATGACTGACAAGCGTGGAGCCGTGACGGCCGGCGGGGGGAACCTGACGTCGCAAGCCTCCCTTGTGACGTGTGACGTTCTATTACTGTCGGCATCAGAGAGCAGCAGGGACAGTAAACAGATACCTCGGGGCCACACCGTTCCTCCCACCGTGTCCCCCACCCCACCTGCCCTGCTCCCGAGGCCCCTTCCAGGAAGAAGGAAGCTAAGCACGAAGCGCCTGAAACCACTGGAGTGTTGCCTTTTCTTCTCTCTGACTTATTGTTCTTGAAAGTGAAAGTTGTTTAGTTGTGTCCGACTCTTGGTGACCGCATGGACTATACAGTCCATGGATTTCTCCAGACCAGAATATGGGAGTGGGTAGCCTCTTCCCTTCTCCAGGGGATCTTCCCCACCCAGGGATCAAACCCAGGTCTCTCACATTGCAGGCGGATTCTTTACCAGCTGAGCCACAAGGGAAGCCCGTTGTTCTTAATTAATGTGAATTAATCTGGTGGAAAGAAGCTTAGACAAGAGTCATATTCTGCAGAGTTCACGGATAACAGAGTAACTGAGCAGCCGACAGGTGGGTAGGCAGCGCTCATATGTGAAGCTTGGGAGAGACAGAGACTCACTCACAGACTGTGCTCCGCCAACAGCGACGACATTTGCCTTGGCTCTTGTTTGCAGCGTTTGCGGAGCCCTAGAGACGGGGCTTGGGGCTTTCCCCATGGCTCAGCTGTGAAGACCCTGACTGCCACTGCAGGAGGCCTGGGTTCAATCCCTGGGTGGGGAGGTCCCCTGGAGGAGGACATGGCAACCCACTCCAGTGTTCTTGCCTGGAGAATCCCATGGACAGAGGAGCCTGGCGGGCTACGGTCCATAGGGTAGCACAGAGTCAGACACAACTGAGTGAGCATGCAGAGGCTGAGTTTAAGACTTGGATCCACCACCTCCTTTTTCCCTAACGCCTCTTTGTAGTCAGGGCTTTAACCATCCCCAGGACCAATGAAGAGGCTGTGCTCAGAGAGTTTTGTTGTCTTCTTAAAGCCACACAGGTTGGAACTTGGGTGGGATTTCAGGTCTGTCTAACTGTTACCACCCAAGCTCTTAGCTGGGAGTTTAAACGATGATGGAAGGATTTTCCTCCTTCGTGAGTATCTGTTAGTCGTTCCAGCAATGATGCAGCTGGAGAGGACTGTCTAGGAGGCTCGGGGCAGGAACACTAAGCGCCCTGCACATTGCCCTCCCCAGGCGGCTTTGTTTACTGGGGACAAGGGCAGGACCTTTGGCTGTGGGGCCGAGGGTGGAGGGGACGCTGGTGTCCCCCTGCCCCTCGTCTGCTCGTGAGTTCAGAGAAGAGCCTGTCTGAGGGCTGCGTTAGCAGAGCGGAGTCCCGTCTTCCATGGGCCCAGTCTTCCCATCAGACGCTCCTGGCTCCGTGTGTTCTGGCTCCAGTAAGGACTTGGTTGCTGAGTTGTCTAAAGCCTTCCTTGCTGAAGCCATAAAAAAACAGGGGAGTGTAACAGATTGGAGAGGAGACCCACTGGGGAAGATCTGTGTTTATAATGGGGCAGAAAACAGCATTTAGTTTCTAAAAGAAACTGCAGCGAGCTCTTAATAAGGTTCAGTCTGATTTTTCCTGCCTGTGTGAGCAGCTGGCCCTGATGAGATGATGCATGTAATTAAGGGCAACGCTTTTCCCTAGGGGAAAAAAAGATTGAAAGAATTTATGAAGTGATAAGTGATTTGTGGTGGAAATAAGTGAGGGAACCAATGAGGTAGCCGTTTTTCCTTTCTCAATGGGGCGCTCATCTTGGGCAGGGCCTTCTGTGTTTGATGACCTTGACCGGCTCCTTCGGCCTGTCCTGCCACAGCCAGAGGCATTGACCAGTGTGGTCAGGGGAAGCCAAGTGCTCCTCATCCCAGAGCCACCCGAACTTCAGTGTCTTGAAGCTTCATCACAAAACAGCGAGGGCTCTTGCCTTGTGAAGGCCCTGCCTTGAGATAACTACTCATGCATGTCTTTCCTTTCATTATGAGAGGGCTTTGAAGGCTACAGAGATGCTCTAAAATGTCACGTCAATCAATAAGGCCTATGGCATTTGGTGGGAAGAACTAATAGTACATCTTATCTTCATCATGGTGAAAATGCGATATATTTTATTTCATTTTGGGCAACGAAAAAAAAAGTTGGAAAAAAGGAGTGTGCCCTTGCAGTTAAAAAATCAGAAACCAATGGACCATGGGAAACAGTTCCCTGGAGAGTGGTTCAGCTCTCTAAAGGCGACTGCCGTAACCAACTTCTCATAAATCTTTCTCAGGATGAAGTTCGCATCCACAAGCATGTATTGTGTGCAAACTCATCACAGTTGTGCCCGTGCAACATGTATACAGTGTTACAAGGCTACAACTTATATACTCAGATAAGACTATACATACGTCTGTATTTTAAAGGTAAATTATAAACACCGTTTTTCACCTTTGTAAGACCTCTTGGAGACAACCTCTTACCAGTGTGCATGGTTATCTTACTTTGTTTTATCTTACCCACAGCTAAGGTTAGTCTGGTCTGCACTGTATGTGCTGTGTGTGTGAGATAATTCTCTTCAGTCCGACTCTGTGTGACCCTAAGGACTGTAACCCACCAGACTCCTCTGTCCATGGGATTCTCCAGGCCAGAATACTGGTGTGGATTGTCATGCCCTCCTGCAGGGGATCTTCCCAAACCAGGGATCAAACCTGCGTCTCCCGTGTCTCCTCCTTGGCAGGTGGGTTCTTGACCACTCGCGCCACCTGGGAAGCTCCTGCTCCGTCTGCCCACACCTTTTTTAATGTTTTCCAGCACTTTGGTATAAAGGCTTATGTAGCCACTGCCCAGGTCCCCAGGTGACCCGTCCTCCCACCTGGCTGCCTTGGCCCTGGGCGGCTCCAGGCATGTCTCCTGCTAGGTCTGTCCTGGCGCCGCCTGCAGCCTGTCCCCTGCCCGTGCCTCCCCAGGCCAAGGGGAGAGGGCGGTCCAGGCCACAGAGCTGCCACAAAGCGAGCACACGTGGGAGGCCTGCCCAGCCCCCGGGTTCTCCGGGAGTCACCTTGCCTGGGTGCGGGGGCGGGGCTGCTGCCGGACCACCGTAAGTCTCCGTACCACCACCCCGGGGCTGCCCCTCTCCTCCGAGGTTCTCACGGGTTTCACCCAGCTGCTTGTTTACCGGCATTTCACCCCCGCACAGACCTCGCTGCACCACGCACAGGGGTAGAGTGAATCGCTGGAAGCCCATCAAAGCTGTGAGCATCTTGGTTCAGAGAGAGCGTTACTAGCTCCCTCCATCCCGATTTGGTTCCCTCCTGTTGGAAGCGCAGTCTCTGTGGGCCTAGATAGAGATGTCCCCTAGAGCCAGAGCTCCGAGCCGCTTGGCTGAGGCTCCAAACACAGGCGGGCACACAGGCCAGGGGCCACCGTTCTGGGGGGAGCCCCCTGAAGGACTTTGGGTGCTGGAATGGATGTCTGATTCCAGCCCTGACTTCCCAGGATCCAGGCTGCCCTGCCTGCCCCTGACAGACACGGGAGCGTCTCCTGAAACAAGCCCGGGCAATGGAGGACGGTCCTCCTGAGACTCGGCAGCCGGAGGCTGTGCCCGGAGAGCGACACGGCCTAGAAACTCCTTACGTCCCCATCCCCTCCATGGCTTTCATCTCCACTGTGAGGCAGCCTTTGATTATGAGAAAGCTTCAACTGGACTTTGGCATTCTTACCCAAACCCTCAGAGAAAGCAGAGCAGATGGTAAAGAAGCTGCCTTTCAAGCAGGAAGGCACCCTGAAGAGGGAGGAACTTACATAACAAGTAAAAGACACTTAGTTACAGTCATCCAGCAGCCCCGCTCCTAACTAGGTACCCCCAAGAAACAGAGATTAAGTGCTCAGATGCATGTCCACGCACATTCACAGTGCACTCTGCACAGGGCCCTGGCCCGTTGATGGATGATGGACAAGCAACATGTGGTCCATCTGTCCTTCCATCTGAAGGGGCGATACTCAGACTCGAAGAGGGACAAAGCGCTGACACCCACCTCCACGTGGGTGAACCTTAAGGGCATTTTGCTTCAGGAGAAAGCCAGACTTGGGAGTCCACATAGCCCACCATTCCGCTTCTAAGACATATCCAGCAAAGGCAAACCCACAGCTGAGGCTCCAATACTTTGTCCACCTGATGCAAAGAGCCAACTCATTGGAAAAGACCCTGATCCTGGGAAAGACTGAAGGCAGGAGGAGAAGGGGGTGGCTGAGGAAGAGATGACATCTTTGACTCAATGGACATGAGTCTGAGCAAACTCTGGGAGATGGTGGAGCACAGGGAAGCCTGGTGTGCTGCAGTCCCTGGGGTCCCAGAGAGTCAGACAGGGCTTAGTGGCTGAACAAACGAAACAACCAAGACAAAACTGGTGTCCCGGGGGCACGCACCTTTCCAGAAGCCTCCTCCCTGCAGGCCACACTGACCTAGTCCTGCACAGAGTCCTGCAAGAGCTCCTCAAGGAGTATCAGGCCCTCTACTCAGGATGTGTATTTATACACATACTGAGAAATAGAATCACGACATTCATGATGTTTTATAGTCTTTTCTTCTCCATGAAAACACACTTATCTCTATAACATTATTTTCAATGGCTGTGAATTATTCCATTAAGAAGCTGTGTAACTTTGGACACAGATGAGACCCCAGGACACGCCATGGGCAGTCTGGACCTGTGCCTCCACAAGCCGGGAACCAGCAGAGACCTCGGAGAGGCGAGGAGGACCCTGCACTCCCCCTGCGGAGGCCTGGCCCTGCCCACACCCCCCACCCCGGCTTCGGCCCCAGCACTGCCTGCGGTGGCGCCACCTTGTCACGGGCCCTGGAGGACACTGGCCTCGGAGGATGAGGGCTGGGGGGCCATGTGTGCGTGCGGACGGCCATGGTCCCTCTAGCCTGTCCCCCGTCCTCCCCCGTCCCCGTCGGGGGCAGTGGGGCTGACAAATGCGTTGTTCTGTTTTGCCTTCTCGGCTGTTAACAAAAGGAAAAGCCACACAAGTGAGAAATAAGTCACTTTCATTTTTTTCCCGTTTCTGCAAAGTTGCAAGGAAAACAGGTCATTGCTTCTTCTCCACGCTTGTTTCTGCACTTGCAGGATGCAAATCCCCAGAACCCAATGGAGACCTTGGCAAACACACTGCCACGGTGGGGGCAGGCAGGGTCAGACTGTGTGCAAATGACTGATGATTAGTTTATAGTGCTTATGATGCAGGTTCCGTAACAATGGAATTAATCTTTAGAGGGAAAAATTAAAAGGGAGTTTGCTCCCAAGGGAGCTGAGTGGGGTTTGCACATTAGTGTGATGCGTGCTCGTCGGGCAGACAGCAGAGCCCCAGGGCGCCTCATTGTTTAATCAGTGCATGATATCAAGTTGATTAACTGCTTCCACCCTGCAGAGGCCTGGCTGCACGAGGCTGCGGCCTCTCCCCGTGCCAGGAAGGCTGGGTGCCCACGGCAGGCCCCTCTGCTCTGGGCGACCGCTGCTGAACTCTGCGTGGTCACAAACCCTAGCCGGAGGGGCAGCTGACCCAGAGGTCCCCACCGTCGGGGACAGGGCTCTTCTCCACTCCCAGCAGAGGGACCCCCGACATCTGTGCCCGAGACCGCTCCCTAGGGCAAGCAGCAGGTGGTCCCGACAGCGTCCACACCTGCAGAGTTGCATGTCTCCGGGGGACCGCACGTACCTCTGCACACACGGTCCAACTGAGTCCACGTCACGGTCGTTACTGAGGAAGAGAGAGGGCTCCACGGTCCCCAAGTGGACAATCCACCCCCATGGGCCCGGCATGGGGTTGGGCGGCCCGGCAGAGCCTGGACGTGGGGGCCGGCAGCTGAGGTGAGACAAACACGCGCCCTCTTGTCACTCCACCCATGCCCTGGGCCCCAGCAAGATCCCCATTTCTCATGGCAAGAACATTAGTTAAAACTAAGAACTGTGTCCGTAGGCCACTTGGAGACATCGCAGGTTCAGTTCCAGATTACTGCTATATAACGAATATCACAATTAGAGTCACGTGGATTTTCAGTTTCCCAGAAAGTCTATGTTACCCTGCAGTCCATGAAGTGTGCATTATGTCCACCACCCCCCCATGTACCTGCCTGAATTAAAAAACACTGTATTGCTCAAAAGTGCTAACCATCATCTGATCCTTCGGCAGTAGCATCAAAGATGCTCTCAGATGACCTTAGAAGTATAATAATAATGAAGTCTGGAATGTTTTGAGAATTACCAATAAGAGGCATGGGGACAGGAAGTGAGCGGACGCCGCTGGAAAAACTGTGTCGCCAGGCTAGTTGGTGCAGAGTTGCCCCGAACCTTCCATCAGTGAGAAACACAGCGTCTGCAAAGGGCAGCAAAGAGAAGTGTGCATTCTGACGCACCATTTGTCCTAAGAGGGTGAGCAGGAGCGTGTTTATATTTCCTGTGCATCCGAGGACACCACCGCACAGCAGTGGGACCTTGGGCTATGAGGGGCCCATCGCAACACGCCCTGACGAAGCCCCCGCGGTCCTGCAGGGGGCATGGCCCTGGTTAACGTGACCCTGGATGCACACAGATGCTCAGCCAACAGGAAAGGGGTGTGTGTGTGCGTGTGCGTGTGTGCACGCGTGCATGGTGTGCTGTAAATCCGTGAGGCGGGGGAGGAACCTGATTCAGGGGAAGAATAAGTGTGTGAATGAGTAACGTCCTTATTTTACATCAGGATGCCCTTGGTGGTCATAGAGAGCTGATAGAACATTGCAGTGCTGTGTTTGACGGAACTTTCTGGCATTTTCAGGTTCAGAAACTTGGAATTGTGTGTAATCGGTTCTCAGTCTCCATGTGCACACTCTAACATTTCACTGTCTCCCAATTTTAGAATCTTGGAACAGTTCTAAAGTGGTCGCTTTGGCAACTTCAAAATCTTTTTGTAAGGGCCACAAAGAAAATTAGCATGTATATATTAGCTTGATTTTTTATTAGTCTTGAAGTGAAATCAAGCTTGCTATTTTGAACACCCAACAGCAAAGAAGGACATTTATCAGTGTTATCGGAGAGAAGAGAAAACATCTCTCATTTTACCTGGTAGTGCAATTAAATAAAGAATGTCAGTGAGTACGCTACTATAGCTGTGCAGTAAAATTTATATTAAGAATTTTACTATTTATAAAATATATGATCTTGTAAAACATTTATTGTTTCTTCTGATGAAAGACCCAAAAACCTGTTATAGTGATAGAGCATGCTCTTAGCGTCTTATAACAGTGTATTAATACCGTCCATATATGCTGTTATGTCAATGGGGTGCGTTTCCTCTGAATTTCTGGAGATTAGCTTATTAGGGATTGAAAAAGCTATTATTTTCCCTCAAGGGAAAATCTCTTAGCAGCAACTCATCTTATGAGCAAAATTTGAAAAGATAAGTACTTCAAATAAATTTTCACTTTACTTTTGAAAGAAAGGTATAAATATAATAACAACTTAAAATCTGCCAAGGTCTGTCCCCCTTGGAAGCCCAGGGGACTCGGGGGCCCCAAGGAGCAGAGTCATCTCCAGGTGTGGCCGCTCTGTCTCTGCTGAGGTCCCACGGGGCATGTATGGAGCACCTGCTGTGTGCCGGGGGCTGGGTGGGCAGGGCGGGGTTGCGTGTGACATCAGTGTGTGTTCACAGCCGCCCTGCCGAGCTCTGGAGCCCCCGCTGTGTGCGTGCGGAGAGCGCCACCGCGGTGCTGTTGGACGTCACAGTCCGTCTCCTTCGGGGTCCAACCCGGGACTGTGCCCTGCAGACCACACGCTGCAGACTTGCAGAGGCCGGGGCAGGGCTGAGGGGGTCCCGTTCTTCCATCCAAAGGAGCGTCTGCCAGTGAGGATCGCAACAGAGCCACCTGCCTCTACCTGCAGAGAGAGAGACAGATAGAGAGATGGAGAGAGACAGAGAGATGGAGAGACAGAGACACAGAGAGGTGGAGAGACAGACAGACAGAGATGCAGAGGCACGGAGCATTTGACACAGCCGCAGAGCTTCCTCCTGGTGAAGGCACAGTTCTTGGCGGAACACCTGAGGCTTTGGGACCACGAGTTTTCTTCCACAAATGAGCAGCGACCTCTTTGTCTGGAGGGCTTTGGTGGCCCTGCCTTGAGGTTGGGCCCCGGGTCCCCCATAGCTGTTCTGGGACTGAGCTTCTGAGGTCTGAGGTCCTGGAAAGAACTAGAGAGCGTGATTCTTGTTTATTTCCACCTGTGGATATTAGCGTGAGTCTATTTAAAATGCATACATTTGGTTACATAAAACCAAATTACAGAAAATTACCTCCATTTTCTTAGGCCCAATCCGCGTCTTGCTTCCTTGACTCCTCTGCAGGATAGAACTGAATGGGGAAGGGAGTGTGGGATGGAGTGGGGAGGAGGGCAGTGAGCTTCTTGGAAGTGTTCAAGCTCCAGAAACACACCTGCCGTGGAGCGGAGGCTCAGGGCCCGCAGAAGTGAGGGTGGCGTCTCCCACTTTCTTCCCGGGAGCTGCTCTGGCCTCCACATGGCCTCTGGGTGGCCCCGTGGGCTGCACATGGGTCGGGCCAGCGGCCGGCATGGGGCCAGGTCTCCTGGTCACCGTCCCCTTCCCTCCCTGCAGTCCACCGCCTCCTCTATGTCTCCCCCTCTGCCCTCTGCTTAAGGAAAACGCCACTCGGTCAAGTTCAGTCCATGGGGTCACAAAGAGTCGGACATGACTGAGCGACTGAACTGAAGATGTTTATAATAGTTTAGGGGCTTCCCAGGTGGCGCTGGTGGTAAAGAATCCATCTGCCAATGCAAGAGATGCAGGTTCAATCCCTGGGTCAGGAAGATCCCCTGGAGACGGGCATAGAAACCCACTCCAGCATTCTTGCCTGGAGAAGCCCATGGACAGGGGACCCTGGCGGGCTGCAGTCCAGGGGGTCGCAGAGAGTTGGACACCACTGAGCAACTAAGCAAATGCTAGTTTAAACTTAAGGAATCTGAAACTTCTTCCCAAGGAGGAGGATACTTTTTCATTTGTTTCTCATGTTTTAAAATTCTAAGAAAATGTGCCAGTTTTAACCTTGAAAAATACTTGCAATGAGGCCCTGGTCTTTTCTGGGGGCAAATATAGAAAATCTCCACGTATGTAAAACTGAGGCGGCCTTGAAGCAGGACCCCCTGCCTTCACGGCTGAGCCATAGCTGGGGTCGGGGCCTGGAGTACATCGCGTGAGTGCCTGACGGTGACATGCAGGTTGACTGGCATGAGCAGCAGCCCTTCCCAGGGGGCAGGCCTTTGTGGAGGCCCAGGCTCCAAGGCCCCGGGAAGGCCCTTCACCAGGGGCCTTGGCACGGAGCACGGTGGGAGGGCTGCCCGGGGGACAGCATGGCTCAGGGTCACTCGGGGCAGCCCAGGGACCACCGCCCAAGAGGAGACGCTGTCACCCTCCGGCCTCATTCCTCGGCCCATGGCTGGACCGGCGTCTTGTCTCCTAAATGTTGAACCTATCTGTAAGTGTTGCCAGTTTGGAAGCCCCGCTGGGAACCGGCTTTTAACCATAAGCCTGCATTTCCACCCATCGCAGTCCCAAGGAGGTGGCAGGAGACCTGTCCTCAGCTCCCTGGGGATGCACCGGGCTGGGAGGGCAGCCTCGTGGGGAGGACGGGACGTGGTCAGTGGGTCACTGGACGCCGCAGGGCTTCTCCCTCCCCTATTCTCCCCATGGAGTGCTGTCCCCACGGGCCTGTCGGAGAGGCCGCGTCTGAGGCCGAGGCGGTTTAAACCTTCCGGGACACGTCTCACCAGGATGTGTCTGGGCTGGGTGTTGACCGCTGCCCACCCCGCATAGTGTCCCTGGTACCGAAGATGATTGTGACGATCCCTGCGCATGCTCGCCTCGGACTTTGAAAAGCTTCCACCTCTCACTGCATGCTGGAACACGGCAGACACTTGATCGCCTTGCCAGTGGGGAGATGGGACTCTGGCAGCCAAGAGCAGCCTGGGGTCCTGAGTGCTGGGCGCGTGACCCCTCCGGACTCACCTGGGTCGGCCACAACGCAGGTAGAAGGAAGTCTTGGGGGGCTCCTGGAGGTCTCCTGAGCCCAGGGTCCCGCGTCCCATCCCAGGTGCTGGTTTGGAGGAGGGAGGGTTTGGTGAGCCTCTGGCTGGTCTTTGCCGAATGTGGGCACGGTTGCAAACCCAAAGGGACAAGGAGGAAGCCATGAAAGTTCCAGAAAAGCCCTGATTAGGAGAAAGGTCGTGAGGGAGGTTATAGAAGGGCAGCCAGCGAGCCGTAGCCCTGCTGTGAGGTCAAGGTCACACCTACCAGCTCTCACAAAAGGGACGTTTCCTGCGGCTTTCACCCCATCTGCGTGGGTAAATAGAGCAAGTTCGGGAAGTGCTCTGACGACTTGGCATTCACGCTCTCAGTGGCCTAACTACAGGACAGAAGTTAAAATTTCATGTGCGTGATGTGGACTTAGGGGAGCCAGGACTGGAAGTAGCTGGGCTGTGATTCTCACTTTGAAAACCGAGGGGGAATAAGCGGGGGGTTACAAACATGGAAAATGACCATGGCCATTCCTAGAGACCTTGAACGTTACCAGTGGAGACGGTTCAGCAAGCGGGACAGAGAGAGAATCCGCTGTTCACAAATGCACATGTCAACACCCGGAAGCGATGGTGGAAACTGGCCTTGTTGGCAGCTTGCTATACATTTGTGCCATCAATACTGTGCCATCTGAGCAAAGATCTGGGCTTACCCCCTAAGAAACTGTGGACATTTCTGCGCGTGGACATTTCTGATAAGGACAGGTGGACAGGAGGGCGTCCGAAGGACCAGCTCCATCTGCACGAAGACCGCGGTGTAAAATCCCCCAGCTCCAGGTGTATTTCTGTCATCACTCACAGCACGCTGCGTCACTGCTCCTGGGCAGTCTCCCTCTGTCTCCCCACTGCCCTGCATCCTTATCTCAGACGAGGCACACAGCAGGTACGCAGCGGACGGTGAGGCACTGAATGTGTGTGAGCAGTTCCCCGGGCTCTTCCCGACCCTGCCCTGGTGAGCGAGGTCAGCGGGGGCCCCGTTTCCACCCGAGGAGGGCGGCCATGCGGGCAGCCTGTCCTTGTGGGAGGAGCTGGAGCTGGGCCTTGAGCTTGGGGCTCGCGGACTCTGAGATGAGCGTCCTTCCACCTGCCCAGAAGCATCTACAAGTATCAGTAGATTCCAGCACAACGGGGTCCTTAGACTTGCTGGTTCCAACGTACTGCCCTCATCGAGTTATCGTAGCTCAACTTTATTTTGACCACAAATATTAATAAAGGACTAGGAAGCCCGGCGTGCTGCAGTTTACGGGGTCATAAAGAGTGGGACATGACTTAGCGATGGAACAACAGGAAAAAAAATTATGTGAATGGTGTGTAGATTTTATGAAATCAGAGGTTTAATGGTGGTTTTATGAAATGAGTGTTGGGTCTTAATCTTTCTTCATCCTGGGGAGGGGCACGGTGATAAACCGGCACATTAAAAATAACCAAGGTGTCTTTCTCTGTCACTTTGCTGTCAGGGGTTTGGAAACTTACCTCATGGGTTGCCAGCATCCCAGCCCCAGGGCCCGGGGTGCAGGTCACCAGGCTGCTCTGAGGAGGTCATGACCACCCCGCTCTGATGCGCTCAGTTCAGACTCAGCTTCAGAGGGAAGAGCATCGTGGGAGACCTCAGGGTGCCTACACGCAGTGTAGATGTCATCCTCCCTGGGATCTCACCTCCCTGGCTTCCAGCCCTTGTCCCGGCGTAGTTACCAACACCGCCTCCTTGCGCGTCTAGGAGGGAGCCTCACTGGGGTGTCCTGCTGAGAGCTGACACCGCTTCCTACAAGGACCCTGGGGTCATGTTGGATTTGGGACCGCTGGGGCTTCCAGGGAGGCTCAGACGGAAAAGAATCCGCCTGCAACACAGGAGACCCAGGTTTGATTCCTGGGTCAGGAAGATCCCCTGGAGAAGGAAATGGCAACCCATTCCAGTAATTTTGCCTGGAAAATCCCATGAACAGAGGAGCCTGGCGGTCTACAGTCCATGGGGTCGCAAAGAGTCAGATACGACTGAGCAACTAACACTTTCACTCTGCTCCAGCGCGAGCTCATCTTTACTAACTACATCGACAACAGCCCTGTTTCCAAATAAGGTCACAGTCAGCGGCCTTGGGGTAGGGCCTTCTATGCTGTGGGGATACCATTCAACCCATAGCGCGCCCGTGGAGGGAAAGCTCAGCCTCAGACGGGCATCTAATAGCATGAGGTCCAGGCTCTGACCACTCCGTGCAGATGCCAGGGGGACGAGACAGGGCACTGGCCAGAAGGAGTGGGCGTCGTCCGTGGGCTCCTGGTCAGGCCCCTCCCAGCCCAGCCGGGCAGCGTCCTCGGCCCCTGGACAGGCTGAGTGGGCCTGAGGGTGACCCTGGGTGGCTCTGCCGGCGCCTTGGAGCCGGACGGTGCTGAAGCAGAGACTGGACGCGCCCCGTGTAGACCCAGGGACCAGCGGCCGGGGTGGTGCACCCGCCCCTCCAGCCTGTCACGTGGGGAGGCGCGTCCGAGGCTGGCACACAGACGGGGCCGGCCCACCTGCTTGAGGGCGGGAGGGCCTGCGTCTGTCTGGGCGAACGAGGCCAGCTGCCCTCCAGACGCCGTCTCGTGGCCTGAAGGTGCTTCTGTCTCTCCAGCTGAACCTGTAAAGGCCGGGCAGACAGAAGCTGCCCTCGGAGATGGAGAGAGTCCTGGGGGGCAGGGGGGCCCAGCCGTGCCCCCATCCTGCTCCCCCGTGTCCTGGAACCAGGGGTTTCAGGATCTGGCATTGAGGAGGAAGAACTCAAAATAAAAGCAGACCCAAGTTTCTGAGGTTCTCTGTGTTCTTCAGCTGTAGCATCTCCACCAGGCAAGCTGTGTTCTTCATGATCATTCAAAACTCCCGCCGGAAACCCCTTAAGCAGCAGAAGGCAGGTCCTCAGGGCTGACTCTCTTGTGTCGGGGACGGGCCGACAACCTCCAGTGCCCAGGTGACCCCTAGGCGCCCCGCCCTGGACCCCACTGGCTTCGGCTCTCTCTGCTTTGCCTGAGCTGGGAACCTCTCTCCTTGTGAAGAAGTTTTCTTTCTCCCTTGATGTCTTTAACTTAAAAACAAAAATCAAAGAGTTGCAGGATTCCCACTGGGACATGTTATGCAGGAGAAAATTATTCCCATTAGAACCCAGTGAATTTCACATGTATCCAGAAGTGCTTTTATAATAAAAAATAAATGCTCTATAAGTGATGGTACCAGGGGAATTTCACCAGTTCTGACACGCCTGGGTGATTTGGGCTCAGAAGTCAGTTTTTCTGTCTCCTCTCTATTTGTCATCTTCCTGAGTCTCCACCCCTTATAGTGCACTTCATTTCATGGGATCTAATACCTGATGGGTGTGCTTGGAAATAGCACTTTATTGGTGCTTCATTTAGATACGTCCGGGGTCGGGGGCCCGGGTTGCAGGGCAGAGGGGGTGGACGCAGGCAGCCGGGGTCTCCCCATCACGAGGTGACCGCTGAGAGATGATGGAAACAGTTGCTCACAGACGAAGAGAATGAGACCCGGGCTCACGAGCACACCCAGCGTGAGAGTGGGAGGGGACCCTGGGATGGGGATGCTGCTGGGCTGCTGGCGGGCGAGCAGGGCAGCCCGCCCAGGAGGGGCCAGGCCCCGGGGAACCTGCACTCGGGATCTGCTCGAGTTTGGAACTGACTGTGGGATCGGGAGGAGAATAAAGCAAGCGTGTCATCCGCTGGGAGTTACAAGACCCCAAACTCAGGGAGGAGACTTAAAACTCAGCTGTGTACAGATTGGGCTGTGAAATAAAATCCGAGGGTGCCCCCACCCCACGTCGATTTTGGCTCTTTCCCTTTTCCGAACGTGCACACACCCAGGCACACACACACACACACACACAGACTCAGAACCGTACTTTATTTGTGGGTCTCTGCAAAGTTCGCAGCTCTCAGGTGGGCAGACCCCCTGCACACAAGCATTTGCGCCTTTGTTTCTTGAGGTTCCCTCCATCCTGCGGTGCAGAATGGAGTCTGGGGAGAAGGGCCAGGGAGGCCCGTGGTCCACAAGCTGTCCCAGCCTCTTAGAAGTGAAGCCCTCTTTGTATTAATTAGAGAAAAACAGTGTTTGGTCTCCTTTTTTTTTTTTAATAGGAATTAAAGCCATTTCTTCTCCATCACTCGACTCCCCCTGTGAGATTTAACGGGAGAACATTATTTATAGACTTCAGCATCGCCTCCTGCTGGTGGCTGGGAGCCGCCCCAAGAGCCAGATTCTGGAGGCGGACGCCCCGGGGGCCCGCGGAGACTCTGGGCGTCCCCGCGGCTCTCCCTGGGCACTGCGAGGGCCCGGGGCCGACTCTGGTTCACAAGGCAGTGCGCAGCATTAGCTGGGTGCCGCGCGGGTCGGGGGCACGCCTGCCTGTCCACTGCCGCCGGGAGGGGGCGTTTCCATGGCGATGAGAAGCGCTGCTCCTGCTCCCTCATTGGTATTCACTCCCCATCCAGGTTCATTGTGCTTGTGCTAATGACAGGGTTGTCTCGGTAATAAGGATGGTGCACTGGAGAAATTTGCTGCCGTGGTACATTTTCCCTGGCAGCAAACTACTCGGAGACTGCAGTCGGCAAGGAGGGTGACTGGCAGGCGGAAGAGGCTGCCGCGGCATATGGGGGAAGGCGGCTGCTCTGCGCCGCTTGCATATGCTGCCATTAAACTCCAGCTTTGCGCTTTGTGTGCTCCTGGGCTCGTGCCAGCGAGCCCACCTGCTGCAAGAATACTCGCAAAGCCCAACTCAAAAGTGATTGAAAAGCTACTAGAATAAACCGTAATAACACAGCGCTTCACAGATGGGACATAATTGCAAGCTAAAGTGTACAGCCCCAGCCGTAATGAAAACACGAGCCATTAAATTAAAATCATAAGGGAGAAAACGATAAAAGTCTGTGGGGTTTTTCCCCCCTAGTTTTATTGCAAAAACTTCAATTTCCCTGCCCTCATTAATCAAATACCATAAAACTATAGCGCGACTTTGTTCTGGTGGAGGTTCAGGCAATTAGAATGATGAATGTTGATGAAAAATGATGTAACTTTTGTTATCCGCGTGCTCGGATAACTTCAACCCTGTGTAACCGGGGCCACCCGGGGCTGACACGCATCCATCAATCCTCCGGTTGAAAGAGGCTTTGGGTTGTGCCCTGAGGGTTCATGGGGAGGGGTGGTTCAGCCAAGTTTGTCCAAGGCCAGGGCACGTGAAAACGGAACGCGGGGCTTTCTTGCTCAAAACTGGTATGTGTGCAGGGTGAATCCTTTCTCCCTAGCCAGCCCGCTCTTTCTTTTTTTCTTAAATATTGGTTATTTCCCATCTTTTTGGACAACTCAGAGACACTCGTCAAGTTGTAAACCCAGGCGCTGCTGGAGAGCCGGGGCCACGGCTGGGGCTGGGGGACGCTGGTGTGTAAGGAGCGGGCGGCCGCGTGCAAGGGATGGGGGAGGCCAGGGCTGAGCGGGCCGGCCGGGGCCGCGCGGGGCCTCTAGGGGCCGTCCATGCAGGCCCCGGCACCGCTGTCCTGTCCTCCCAGCAGTGGGCCCAGGGAGGACAAAGGAACACCGTGTCACCCGCATCACTCAAGCAAACAGCCTTTTTAGAAGACTTTCTCTTTTCATTTTTAATTATGCATTTCTTAGGCATTCCGCATGGTGAAGTGGAAGCATTCCCATCTATTTAAAAAAAAAAAGCCTGGCACCAACAGGATAAATATGTTTTCAATTTACCAGCGGAGACAGGTGTGCGGTCTCAGGGCATCTTACGTTCACGGAGAAAAAGGATGTGGAGTTTGCAAAGGCCCCTTTGACTGGGGCCTCCGTCCCTGGGGAGGATGTGGGCTTATTTCTCGGGGGTGAGCTTCCCCGGCCCCAGGGTCTCCTGGTCACCAGAGGAGCTGGTGGGTCACCCCGAGCGCGGCCTCAGCTCGTGGGCTCCAGAGCGGCCGCGGCTGTTTGGCGGCAGGTTCGGGAACTCATCGCAGAGCCTCAGTTGCGGCAGGGTCCCTGTCTGAGGCTGGCCGTGGAGCCAGGAAGGACCGGGGTGGGTGGGAGGTGGCCTCGCTCACCCCCTGTGGTTATGCCCCAGGGGTGAGGCCGGCAGACGGGGCCGGGCGCGGTCTGTCTTGGGTGGAGGCTGGCCGGGGGCTCTGCCGGGGTCGGCCTCCGCTGCCCCGGTTGAGCTGTGCCCCCTGGAGGAGCCCGCGGTCTGCAGCCTGTGCTCATGGCACAGAGGCCCTGCCTCCCTGGAGGTGGTCTCACCGCTGCACTCTGCCCGCCGTGTGTCCGCCTCTCCCCACCCCTCCAGGACCCTTCCAGAACCCCTCGGCGTTTCTGTCCCGGACTGCAGAGCAGAGCGCTAAAGGTGCCTCAGGCTGCCGGTTCCCTGACTTTTACCAAATTTCCTTGGGAACGGCTGGGTCGGTTTCGCATGGGGCTGGCCTTTCCCTTCCAAGCGGCCCTGGGGGCATCCAGAAGTCAAGTTGGCCTGGAGAAGGCAAGACTGGATGAAAGGCGGGGAAGGAATATTGGTCTCACCTGAACCTTGGAGGTGCCGCCAGCCTCCCTGGGCTGGGTCTTGTGTGAGCTGAGCACGGAGGCAGGGGCAGCTGCATCCTTCTGGTCCCCCGTGGGGCTGAGCTCGAGCCCCCGACCCCTGCCCTCTGCCCCAGACGGAGCTGTGGCCACATCCGGCCGCTTTAGCTGGTGAAGACACGTGCCCTGTGTCAGGCGTGAGGGGAGATCGGTGTTCATGGGCTATGAGGAAAGCCCTGTCGATGAACACGGATTCATCTAAACCGCTGATCATGAAAAGAGCATGAAAGTGTCTGTTCCAGCTTAGATGCTGCCGCCAGAACACGCGTGTTCCCCTCTGAGATTCGGGAGAACCATCTGAAACCCAGCATGCGGCCTCTGGAGAAACACGGTGTGATAATACCTCTCAGGGAGCCCTGGCAGGCTGCAGTCCAAGGGGTCGCAAAGAGTCAGACACAACTGAGCAACTGAACAACAACAAATTAAACTTGAAGGCCCTGAACAGCCCATGCCAGTGAGTAATTTTAGAATGCTTGGAACTTCAGGAGCCTGAATTAGTTTCTCCATGGTGCAGCCTGGCTGAATGTATAGTCCGTGGGCACCTTGATCTGAAATTTCAGACTCCACGGAAGCCACTTGGAGACTCAGGAAGTCATTCTCGAAGGCAGGTCACCTCAGAAGACCTGCCCCAGAGTGAAGGTTCCTACACTGCTTAGAACTATTTCCAAGAATCCCTTTTATGAATGTTCTTCTCTTATTTAAAGAAAAGTACAGTTGACCCTTAAACAACGTGAGTTTGAACTGTATGAGTCCGCTTACTTGAAAATTTTTTTCGATAAAGATATTGGAAAATTTTTTTGAGATCTGTGACAATTTGAAAAAACTCACAGGTGAACTGTGTGACCTAGAAATATTGAAAGAAATTTTAAAATGTAGGTATGTCTTGAATGCATAAAATTTTATAAAAATATGTGTTAATTGAGTGATTGTGTTATTGATAAGGTTTCTGGTCAATAATAGGCAATTAGTAGCTAAGTTTGGGGGTCTTCCCTGGTGACTCACTGGTAAAGAATCTGTCTGCAATGCAGGAGACTTGGGTTGCATCCCTGGGTTGGGAAGATCCCCTGGAGAAGGAAATGGCAACCCACTCCAGGATTCTTGCCTGGAGAATCCCCACAGACAGAGGAGCCTGGCAGGGCGACAGTCCATGTGGTCACAAAGAGTCAGACACAACTGGAGCAACTAACATTTTCACTTTCAGTTCAGTTCAGTCGCTCAGTCGTGTCAGACTCCCCGCGACCCCATACACCACAGCACGCCGGGCCTCCCTGTCCGTCACCAACTCCCGGAGTTTACTCAAACTCATGTCCATTGAATCGGTGATGCCATCCAACCATCTCATCCTCTGTCATCCCTTTATCCTCCTGCCCTCAATCTTTCCCAGCATCAGGGTCTTTTCCAATGAGTCAGCTCCTCGCATGAGGTGGCCAAAATATTGGAGTTTCAGCTTCAACATCAGTCCTTCCAATGAACACCCAGGACTTATCTCCTTTAGGATGGACTGGTTGGATCTCCTTGCAGTCCAAGGGACTCTCAAGAGTCTTCTCCAACACCACAGTTCAAAAGCATCAATTCTTTGGCGCTCAGCTTTCTTCACAGTCCAGCTCTCACATCCATACATGACCACTGGAAAAACCATAGCCTTGACTAGACAGACCTTTGTTGGCAAAGTAATGTCTCTGCTTTTTAATATGCTGTCTAGGTTGGTCATAACTTTCCTTCCAAGGAGTAAGTGTCTTTTAATTTCATGGCTGCAATCACCATCTGCAGTGATTTTGGAGCCCAGAAAAATAAAGTCAGCCACTGTTTCCACTGTTTCCCCATCTATTTCCCATGAAGTGATGGGACCAGATGCCATGATCTTAGTTTTCTGAATGTTGAGCTCTAAGCCAACTTTTTCACTCTCCTCTTTCACTTTCATTAAGAGGCTCTTCTTCGCTTTCTGCCATAAGGGTGGTGTCATTTGCATATCTGAGTTTATTGATATTTCTCCCAGCAATCTTGATTCCAGCCTGTGCTTCCTCCAGCCCAGCCTTTCTCATGATGTACTCTGCATATAAGTTAAATAAGCAGGGTGACAGTATACAGCCTTGACGTACTCCTTTTCCTATTTGGAACCAGTCTGTTGTTCCATGTCCAGTTCTAACTGTTGCTTCCTGACCTGCATACAGGTTTCTCAAGAGGCAGGTCAGGTGGTCTGCTTTTCCCATCTCTTTCAGAATTTTCCACAGTTTATTGTGATCCACAGAGTCAAAGGCTTTGGCATAGTCAATAAAGCAGAAATAGATGTTTTTCTGGAACTCTCTTGCTTTTTTGATGATCCAGCAGATGTTGGCAATTTGATCTCTGGTTCCTCTACCTTTTCTAAATCCAGCTTGAATTTCTGGAAGTTCACGCTTCATGTATTACTGAAGCCTGGCTTGGAGAATTTGAGCACTACTTTACTAACTTGTGAGATAAGTGCAATCGTGTGGTTATTTGAACATTCTTTGGGATTGCCTTTCTTTGGGATGGAATGAAAACAGACCTTTTCCAGTCCTGTGGCCACTGCTGAGTTTTCCAAATTTGCTGGCATATTGAGTGCAGCACTTTCACAGCATCATCTTTTAGGATTTGAAATAGCTCAACTGGAATTCCATCACCTCCACCAGCTTTGTTCATAGTGATGCTTCCTAAGGCCCACTTGACTTCACACTCCAGGATGTCTGGCTCTAGGGGAGTGATCACACCATCGTGATTATCTGGGTTGTGAAGATCTTTTTTGTACAGCTCTTCTGTGTATTCTTGCCACCTCTTCTTAATATCTTCTGCTTCGTTTAGGTCCCTACTATTTCTGTCCTTTATTGAGCTCATCTTTGCATGAAATGTTCCCTTGGTATCTCTAATTTTCTTGAAGAGATCTCTAGAGAAATAGATGTAAGGGACTAGATCTGATAGACAGAGTGCCTGATGAAATATGGACAGAGTTTCGTGACATTGTACAGGAGACAGGGATCAAGACCATCCCCAAGAAAAAGAAACGCAGAAAAGCAAAATGGTTGTCCGAGGCCTTACAAATAGCTGAGAAAAGAGAAGCAAAAAGCAAAGGAGAAAAGGAAAGATACACCCATTTGAGTGCAGAGTTCCTAAGAATAGCCAGGAGAGACAAGAAAGCCTTCCACTTTCACTTTGGGGCAGTCAATATTTACACGCCGAGTTTTGACTGTGTGGGGGGTCAGCACCCCTAATCCCCATGTGTTCAAGGGTCGACTGTGTTTGTGAATGGGGCTAATGGCCACTGGAACACCAGCCCACAAGACCATGCTCATACCCTGTAGGGTTGTCGGTGGTCTGATGAACACAAGGTTGTCAGCTCGGTAAACATTTTGTGCTTTGGAAACAAACGGCTGTTTTCAGTGCTGGCTCCTCCTTTGCCCGTCTTCTTTCTAATTCCCAGGTCCAGACCTCGGGGTGCTCACTGCATTCCCACCACCTAACAGGCAGCTGAAGTGGAAGCAGTCTGTGGTTGCAGGACCCTGTCACCAGTCTCCCTTCCCATCACAGGTGCCATCTTTGGGGATGGATCTTGTTGGCTCTCAAATTGGGCCAGTTATTTCCTCTCTACCTGAATAAGATGTTTTAAAAGAAAATGGCAGTTTCTCTTGCAGTAGAATATTTCTGGGGAGGATTAGAGGTTAATGGGATACAAATGGATGCTATTCAAAGGGAGGACTAAGCGGTCACGTCATAGGTCACTGTAAAGAATCACAAAAATTAGAGATTTGGATTTGGGCTACTCTGTTTTACTCATTTCACCAACTTGCTATCTTACAGAGACAAAGAATCGGGAAGACAGTTGCTTCAACGTCTTAGAATCTAAGCTAAGTGTAGCCCGTTTCTCAGGTCTGGTGGCACCTCAAACCCGACACCTTATTTGTGCATAAAATACATGCCGACAGATATACTCAGTCATGGTGGTCACCCCCGGCCTCTCAGGGACCAGAAGTATGGAGAATCATTCACACGACACGACTGTCCCCATCTTGGACTGTTGGACCAGACACCTTTGCTGACCGCCTTTGCTGGGCTGTGCTGTAGACGTTCTTGCGAAGGACCCACTGTACTTCACTGTAAAATCCACACCCCATGGTAAAACCCACGCCCGGCTCAGAGCCTCTCAGCTGTGTCTTGACGTCCGTCTGCTCATCAGGCTTTGCCTGTGTCTTCTCCTCGTCGGGTTCGTCCACATCCTCCCCCGCGAGCAGCCCTCCCAAGTCCAGGGCCACCCACCCCTCCTGGAAGCACTCTGCAGTTGGACGAGGGAAGTGTCTTTGCTGATTTGGGGCCTCAGCTTCCAGTGACCGAGGGGCTTGCTTTTGCCACAGGCTGGATACCAGTCTGTGTTCAGCCGGTGGAAGCTCCTGCATGCATCTGTGTCATCATGGGGTGAATTCAGAGAGAATGTGCAAGGCCCTGCTTGTGCCCCTTGGAGGCGAACATAAGGAGAACTCACCTGAGGAGCCCTGTTGGGGTCCGAGGGGTGTTGATCCTTGCTCAGTGCTCAAGGCCACCCTTACTTACACATGGCTCCTCCTGCCTGGGGGCAGTCGTGGCTCTGCTGAGCTCGAGGCTGGCCGTCTGTCCGCCCGAGAGGGGTGCTGGCTGCAGTGGGTCTGATTAAATCACTCAGCTCCGCCCCACCCCTGTGACCTACCTGATTGTCATGGTCAGTCAGGATGGCCAGTGGGCCCGGGGGTCCTCTCAGCATGGCCAGAGGCCCATCTCCTTGTGAGGGGAGGGCCCTGCTGACTCTTCAGGCTGTGGGGCACTGACCCCTCCCAGCCTCCAGGATTCTGACCATTGGCTGGAAACGTGCATAGAGAGTGCAGTCCTGAGCCCGATGACCCAGCTTGGCTGCCAGCTTAGCGGTCAGTGGAGCAGAGGCATGGCGGGTGCTGGGGTGCTGGCAGCTCAGTGAATTTTATTTCAGAAGCCAATACCTTCCCGGGCTTCATCCCTTAATGGACCAGCCTGCCACCCCAGCCGGTGTGGGGCCTGACTGCCTTCTCAGAACTGTGTGAGCGTGTGTAAGTGTGCGTGTATGTGTGTGTGCACACATGTGTGAGCATGTGTGCATGTGCACGTGTGTGCACACACATGTGAGTGTGTGCGTGCATGTGTGTGAGTGTATACATGCATGAGAGTGTGCATGTACATGTGTGCACACATGTGCGCGTGTGCACGCACACATGTATGGGTGTGTGCATACGTGTGTGAGCACGCATGTGTGCACACGTGTGTACATGTGTGTGCACATGTGTGTGCATCTGCACACACATGCCTGCTGTCTCCAGGGTAAAAGGCTTCTGGGACGTTACGGTGCCGTTGGACCAGAGCAGCGGTGATGGGGTTCCCTGTGAGCCCCTGCACCCGCAGCCCACACGGCTCTCTCTGATGGAGATCTGATCCCCACGCGGGGCTGGGCTGAAGTGCGGGTCAACAGAGACCTCAGGCGGTCCTGCGGGAAGCTCCGCCCTTTGAAGATTCCTCAAACTCAGGCCTGCTTTCGAAAGGCCCAGCGGTGCAGGGGTGTAACTGGGGCGGCTGGCAGAAAATACGACACACCAGGAAAGCTACGGGGACGTACTGTCTGATAGCTCTGGAGACCGGAAGTCCGGGGCTCAGGGGTCAGCAGGGCTGTGGATCTCTCCGAAACCTGTAGGGAGGGTCTTCCCTGCATCTTCCAGCTTCTGCTGCCCTGTGGCCTGTAGGAGCATCTCTCCAAGATGCCACATGGCATCTTCTTCTCCCCGTGTCTGTGTCCGCTCTCACGAGGGCACCAGTCACCTTGGATCCACCCCACCCCTACCCCCTATATAACCTCATTTGAACTAATACATCTACAAAGACTCTATTTGCAAACCAGGTCGTATTCTGAGAGTCCTGTGGTCAGAAGCCTGGGGGATGCTAGCGCAGACGGTCAGCCTCCTGCGGCTGAGACAATTCCCCAGAAGCTCTCAGCCGTGAGCCGTCGACCCTCCCTGAGCTGGGGGTCAGGGCTGTGCTCCGGGGGTGGGAAGTCTGTCGTCCAGACCATCCGACCCATCCCTGTCTGCCCTCACCTGGAGCTCTTCCCAGGCTCGGGGGAGGGGATGAGGTCAGACATGCCGGTGCCTGCACCCAGGTGAGGATGCTGAGTCTCAACCTCACGCTTGGTCCTGGGGGGTGCGGAACCCCTGCCTGTCCGCTGGCCTGCTAACCCTGCCGCCTCTGCCGGCCACTTCCTCGGCACCCTGGACTTGCCTGAGTCCTGGATGCCGTGCCCGCCCGCTGCCTCTTCTCCATGCCTGTCTCTCCCCCTTCAGCTCCTGGTCCCACAGACGGCCCGCGGAGCCGAGGCCTCCTCTGGGCTTAGGGTGGAAGGAACCTTGCAGGAAGCAGGGTCTTAGTGCTGGCAGAGCAAGTGAGCCCCTCTGAGGATGGAACAGGGGCCAGAGGGCTGTGTAGTGGCCGCCCCAACGACAGGCTCCCGGGGGGTCCACCTGCACACACTGCCATCTGGGGCCGGCCACAGGGTGAGGACCCACCACGACCCTTGAAAGCTCATCCACCTCCAGACAGCGTAAGGCAGCCTGCTTGACCATTTCACTAGAGACCTTCGCCCAGAACTGCCCAGTCAAGCTCCTGAGTACCTGATCCCCGGGTTATCCCACTTGAGATTTGGGAATTGAAATGTGATGCATCATAAATGTTCATTGTTGTTTGGAACAAAACAAAGTAAAAGGCAGCGGGTCTGATGATGTGGGATCAAGTTCTCATAAAATCAAGGACTGAACCGTGCACCCAAGACCAAGCACCCCGGCCATGTCCGCCAGGGAGTCCCCATGGGGCGTCCAGCCCAGCCCGTGGGGTCCTCGGCGGTTCCCAAGGTGAGAAGGTACCCTGGGGCGCAAAGTGTCCCCTCCAAATCCGTGTCCTTCCCGGAGCCTCAGGGTGGGGCTTCTTAGGAAGCAGAGCCCCTGCAGACGTCCCAGGTGTGGTACGCTGTGGTCACAGTGGAGAAGGCGGGCCCTCCGTCCAATATGATCCCGGCCCTTCTTGGGGGAGAGAGGTGCTATGGGGAGAGACAGGCCTGGGTCCAGGGACGGAGCGCCGAGGATGCCGGGGGCCGCGCGACGGGGAGGGGAGGACGCAGCTCCGCCGGACCCTTGATCTCGGCCCTCGGCCTGCAAACTGCGAGGGTCCATTCCCGTGATTGAGACAGCCTGGAACACGGACACAGGGGGTCCAGCCACTTCTAACGGGCGCAGGAGCAGGCGCTCTCAGAGGGATGCTCGGGGTGGGGCGTGGGGTTTGGGGAGTCAGCGAGGAATCCAGGCAGGTGGGGGCTGCTGAGGGTTTTGTGATCATGCAGGGCTCATGCTCCGGGTCGGGGTCTGGGCCAGGGTCTGGAGTCTGTGGTCTGTGGTCTGGGGTCCATGTCTGTGCCAGGGTCTGGGGTCTGTGGTCTGTGGTCCAGGTCGTGGTCTGGACCAGGGTCTGGGGTCCGTGGTCTGGGGTTCATGGTCTGGGCTGGGATCTAGGGTCTGGGATCCGGGCCGGGGTCTTGGCTGGGGTCTGGGATCTGGGCTGGCCCAGGAGACGGGACTAAGAGAGTTGAGTCCTTCCCTCCAGGGACGTCAGTGGCGTTCCAGCACCTTCTCCTCCACCCCCCACCCCGCTCTGGGCTCCAGCCCTGGGCTCCAGAGGCAGAACAGCAGTTCATTTTTCCTTCTCAGCTGCAATTAGGCTTCCAAGCGGGGCGGGCCGTCCCCTCCATCCTGACTGGAGGCCACGGGCGCGTGCGCAGCGTGAGCCTTGCCACCGGGCACTGCTTTATTCAGGGGCTCGGGCCTGGGGCGCGAGGGCCTTCTTTCTGCAGCAAGACCCACGCCTGCATGTGAAACGCTGTCAGGGCCCCCGTCCTCCAGGGCTGCTTCTCTTTAGAATAACAAAAACACATCAGTGGTGAGTTTCAGGGTTAGTTTTAATAAAAGAAAACCCTTTAATTTACATATATTTCAGGCTAAGTAAATGAAAATGCATTATATTGCCACTGTTCTAGGGAATAATGAGCCACAGCTTCAGAAGAACATTTGCCTTTCAGAGTCCGCACCCCCCCACTCTCGGGAGGGGCCCGGGGCCTCACTCCTGCTCTGTGATCTGGGCCGAAAGTGCCCCCGCGGGAGGCTGGGGGACAAACGGATTTGACGTCCAGCTGCAGACCCAAACCTTTTCACCCGGGGCATGTGCAGGTGCATGGAGCTTGTTTCCATAGGGCAGGGCGGCCCTGAGGTGGGCAGTTCTGTCTCCTGAGAGCCGGGCTGGTGGCATTGGCCCTCTGACACCCACACAGAGCCAGCCGGGAAACCAAAGAGAGGATGCCTGTGCACACTCACGCACACACACATGCACACACACGTACACACATGCACAGATATACACATGCTCACACACACACACAATTAGGTGCACACACAGACATCACTTCCCTGCACTGTAGTGGAAGGAATGCATCCTTGGGAATCCCTGAAAACCATCATTTCCAGACCTTAGTGGAGCCTGGCGTTCCCCGTCCTCTGAAGGCTCCCCCCGAGAGGCCATGCTGGAGCCGAGGGGTGTCGTGAGGCACGTGGGGCCTCAGTCAGGTCCCGAGGACCGTCCGTCAGCTGGTGGTGCTGTCGCTGTGAGTCCTTCATCACAAGCACCTGGCCAACCCTGGTGGCGGCCAGGCTTCCCCCTCCAGGAGGACATCCCCTTGTCGACCTCAATAAAGAGGATAGTTGGAAAGGGAGCCTGCCGGGAAGCAGTGCAGGGATTGCAGCTAGAGAAACGCACCCACGGCCACTGCAGGCGAGGACTTGAGGGTCTGGGGCCGGGTCCAAGTGGCGTCTATTGGCGTGAGGATGGGGGATACTTGGCCGGGGGTCACTGATCAGGAGGTGGGTTTCCATTTTCCATAAATCAGGCGCTGGTGGGCCTCCTTCTCTCACCTCTTAGGTCTCGCTTTCCTGTGGGCGCAGATCTCAGGTTCTGCCTTTCACGTCCTGGTTTTGTTTTAGGTTAAACCCCTTTTGGGTTCTCAGACCTCAAGCATTCATTCGGGGCTGGGAGTCCAGACAGGCTGGAGGAGGAAACCACCAGCTCGGAGCCCCGGCCTGCTCCTCCGCGCGTCTGGGACCTTCCTCTGATGTGGAGGAGGCGGCCTGGCACGCGGAGCTGTGACCCGGGCCTGGAGCGGTGGGCGGGGGGCTTCACGGAGGAGGTGGGGCTTTCCCACTGGCCCGGCAGGGCGGCAGGGTGGCCCCCAGGTACCCTCAGAGCTGCAGCTGCAGCCTCGGTCCCCTGGCCTTTCAGTGACATTTGCACCCCGGGCAAGGACACGCTGTCTTCTCTCTGTTTCCCCAGTTAATCAGGTGACTTGAAACCAGAAAAGAGCACTGTTTACCCTGATGACGCCCTGACAACACGTCTGGGGAGACGGAGGGAAAGCTCGCTTTCTGAGCTGTCGAGTCACTAGTGAGGCCTGGAGTCACCGCGTTTCTAGGTTAACAGCCACAGAAAATCTGGAAAGGGACAACTATGATTTCCCTCCAAAAAGTGCTGCTTTTTCATTCTCGCGACAATAAAACGCCCATGAAGGAGCTTCGGAGGGCCCTGTCTTGCAGCTCAATGACCTGATAATTTCCCTGAAGACTGTCTGTGCTCCTATTCGAAAGACATTCTTGTGCATTTGTTAAATCTGGGCGGCAGGTCATGAGCTGGACTCATGCAACACCTCCCACCTCCCAGGGGACTACCGATCATCCATGAAGACATGAGTGTACCTGCTGAAGCATCTCACTGGGAATCAGAGACCCCAGCGTGTGCCGGCGTGCATGGCTGCCCGGGCACAGCTCCTGTCTGCTTGGAAAATCCTAAGCAAACACTCAGCAAACAGCACAAGGCAGCCAGCTGCTGGCTCGGCCTTATCATCAAAGTCACGGCAAGACTGTTACTATGAGCCAGGGTAACATTCCTGGGGGCTTCCCAGGTGGCGCTCATGGTGAAGAATCCGCCTGCCAATGCAGGAGACGCAGGTTCAATCCCTACGTCATGGAAAATCCCCTGGGGGAGGAAATGGCAGCCCACTCCAGTACTCTTGCTTGGAGAACCCCATGGACAGAGAGGAGCCTGGCGGGCTGCGGTCCATGGGGTCATAAAAAGTCAGACATGACTGGAACAACTTAGCACGCACACAGGCTTGTCACCCTCTTGATGTTTAAAAAAAGGAATCAGACAAATAGTCTGCACCTAGAGGCCGGGGAAGGGCTGTGTTCCTGCTGAAATTTCCCACGAGGGACGTGTTGCTTTCACGGCGGTGACATGGGTCCATCCCCTCTTGTTTTTAAGCTGGATGGAACGGGAGTGAGTCCTCCTAGAGCCTGGCTCCTGGAGCAGTTCTCCTCTGCGCCAGACCTTCCTGGGGGAGGGTGCGCTGTGCCTGCAGCCTGCGTCCGGGGGTCCATGCTCTTTGTCCCCGGACCACCCGCCCTGATGGTGTGTTGGTGACAGATGCCTTCTGACACGCTGGTCGGAATCTTCTGCCACTCAGAGGGGCCGGGGGAAAGCTGTCTTAGAATCTTCCTCTTCCTCTCCCCATAGGGACGCAGCCTGGCCGAGCTCGCCTGAGCGGGTCCTCACGGGGGCTGGATGGGGTGCAGAGGCTCTCTGAGCAGCAGCAAGGCTCCGGAGGGCGATGCTGAGCCAGAAGGGCATGCCTTCCCGGCGAATCCTGGGTCCTCCGTGCAGAGGGGCCTCGAGCTGGGAGGGGAGGACTGCAGAGCAAGAGAGAGGACCTCCCGGGTCTGCGGGCGTCGGGTGGGAGTCTTGAGTCAGGCACATACCGCTGCTTCAGGAAGCCCTTCCCCGGCTCCTTGTCTTCAGCATGATGTCTGTGATTATGTCAGGGGTGGTGCGTCTCCGTGGACAGCAAGCGCCGTGTAGGGGACGGCACTGTCCTTGCTGGGGTCCCCTGAGAACACTGGACCCCTCAGGAAGGATGAACAGCTCATGGTCAGTGTGGTTGGCCCAGGTGCCCCCGGCTACGCTGCTCAGGGACCAAGGCCACAGTCAGAGGCCCTCTGAGTGCCCCACCCTGAACGCTCCACAGGTCGAAGCAGGTGACTGCCCGAGATGTTCTTGTTTGATCTTGAATCATCTGAATTGGGATTGTGGGGCTGTTTTCCAAGTGGAAAGCAAGGTGTCTGCTAAGCTCATTCCTTGGGTTACACAGAGCTCACATTTGGGATGAGCTGACATGGGTTAGGCACAGACGACCCCCCCACCCACCCAGCTTCCCTTGGCAGGGAGGTCGTCACTGTCAGAAGCGTGATAGCAACTGTCAAAAGTGCATGAAATCAGCCGTGCAGATGGTGAAACAGAAGTCACGGCTGCCTTTGTTCTGTGACAGGGGGAACGTTTCAAATTCTTCATCAAGGAGGAAACGGAATTCCAACACTTCCCCATCTAATAAAGGGGCCCGACCCCTTCTGGAGGCTCGTAGCTGACATTCAGTTGTACAGAGCAGGTCAGCCCCTCTAGCCCAGGAGGACAGGCTGGTAGACTGTGGGGACATCCTCACCAAACGGTTTTATCTGATGTGAAATCTGAATCCGTGCGGCGGCCAAGACACGTGTTCAGAGGCGACCCAGGTCCAGCCTCCGTGCTCCAGGCTCCTGGGTCCCGCACCCGGATGGCGGTCTCCCCGCCTGGCTCCTGCACACGGATGGCGGTCTCCCCGCCTGGGTCCCGCACGCGGATGGGGGTCTCCCCGCCTGGCTCCTGCACATGGATTAGGGTCTCCCCACAGAGAAGAGGCTCCCAGAGACCTGCTTTGTTGCCGCCTCCTCCCTCAACCGTTCCCGGGCCTGGGACAGACCCTCCCCAGGGCTCTGCAGCTCCAGGTCTCCTTGCTCCCCCACCTCAGTGGTCCTCACAGGGCGGCTGCCTGTGTCCCGGGTGGGAAGACCAGGGGGGCTCTGGAGGCAGTGAGGCTCGGCTGGTCAGCCGCCCCACGGATTCCTGCGGAAACCGTGCAGATGAGACCTCCAGACGCCGAGAGTCCCTCAGAAGCTCCCCTTCTTGGGGGCAAACTAGGAGTTTCATGTCCTAACCTGGCTCAGAGGGTCAGGAGGGTGTGAGGAGTGTCACACGTGTGCACGCTCGTCGCTCACTCGTGTCCGACTCTGTGACCCCATGGGCTGCAGCCCTCCAGGCTCCTCTGTCCCTGGGGTTCTCCGGGAAGAACACTGGCGTGGGTTGCCATGCCCCCGGCCGGGGATCTTCCCGACCCGGGGATCGAACCTGCGGCTCCTGCGTCTCCTGCACTGCAGGTGGCTTCTTTACCCCTGAGTCACCCGGGAAGCGGAGCTGAGTCTGGGCGCTCCCAGGCGTCCTGCCGGGGCGGCTGTCTTCCTGCCCCTGCTCAGACCAACTGGCACATGAAAGGGCCAGTGGGGCCCGCGACCTGGGAGGGGTGGGGATGCTCCCGGGAGGCAGCCCTGCTATCTCCTCTCTCCAGCCACCAGCTGCCCCGGGGTGGGGAAGGACGGGGCGAAGGAGTGGAGTGGCGGGTCAGGGGGTCGCGCCATTCCTGGTTCCCGAGGACCCGCGTGCTGTCTCCACAGAGGCTGCACCCACTGAGCTCCCCTCAACGGCGCATCGGGGTCCCCTTTTCTCCACACCCTCCCCAGCGCTTGGTATTTGTGCTCTTTTGGACAGCAGCCCCTCTGACAGGTACGAGTTGATAGCTCGTTGAGGTTTTTGACTTGCTTTTTCCCGGTGATTAGTGATGTTTCCAGGTACCCTTCGGCCATTCATACGTCTTCTTTGGAAAAATGTCTATTCAGGTCTTCTGTGTATTTTTTAATCATCTTTCTTTTGTTTCCTTGATGTTGAGTTATATGAGTTATTACGATAAATGAAATGTCAGAAGGAGAAAGACAAACCCGGCATGTTTTCATTTACAGGTGGAATCTAAACAACAAGACAAACAAACAGATCGAACAAAGTGGAAAGAGACTCAGGGAACAATCTAGGTTAGAAGGGTGGAGAGTGAGGGGGCGGGCGAGATAGGTGAGGGGCATGAAGGGGTGGACATTACCAGTTAGAAAGTCAATCACTCTTGGGGGGGTGTAATATCCAGCACAGGTGAAATAGTATTATAACAGCTTTCCACGCTACACAATCTACAGAAATACCAACACAATCAGTGTGTTGCACACCTGAAATCAATGTAATATCATAAGCAACTATACTTCAGTCTCAAAAACGACTGTTAGAAGGGGGCGGCTTTGAAATCTACACATCCAAATACAGGTTTTCCTCCAACAGAAGGAGACAAGGAGTCAGTCACCGCACACCTTTAATTCACATCGGGAAGTAAGCTTCGCTCATACGTCTTATAGATTGCACGTGACGGGATCAAGACAAATACACTGTGAGGTCCTGTGTACAGGCTTCAAATAAACACAGTGGATAAGCAGCGCTGAGCACACCTGTCTGGTCGGCTTTGAGTGTGAAGAGAGTGTGTACGTTTCTCTGGCTTGTACAAGCCTTAGACTTTCATTCCAAACGCTAGAAACCCCATTAAAACCAACTTGAGCAAAATAGGGGCAGTCCTTGGCTGGTTATCCCACGTTTGTGTCTGTGTCCTGATCTCCTCCTCCAAGGGAACCTGTCAGACAAGATCAGGGCCCGCCCACGTGGCCTCACTGTAATTTAATCGCCTCTTTAAAAGCCCAACCCCAAGGGCAGTCGCACTCTAAGTCCTGGGGGGTTAGGACTTCAGCATGTGGTTTTAGGGGGACATAGTTCAGGCCACAGCAGCAGCCTTCCGCAGCCTTGCCCCGCACACATGACTTGTCCCCAGATGGCGGCCTGGTGTCTGGCAGCAATGCTCAGAGTCGATGTCAGGAATCTGAGTCCAGCCTTGTGCGTTTAGTAGGGCTCTGTCAGTCATGTTTCAGGGATAAGAACAATGCTCTCCAGTTTAAAACATCTAAAAATATTAAATATCTAAAATATTAAAATATCTAAAAATAACCTCCATGTTATTTTCTTTTTAGGTTTTCCACACATTTTTTTTCCTATAATTTAAAAAAGCATGGTAAGAAACTAAAATTATCAAGTGCTTTTAAATTCAGAAACTTTTGCTGAGAAAACGTGAGCCCTGGTTGTTTAAAGTCGACGCCCACCTTCCAGAGGGCGCTTCCCCAAGCGTGGGCACGCACCCCAGGGACCTCGGTCTGGGGGCTGAGACGGGATGGCGGTGGCCTTGCTCTGACACACACCTGTCAGTCACTTGGGGGAAGGAAACCTCTCCCACCATTAAGGTGCCCTGAGAGGATTAATCTGCTTTTGTAACCCTGCCAGAAACGGCCGCTCTAATCCAGCTGTTGACCAAGTCCGGCCGGGCGGGGCTGGGGTGCGGGGCCTGCTGCTCTGCCCCCGAGCCCTTAGTCCCCGAAGTATTGTGACGAGCATCCTGCTTCTTTTGCGGCTGTTCTGTTCCCGTGCCCATCTTGTAACTTCCCACTACCACTTACTCTGTGGAACGCGAGTTGCTGATCCACGGGAGAACCACGGCAAAAGTGCATGTGAACTGCTGGGAATTACCCAAGGGAACGACGCGTCGTGCAATTGTATACTTAGCAAGGTGATCTCAGTGTGAAGCTGGGTACGTTTTTATTTGGAAGACTGGGCTGTACATATAGCAATCTAGTTAAACCTCTTAGCATATGCCTAGAATTTTGGTTCCAAAACATAGCTTTTAACGAAATGGGAAAGCTCCCTAGAGGATGCGGGACTTGGATCGGCCTTTTGAGTAAGGCTGAGTGACGGGCTTGAGGCAGCAAAGCGCTGCAAACAGGGGCCTGGCGTGGGCGGGCAGGGGAGCAGGGTTGAGTGCTCTGGGCCCCTCGCTCAATTCCAGGCTCGCCACCAGGCCTGCTCTCCCGGGCCGGACTCTCCCACGTGGGGACACAGCAGGGCTGGTGGAAAGTCCGCTTCCTGTTTGAGGCAATGTTTCTCTGTGGCTTCTCTGGCTGTTTTGTTACTAGTGACGCTTACCCAGTGCCAGGCTTGTGGTGCGTATAACTAGCAGAAGCCCCGCTTTCCGTCAGTTCAGACATGAAAATCTATATAAGGAGAGTGGAACAGAGCAGAGCCGGCGGGGAGGGGGCGGTTGGAGTGACATCGGTGCTCCTGGTCAGGGCGGTCAGCCCAGGGGATGCGTCGCACACGTGCACATGGGCAGTCATCCTCTGACAGTGACTTATCCCTGATTTTGGTGTGATTTGGAGTCAGTGTCTCCAGCTTCCTGCAGACTCTGAAAAATGCACATTCTCACTCTATGGGTCCTGGAGGGGAGGGACCTGGGCCCGTGTTTCCAGCAGCTCCCAGGAGATGCTGGTGCCTCAGGGACATGCTCTGAGCAGTGAGGCTCTGGGCCCCTCTGAGTGGAGTCTGAGGACCGCTGGTCCCTGCGCCCTGCACCTGCCGGGTCGGAACCCCTGGGAGGGAGGACCCTGGCTGCAGGACAGAACGTGTGTCCTGGCCCCGCTGGGGCCCCTCCCTGGCTCCGCCCCATCCTGGACCTGGGGCACCTGAGCCAGCTTGCGTCCCTTGCAGTTTCCAGAAGGAGACCCTGGGGCACCGGCTCAAGTCAGGTTGGTTATTTGGGAGGAAAGAAAGCTGAGCGGCGAAGAATTGATGCTTTTGAACTGTGGAGTTGGAGAAGACTCTTGAGACTCCTTTGGACTGCAAGGAGATCCAACCAATCCATCCTAAAGGAGGTCAGTCCTGGGTGTTCATTAGAAGGACTGATGCTGAAGCTGAAACTCCAATACTTTGGCCACCTGATGCGAAGAATTGATTCATTAGAAAAGACCCTGATGCTGGGAAAGATTGAAGGCGGGAGGAGAAGGAGATGACAGAGTATGAGATGGTTGGATGGCATCACCGACTCGATGGACATGAGTTTGGGTGGACTCCAGGAGTTGGTGATGGACAGGGAGGCCTGACGTGCTGTAGTCCATGGGGTTGCAAAGAGCCAGACACGATTGACTGAACTGAACTGAACTGAGGGGCTGACACTGAGCCCCTTCCTCTGCTTAGGTCTCTGCAGAAGAGATGCCTCCCAATCGTCCATGTCAGAAAACACGCCTTCTTCCCCTAAGCCTTTCCCCATCCAGCCTCTATCCTGTCTCCTAAGTATCTGGAAGCCCCGTCTGTGAACCATCACCACGGCCGCCTGCTCTGGGCATGGGTGCCCAGCTGGCCTGCACTCTGCTATTTGCCTGGTCCTAGCCCACGGGTCTCTCCAGAAATCTCAGATTTACTGTGCTTTCCTGCAGAGGTGCCTAGAGGCTCCTGTCCTCGGGACGGGCTCTAAAGTCTTCGGTGAGGCTGCAGAGCCTGTGTTGTCAGCCCCCACCTCCTCCAACCTCATCACACCCGTCACCCTGGGTTTAGGAATCACCCCTTACTGTGGGACCCTAACCCTGACATTGCAGGGGTTACCCAGCTGCCTGGCATAATGCTAGGGAGGACCACGTGTAGATGCATTTCTTACCAGGCAGTGGGCAGACAGCTAGGTGCTTGGTAAGAAAAGGTAGAAGGAATGGTGAATAAACTAACAAGTGTTTGCTGGCGGGGTGTGTGGTCTCCCATCAGAGGGCTCCGTGTCAGGGGGGCTTCAGTAAGGAGTCTGACCAAGCGCATCCGTCACTCTGGCTTCCTGTGTCCCCCCTCACGGTGGTCCGCCCAGGGCAGCGGAAGCGCCAGCAGCTGACCGGCCCTCTGCTCCTCACCATGTTCATCTTGAAAGGACCTTCTCAAGACTCTTTATCCTCGTCATCTTCTGTTGGTTTAAACTTGATGTTCCTCGATCTCCATCTCATCTATCCTAGGGTGTTTTTCACTTTACCTCTAGTGGGTTTTAAACTTGTAGCTTAATCTTCCCCCTCCCTCATCTTTTGAGCTTTTTATCTCAATGGATTTTGGATTTGGCTTTTATTTCAATCTCATCAATCATATCTTATTTTCAATATTACTTCCCTTTTATAGGAGCATCCCCACATGCAAGCGCTCTGGATCAGACCGTTCAAACACAAAGTATCTCCACGTGAGATTTGTAAAGATGTTATCCCGTGCTTTCTTCTAAATGATAAGAAAACGCTGTCACATGTAGGCTACTAATGCCGGGTTTTCGTGAATGAAGTGAGGTGGGGAGCCGGCTTCTGGGTTTCCCTGGATGACCAGGGGTCCGGTTCTCGCCTCGCTCATCCACAAGTCCTGTTGGAAATCAGCCTTCCCGCGCGTGGACCCGTTTCTAGCCTCTGTACTGTACTTCACTTGATCGTCAGCCACCACCACGCCCTCCTGGTTACTGAAACTACACAGCAAGTCTCTGTGTCTGGTTTATGGTTTTCCTGCTTTGAGCTGCTTGTATGGTATTTATAGTAATGTGGGTTTTAATGTTTTTAAGGCAAAAGTAACCTCGAAGTCCTGTGTACACATGACTTTTATTTGCTAATGATTTTCAGTATTTTTGCATTTGTGTACGTGTGGGTTTTTGCTCATGTAAAAGGTTGGCCTGTCGTCTCTTATATTATCCGTGATTTTGATAACTAGCCCAGTAGGATGAGCTGAAGGAATGTTTGTTCTTTCTACATTCTCTGGAATAGTTGACTGATGGAGTTATGCAATGATTGGTAGAACTTGCCTGTAAAACCATCTGTATTTTCTTTGCAGATAGATTTTAAAATATTGATTCAAGGCATTTAATGGTTTCAAGATCATTCAGTTCTATAGGGGTCAGTTCAGCTAAATTGTTTTACATAGGAATTTGTTATTTTCACATTTTTTACAAATTATTTGTCCTAGATGTGTTTTAATACTCTTTGATATTTAAATTTTGTTGCTTATACATAGTTAACCAATTTTTCATTTATACTGTGAATATTTTATCTTTTTATACTGTGAATATTTGTTAATTTGATTAATCTTTTTCAAAGAATCAAACTTAGGTTTTGCTTATCCTTTCCCCCTTTATTTTCAGCTGCATCGCATCTTGTCCATTACTGTTTCCCTTCTTTTGCTTTGTTGAGTTTATTCTGCTATTCTTGCAGGCTATTCTATTCTTCCAGCCTTTTAAAATTTTCTAATATAATTTGTGCATGTGTGCTAAGTCGCTTCAGGTATATTGGACTCTTTGCGACCCTATGGAGCATAGCCTACCAGGCTCCTCTGTCCATGGACTTCTCTAGGCAAGAATACTGGAGTGGGTTGCCATTCCCTTCTCCAGGGGGTCTCCCCGACCTAGGGACGGAACTCGAGTCTCTCGAATCTTCTGCATTGGCAGGCAGGTTCTTTACCCCTGGGAAGCCCCTCATATAATTTAAGACTAGAAATTTGCCTTTTACCGTGACTGTGGCTGCATCTCACAATTACTGACGCGTGATACTTTTAGCGAATATTTTCTAACTTCCATAAGGATTACTATTTTGATCCAGGAGGCTTTTTCTTCTTCTACTTGTATTGAGCTATAACTGACACAGAGCGCTGTGTAAGCTTTAGGTGAATAGCACAATGATTTGACATCATGAAATGATCATAAGGTTTTTGAAAGTATGTCTTTTGCTTCACATGAATTTGTGTTAAAATCATTTCATTATTGATTTCGAACTTAACGTATTTATTGGCCCTAAAATGCTACACAAGATGTATTAAGATTTCAGAAATGTTAAGATGTGGGAAAATGGCAACAGCAAGGATAAGAGCCCCTGACTGTAAGACACATCCCAATTTAGAGACACTAAAAACCAAAAAAGAAGATTGTGTTTTAGAATCTATAAAATTGTGTTGAAGTCAGAAACAATGTGTCCATGTTACATCAACTTACTAAACTACAGTGCACTTAACTTTATTTCCTAGCATGTGGTATTTGTAAATGTTTCTGGAATGTTTGAAAAAATTTGATTCTTATCTCTGTTTTATCCTTATTTTATCAACCCTTTTAGAGTATTGTTCATATATTTTATATCCTTACTGAATTTTGTCTATTTGGTCTATTGATTATTCACAGAATGTATTTTAAAATCTGCTTCTCTGATGCTGGATTTCTCAAATTTTCCTTACAATTTCACCTATTTTTATTTTATGTATTTTGATCGAGTTATCAGGAACAGAAGGGCTTAGGATTGTTACACTTTCCTGTTGAATTGAGCTGTTTATGCCTTGTATTAATATGTAATAACCTTTTTTAAAAAAATGTAACCATTAATGCCTTTGGCCTTAAGTTTTTTGTTTTCAACTTATACCAATATATTAATATCAGTGTCCTTTGGTTACTTTTTTTAGAACACATTTTTCCTTTTTGTTTTTGAGTTTTGCCTGTCTAAGCTCTTATACTTTTTTATCTATCTCTTATTAACAACATATAACTGGGATTTAAAAAATTCAGCATGATAATCTTAACCTTTTAATTAGAAAGTTTTATTCACTAGTACTTATTGTGATTAGTGATAATTGAAATTTCTTTCTATTTTCCTTCATGCTTTCTATTGAATATTTGTCCTCCCTTTGTTAGCTTTCTTTTTTCTTTCTGTTCTTACATCCTTTTAAATTAATTGATTTTTAATTTCTTCCCATCTTATTTTCCAACTCAATTTGGAATACATTCTATTTCTAGGATATTGTTGATTACCCTAAAATATTAATAATCCATAAGTCATTTGAGTTGACAAAGTATACAGCTAATATTTACCCTCTTTACAAATGATACAAGAAACTTGGAGTTCTTTTTATTATAAATTATATATTGCAGTTGTTCTGTTTCTTAGTTCTATTTTGTTATTTTTAACCACACAAATTATATGTTATTATTTTCCACAGCTAATGTTTGTTTAGACTTATCCACATATTTACTATTTTCTTTGATAAACATTCTTTGTATCTCAGATCTTTTTTCTGGGGTCCTTTCTCTCTTCCTAGAGTTTTCCCTACAGAAGTATCTCTAATGAGGGTCAGTCATGAGATTTTTGAAATATTTTTACTTCATCATCATTTTTTAAAAATACATTGAACTGACCTATAATTTAAAGTAAACATCTATTTTTTCTCAGCAGTTTAGATATTATGCCACAGTCTTCTGTTTTCCCTATTACTGTTGAGAAATCAGCTATATTTCTAAATCCTGTTTTCTTTTAGAAAATCTATTTCTTTCCTCCCATTTCACCAACTCGATGGACATGAGTTTGAGTAAACTCCAGGAGTTGGTGATGGATAGGGAGACCTGGTGTGCTGCAATTCATGGGGTCGCAAAGAGTCGGACACGACTGAGTGACTGAACTGAACTGAACAGAACTGAAGAAGTTTCTCTTTGTCATTTGTATCCATCAGTGTCATTAGAATGTGTCTAAATGTGAATTATTAGTTACCCTTCTTGGGATTTATGGACATCCTAAATATGAACAGTCATATCTTTAAAAAATACTGGGAAAATTTCAACTATTCTTTTTTCAAATACTGTGTCTCTTCCATTCTATTTTCCCTCTAGAATTCTGATCAGAAACATACTCTATTTTTTCATATTGTGCTACGCCTGTAAAAGGCTAATCTGCATTTTCCTTCTCTTTTCTTTCTTTCTCTGCTCCATTCTAGAATATTTTTGACAAGGAGTTCTATCTTCCAATCATATAATTCTCTCTTTAGCTCTGTCTAGTCTGCTGTGTAACTTTTCTATGACAGTTTCTATTTTTAATTATCAGATTTTTCATTCTTTTAAAAGTTTAACTCTCAGGTCACCATTCTACATACAATCAAGAAAACTTTCAGCTTGTGTTAGTGCACTCCACTCACTGTTATTATGTTCACTATCACCGGTGGAAAGCACATTAGGAAGAATAAAATGATTGTCTGATATCACTGACCTGTCCTTAAGTCTTGACTCTGAGACCAGAAATTGATTAGGGCATTTGTCATATCTGCTCAACAGAAACTCATATCTATTGATGTTTAAACCAAACTTTTTCACCAATATTCCTTTGAGCTGTGGTCAATTTGTCCAGATAGGGAGGAATCCCAGCGGGGAAAAACAAAACTGTGCTATAGATCCTTTCTCATTTAGATGATTACTCAATGACTGAATACTAGTTTAGACAAGCTAGGTACCACCTCCTTGACAGACAGGAGAGTAAGGTAAATGTTCCCCTGTGGGTTCTCACAAAGTAACATTTTGTGGCAAACCCTGACCCCCACTGCTATGAAGCTATTTATGATCTTTATACCATTTGGTGTGAATATTCATACATTTAACTGCAGAAATTTGAAATTTGTTTGATTATGGTCTGCTGCCTGAGATCCCCTTGACTTGTTAAATCAGATTGGTATTTGGTAGGATTTCCTTTCTAAAATACAAAAAGTTATTGATTCTGAAAAACAACTGGCCTTGGGGGTTTTAAATAAGGGATCATGGCCCCTTAACGATTATGCCATTGTGTTCTAGCAAGAATGACACACCACGAAGTGTAGACTTTACAAACTGCTCGGTTTAGAGTAAACCCTCGATAAACCTGAGCGCTCTGGGGGTTGTTATCGGACCACTTCTGTTGTCGGAGCCCCTCTGACTGTCATACTTCCTAAAGTGGTCTTGGGGACAAGGGACAGGAAATGTGGAGCTTGGCCCCTTGATACTTCTGTGGTGTCTTGCATTTCACATGCCAGCGTGCCAGCAACATGAGCTTTTAGAAATTCACTAGGCACTGATGTGGCTGGAGCCAGCCAGACTGAAAACTTCAATCTAAGTGACTTAACGGGGGAGAGAAAGTCATGGGAATATGGAACAACGTGCTTGAGAAAGCAAATGAATGAACACAAAATTGTTAAGACCCTCCCCAGGTCCTTAGAAGGGGCCGTGCAAGTGGGAGGCCAAAGTCTCGGCTTCAGCGGCTTCTCGTTGGACATGAGCCCTGACTCCAGATGCAGTCTAAGCACCCGTGCAAACCGTGCTTTTGGAGCATCCCTCTGAGTTGGCCGTTGGCTGGTGGCCCTGCCCTTCCTTCGCCCACAAGTTCACCACAGAATGTTTGCACAGCCCTGAGTCCTCAGCCCTCTTCATCTCCACTCAGTCTGGAAGGAATGGGTGTCTCTTTCAAGAATTCTGAGGGGCTTGAGGCTGAGCCTTCCAGAAACAGATCCAGCTCCGTGACCCGTGCTGCTTTCCGGGCACAGCCGTGGGCCACTCGCGGCGGCTAATTAGGGAGACCAGGTGGGCGCGCCCTTGGAGTGAGGAGGGAGGGGCCAAGCCCCGAGGGCGCCTGGATGATCAATGTGAGAGTTCGGGTGCAGGAAGCGGGGGTCCAAACTCACGCCCTGTGCATCCAGAATAATCTGGAATCTAAGGCGGGCAAGAGGCCTCGCTGGCCTGCTCACTGCTGACCCCCAGCCCCCGCCCGTGACACACCTGACCCGGTGCCTGCCGAGTGACGGATCCACAGAACAGGGCTCTGAGCGGGGCAGGAAGGCGGGCAGGACTCTGAGGGGCAGGGCTGAAGCCAGAGGGAGTTGGAGATGAAACAGGTGAGTCCTCCTCTCTGAAACAAAACGAGTCCTGCCACGAAGTGCGGAGACAGATCCCAAGCCACTGGTTGGGAAAGAGAGGGAAGTCCTTAGCTGAGTGCTCCGGGGTGAAAGCAGGTCTCAGGGAGCCGACACTGGGGCCTGGCAAGGGCAACCAAGCGGTCCTGAAGCCGCCCGCTCGCTTCCAAACACGCCTGCCCGGGGCCATTCCCTCCCCAACCAGCTGCCTCTCCCCCCAGGACGGGAGCGGACGCGGCGGCCCGGAAACGTGTGAACTGAGGTTCACGGCAGCCCAGACGTGCTCTGGTGGCCCAGCGCCGAGACTCCGAGGACAGACCCGACACTGTGAGGGCTGGAGCGCAAAAGCGCAAGAGCAGCGTTCGGTCACTCCTGGGGCGGAGCAGCCCCCGAGCGACCACGGGCGACGCCGTGAGCAGGAAGCGTTAATGCGTCTAGCCTCTGAAAGTCTGTAGCCGTTTTAAAGCAGGAGGAAAAACCACTTGGTGAAGTAAGCATGTTAAACTACAGAAGCCTAAAATATAATCTAGTATTCAGCAACACCACCAACGCGTTAAAAATATCTCAAGAGGTGGGAAGAATGGGAACTCGAAGAACTCAAACCTGGGGTGTGAGATGGCGTTTCCACTGATCACACGGTGAAGGAGCTGAAGTGATGTTTACCCAACACGTTTACGGGAAATAAGAACATTGAAAGACGCGATGGGACAGCAGGAGAGAGGGATTCCTTTCAAACCATTAAGCTGGCCAACGTGGAAAGAAGTAGGCCCAGGCGGACGGGGCTGGTTAGACCAGCGCGGTGGCAGAGTAGAGCCGCGGGGCCTTTCCTGAGGAGAGACGGTCCTTCAGGAGCCGCGCGGTGGGAAGACATGACAGTTGGACGCGAGGGCGGCGCCGCCGTCGCTGCTCCTGGGCCCAGAGGAGCGGGAGGAAGGCCAGGCCCCCTCGGGCGGCGGCTCCAGCGCGAGGCCGCTGCTGGCCTCTCGGTCCACCGCCGCGGGGCCCGGCCTTCAGCCGCCTGCTTCCCCCGCTGAGCCCGAGTGCTTGGTCCGCAGCTCCGCGGTCGCGCTCCCGCCTCCAGGAGTAACACCCGCCGACCGCGAGCTCCGCGCCCCTTTGCCAAGCAGGACGCGACACCGCCTCTGGAGCGAGAGAGAGCCGGGGCGAACGGGATGCTTCACAGACGGAGGGAACCAGACAGGCGGGCCCGCGGCGCCCACCGCCAGGCCCGGAAGTTAGGCTCAGAGGAGAAACGGCTTCCGGTCCAATTCTCAGCGTGAGGAGTGACTTGACGCGCCCCAGAGGCCTCACTTGGGGATGTTGCCTCATCACTGGGACTGCCCAGTGGGTCAGTAGTGAAGAACTCACCTGCGATGCAGGAGACACAGGACAGAGATGTGGGCTCCATCCCTGGGTGGCGAAGATCCCCTGGAGGAGGGCATGGCGACCCACCCCAGTATTCTTGCCTGGAGAATCCCACGGACAGAAGAGCCAGGAGGGCTGCCATCCATGGGGTTGCGAAGAGTCAGACAGGACTGAAGCAGCTGAGCATCTCGTTGTTTGCTTTTTAAAAAAATTACATTGAGTTTGATTGCTCTAATTGAAAAAAAATGCATGCTGATTGTAGGGAAAGTGAATGTTAAAGTAGAGATCATAACATATGAGAAAGTTTATATCCTGTGCTTACACTTAGCGTCATATCATGAAAATTTCCCCATAGCATGAAACGCTTTTCTAAAGTGATTTTTGAATATTATGCAATGGTCCCTTATAAATGCACAGTAAAGTCAATTTATTTTGAAGAATTTTCCTCTTGATGAATATTTAGGTTTTTATTCCCCAAGTTTGATACAGAAAATTACAATTTAAGTCCTTGGTCATAATCTTAGTGTTTCTTTCTAATTATTTCCTCAAGGGACAAACTACAGTTGCTGGTTCAACAGGAGGGAGACATTTGCGAGACACCTGAGACACTTTGAAGATCAGGACTCTAGCAGAAATTGTGTACAAATGAATACACCCATCAACAAGGTAGGGAACAGTTTCTGATTCCTAGCTACACTTGGCAATCTGAGTGTTGTCATTTTTTAAATGTTTGCCGTTTTGACCACAAACAATGGTATCGAGTTTTAGGTTGTTCTCTTTTGGTCGTTAGTGAGATGAAGAGTTTTCCTATGGTGACTGGCTGTTTATTGGTCTGCCTTTCTGAATTGCCTATTTGTAGCCATAGTCTGTTCTTCTATGGAGTTACTTTATTCTCCTATTGATTTGCAAGCTCTTTTTTACATATTAGGGTGTTTAATGACTTTTTGGGTATTGTATATATTCTAAATATTTCCCCATAGGCATTTTTAACAGTAAAAAGACAAGAATATTTTAAGTTGTCAAATCTATCAAATTTTTCCAAGTGTTTCTATTTCAATGCTATTGTTTACAAAGTCTGTCTTCACACTCTAGAAGTAAGCATATAAAATTTTCTTCCTCTGGTTTTTTCTGGTTTATTCATTGGCAGTTATCTTGTAGTTTACTTAGATGCGTGATGTGAGTACATGTCAAAATTTACTTATTACTAATAGCAAAGCAATTATATTGGAAGAATTCACTTAATAATTTTTTCTCCACTGATTTAAAATGCATTCTTACATCACATTAACGGCATAGTTTGTTCTATTTCTGCTTTTTTGTCTGTGCTGTTGGACTGTTTACCTCACCTCTGGCCGTTGCATGGTGTTTGAGTTAGTGCTATCCCAGGTATTACGCTTTAATAGGTAGCTGTGGTCCTTCTCAGCTATTTCTCTCCTTAATGATCTTTATTTTCCTTGCCCATTCATACTTTCTTATAAAGTTTGATATAACTTGGTTAAAACTGTGTTGTTGGTCATTTTACTGGAATTTCTTTCAGTTTATTAAATAATCTCAGGATGAACTGACATATCTGGAATACATACTGTGGCTTTTCTATCTACAAATATTAAATACTTCTTATTTTATTTATATCTGTTCCCTCAGGAAATATTTGCTTGATAAGATGCGTTTTATCATATTTTAGTGTCTTTTATGTTGTATGGTTTTTCTGAATGGATTTTTTCATCATTGCCAACATCTGGGAATTACATTATTTTTTGTGTATGTGTTTTTCTACTGGTTGTCTAAATAGGTCCTAAAGTTTCTATTTAGACTTTTATATTAAAAAGTCTAAATAGACTTTCTATTTAGACACTTTGAAATTTATTATTACTTTTTTGAGAGAGTAGTAGAGGAGAAAATCTTATTGTAGGAAAACAATGGCAATTTTGCCTCTTCCCAGTTCCTCCAATTTTCACATGATGGTGAACATCAAGAGTGCAGGGGCATCCTAGCCTTCTGCTGTCAAAGCATCATCACTATGATGATGCAGACTGCAGAGCCTCCATTTTGAATTCACATCTCTTGTGAGCTGTTAAAATAATACATAAATGTTCCCACTGATCACCAACTGATCTCTAAATCGTTTTTCTTATTCTCAATGTTTCCTTTACATTTTTCTATCTAAAGAAATTATATAGCTTTGCCTCTGTTGGTTTGAAGAATATGTGTTGTGCTTAGTCGCTCAGTCGTGTCCAAGTCTTTGCGACTGTATGACTGCAGCCTGCCAGGCCCCTCTGGTCTACCGAGATTCTCCAGGCAAGAGTCCTGGCATGGGCTGCCATGCCCTCCTCCAGCGCATCTTCCCAACCCAGAGATCGAACCCAGGTCTCCCACATTGCAGGTGGATTCTTTACCATCTGAGCCACAAGGGAAGCCCAAGAATACTGGAGTGGGTAGCCTTTCCCTTCTCCAGGGGATCTTTCCAACCCAGAAATCGAACCTGCATTGCAGGTGGATTTTTTTACCAGCTGAGCTACCAGGGAAGAATATAAACTTAGGTGTTTTTCTTTATTTAATGGCTACTCTTGTGTTTCTGAGACCTGAGTTCAATCTGTGGTCCTCTAATTATCAACGTGAGAAAGTAACTCTCTGCTCTGAAAGACTGGGAACTTCTCTTTCCTCCTCACCCTGAAATAATTTCTAAACATTTTTAATGTGACCTGGGATATTTTAAAGCCAGACAGTAATGAAGATAATTTATAACACTTTGTTTTCCAAGAATATTTTGCGTTTCACTTTAAATTTAGAGTCACGTTTACAGTTGTGTAGATGTAATTCTGTGGCTGTATTGAGAGGCGCCAGTACTGAGTTCTGTGCTCGTGTCCACTTTGGGTCCCCTGAGTCACACACACCTCATTCAGAGAGATTTTTGGGGATTTTTTTTTTTTTTTCCTGAATTCTTCGTCTCTAAGAAGTGGTCTTGCTGCTGTTTGCACATGAAGTCGACTTGCATGGGCTGGGGCTTCTCAGCTCAGCTCTGTGCACCCCGGAACATGGGCCCACCCGTCCCTGTCCTCTGGGGCCACAGTGATGGAGCTGGGAGAGTCTCAGCTTGATTTATTTATGTATTTTTACCAGTAACACCTAACTGTAGGATTATTTTGTCTATGCTTGAAATTTAATCACAAGTTCATGTTTTATCTCCCATCAGAAAGTGGGGTTATCTCCCCATTGTGGATGGGGTCTTCTCCTCATCAAGGGGTGGGGTCATCACCCTATCAAGGGGTGGGGTCATCTCCCATCAGGGGGTGGGGTCATCTCCCATCAGGAGGTGGGGTCATCTCCCATCAGGAGGTGGGGTCATCTCCCATCAGAAGGTGGGGGTCATCATCCCATCAGGGGGTGGGGGTCATCTCCCCATCAGGGGGTGGGGTCACCTCCCCATCAGGGGCTGGGGTCATTCCATCAGGGAGTGGGGTCATCTCCCATCAGGAGGTGGGGGTCATCATCCCATCAGGAGATGGGGTCACCTCCCCATCAGGGGGTGGGGTCCTCACTCCATTGGTAGATAGGGTCTATTTCCCCACCCTTCGATTCTTGACTGGCTTATGACATCCCTGGACGAGTAAACTGTAGTAGACATGACAAACTGCAGCTTCTGCCTTCGCCCTCCTGACGTACCCTGGGACCCCCATAAGGCAGTGGTCTGGCCTGCATGAGTCACCACGTAGAGGAGAGCTGGGCAGCCCAGCCGACAGCTACTGCCCACCTCCAGACGAGATCAGTCCAGCCAGCCCTCCAGCTGGACATGGCTGCTGGAGGGAGCCCAGGCAAGGCCAGCCCAGCCCACCCAGCCCACCCACGCGACGGAGGACCCACCTCCGTGTCAGCCACTGAGTTTCGGGGGCGGGTTGTTATGTAGTGAAATTGAACGATGCACAGTCCTCCTGACCCCAAGGAGGAGGGTGACCCGGTGAGCCGATGGACTTGACCATCTGAGCTCCCAGAGGACGGGGGGAAGACGGCATCACTGACGTTCTGGAGGCCTCTCTGCCCCAGCCCGGCTCACAGCCCTGCTGGAAGCACAGCTGGACGGGACGCAGGTGGTTTGGGGGCACACGTCTCGTCGGATAATGGGGGCTGAGGGTGAGACGCTGAGCAGGGAGCTCTGGGCGGGGCCTGGGGGCTCGAGGGGTAGCACCGCTAGCCCGGAGCGTCCTTCCCCCAGACTCAAGGCCCGGATGCCAGGCGTGTGAGCTGACTTGTTCTGCAGGCGGGTGGGCGGAGGACGGGAGGCGCTGAGGGCCTGTGGTCCCTGCTCCTTCCCTCTGGCCCCGCAGCGCAGGTTCAGGCAGGTCCCTGGAGAGATGGCAGGTTCCCCTCTGTCGGAAGGAATTCACGCCTTTAAAGCTAGTTAAGGAGCTGATGAGATCAGCAGAGGCTGGGAGTGGCCTGACAGTTCATTTCACCCAGCTGACGCTTAGGAACACGTGAGGCGGCACTCACTCGGAGGCGTAGGACGGTCGTGGCCCTGGAGGAGCCCCAACCCAGTTGGGGACGGTTCATCTCTTCCGCTCGGTTACTCCCACGTGTGAGAAATGCAGATAAATACACGCACATGTAAGAATGTGTCTGAGTGTGTGTGCATGGGTGTAGAGAGGCATTTCCCAGAATAGTTCAGGTTTTGACCCCTGACCCCTGGCTGTACCTGACTCTGCAGCACAAAGCTTCAGAGGAGTCTGGTGCCATGGAGGAGCTAGAAGAACAGGTCAAAGGTTGGAGGTCACAGGAAATTACATGAACTTGAGACTCAGGGGTGAGGGAAAGCCAGGCCTGAAGGAGCCAGGTTGAGGCTGCTGGGGTGGGGCGGGGGGCAGGGGCGCATGTTTATGAACAGAGATGCTGACTTGGCTCAGCTACTGGCCGGGGAACCAAGGGCTGAAAACAGTCTTCTCTGTCCTGTGTGGCTGGGTCTGGTTAGAGCTGATGTGACCCAGAGAAAGGTAGTTCTAGAATAAACCAGCATGCCCGGCCATATTTCATCAGACGGGCACCCGCTGTGTCCACAGCCGATGCCAGGACACCAGTTTATAGGACAGGATGAGGGCCGCGGGCTCGTCAGGGAGTGGCACCCACAGCTGAGGCCTGCCGGACGTGGGTGGAAATCCTTCGGGCAGGGCAGGACGGCTGACTTTGGAAAGCCTCGCCCCCTCCTCTGCGGAGAGTGCCGGCTGCGGTGGCCGTGGCCTCCTCTGGCCACGAGCAGGGGGTCTTGGCTGCCCACCGTCTGTGTCTCAGGGGCAGCGGGCTTGGGCCTCTGTTGTTGGCCGACTCCCGCCAGCCCGTTCCGCGTTCCTCACTGTATCTCCCGGGGCTGCAGTGACAGTGACCACTCAGGGGGCCCCCAGGCAGGAGGCTGGCCTCCCGCACCCTAGAGCCTGGGCTTCAGAAGCGCCGCTCAGCAGGGCCCTGCTCCCCGCGAGCCCCAGGGAGGCTCCTTCCGGCTTCTGGGGCTGCGGACAGTCCTCCGGGTCCTCGGCCCAATCCCTGCCTCTGCCTGCACACGGTTCCTTTCTGCGCCTCGCCGCCTTCTCATCAGGGCACCAGTCCCCCTGGGTGAGGAGCCCGGCCTGCTCCGGGGTGACCCCCTCTAACCTAGTCACTATAAGGTCAGGCTCACAGGTGCGGGGAGGGAGGCTTGCCAAGCCCAGACCCCGGTCCAGTGCTGTCCGCAGGCGGTTGCTGCAGGCCGGGCCCCCCAGGACTGGCGGCCTGCCGGGACTTAGGCTGGGCCAGTGTGCGTGAGGAGGGGGCGGCAGATGACAAAGGTGCTGTGTGCTTCCTCCTGGTGCTCCCGGCACCCTAATCACAGCTGTCACCAGCGCCCCTCCATGCTACTTCCGGTCCTGAATCTGCCGGCTCCTCTGCCAGCCCACAGCGAGTTCTCCTGCAGCAGCCCTCAGAGTGGTACATTGTCACCCTACTCGAATGTCCGGTGGAAGCAGTATTTTCTACTGAGATGAACCAACCCGCCTGGGCAGGGAGGACCTACCTGGCTAGAAAGGTCTATGGTGACAGCTGGCCCCCGATTTGGAACAACAGTAGTTTAAGGCAGCTCAGTTACTCAACCAGAGAAACCCCTGGGTGTTAGGGTTAACACAGCCACAGTTTACCCCCTGTGGGGCAGCTCTCGAGCTGGGGGTCTAGGATCCAGCCCTGCTCCGTCTTAGGCTGCACTGTCCTCCATCATGTTGCCCCCGAGGCCTGGGATGTGGTCCCCATCCCAGCAAACTGGAAAGGGGACAGAGAGCTCAGAAGGGGCGAGTCACTTTCCTTCACGGTCTGCTGTGCCTGCTGCTTGCAAGGCCCAGCAGGAGAGACAGAACTGGATGGGACAAGTGGAGCCCTGCCTCATGGAACGTCTTCCTGGGTTTGTTTGCGTCACCACTCACCCAATCAGCCAAAGTTCCACGAATCAGTCCACTTCTTTTCAGTTTGGTTTCCAGCTAGGATTTCTATACCCAGCCCAAATCTCAATCAAGACAGATGTTCGACTCAGTATATTCTTCCTTGGTATCACCTACATCTGACCTGCCCTGTCCCCTGTGTGGACTGTCCTCCCCTCCTGCAGCAGATCACCCCTAGCTTGATCCTCGTAAATAGTAAGTTGGATTGTGGTGTGGCTTCCTGCACAGTCATCTCCCCAAAGTTTTTCTTCTACTTTTTGGGAGGCTTTTTGCTTGTTATAATCCAGTGTCACTTACGAGCTTTTAATTTCCAACGTCATATACTTAATTTCAGTTTTGTGTTCTGAATGATCCCCTTTGTATAGCCTTTTGTCCTTATTTCACTAATGGAATATCGTCCCTTCTCTATTTAAAGACATTTATTTAAAGACAAGTTCCTGCAAAGTTTGCTTCTTCTTGCATGGTCTTTGGTTTTTGGAGATGAATGTTTTCCTGCTCACTCAATCATTTAATCTGTTGATTTCACATTAGATCCTCTGCTCACACATATGTCTGATGGCCCTTAGTTCTGGCTCATACTCAGGAGAGGGCCCTAAAGGCTCATCTGAAGCTGAAGGGGGTGGGGCGGGGGGCAGGAATGGATGAGTATGGGATTCAGTGAAGGGGGGGAACTATGCATTTAAGTTGGGAAATGTTACTACTAGTCTCTTTGGGTCTTTTTTCATTGCCCAGTCAGGTGGCTCAGCCTCCTGTCTGGACCATGGAAGGCCTGGCCGCTTGCATTCTGAGACCCTGGATGGGAGGGAGCTGAGGGTGCAAATGTTTGTCTAGTTTCCTGACTTAAGCGTGGCTCCCCTACCGTGACTAGACTGAGGTTTCCTGCTTTGCTCACCCAGAGGATCTGGTCTTCCCCAGCCTGCCCACCTCTAAAGGAGACATTTGGCCAATCTGCTTTTTTTAATCCCACTTGGTTCACAGCTTTCAGAAGTCCCCGGGCAGTTCTGTCCTGTAATGTCAGTCACTCTCAACGCCCCCACCGCGGGCCGAGCTGCAGCCTTCCCAAATCTCACCGTCAGTTCCAAGCATCCGTCACCTCCCAGCTCCCAGGATGGTGTCACTGCTCTTACCGCCCCTCTTCTCCCTACCCTGTGGGTTTATACCTTTGGAAGAAACCCTGAACTATCTCTTTGGTGGGGATTTGGAGCACGATTTGGGGGGAGGGAAGCACAAGGTTACCCGCCTGGGCACCGTAACGCCTCCATCTCTGTCCAGCCCCCTGCATGGCCGGCCGTGCCCTGCTGGGTTAGGGTCACTCTGCAACCTCAGTCACACCGTCCAGGCTGCGTCTCCAACTGGGGCTGGCCAGCATGGCGTCTCGGGTCGTCCACCTCCACCCTGCCACGGTGCCTGGCATTCAGTCATGCGCTGATTAGCAAACGATTGTGGATGGGTGGTCTGCTCATAGATGCTGAGAACACAGAGAGATGCAGGACAGGGCTCCTGGCATTGGGAGGCTGACCGCATCCTTGCAGGGTGTGGGTGGAGACAACGTGAAACAACCAAATAGCCCTTGAATTAGAGTGTGACCCTATTGCATGTGTGTGACCTGTTGCATACTTTATATACACATCTGCATATTAAAAATGCATGCATGGGTGCATGTGCAGTCACTCAGTCGTGTCTGACTCTTTGTAACACCATGGGCTGCAGCCCACCAGGCTCCTCTGTCCATGGGATTTCCCAGGCAAGAATACTGGAGTGGGTAGCTGTTTCCTTCTCCAGGGGGTCTTCTCAAGGCAGGGATCAAATCCAGGTCTGCTGCATTGCAGGCAGATTCTTTACCAACTACGCCACCTGGGAAACCTCCATTAAAAATATATAACACTCAATATAATTTGTTTAACAAATGATATTTTCTTTCAAAATATGTCCAAAAGCACACAGAGCTAATATGTGCAACCTTTGCTTCACTGTTGTATTTATTAATGTGATATCATCCTATTAAATGTGAGGGACTTTTTCTGAATCTGAAATGTGTGTGTGTGTGAAATACATATGCATTTGCTCATTAATTCATTGGCCATACCTTGCTAGCAGATGGAAGCAATAGGGAGGTAAATCTGTCTATTTAAGGTTATTTCTCTATTTCTAAATTGTGAGCTACATGTAGGAGTCACGTCTGATTCATGTTCCCCCCCACCACAATGCCCAGTAAGCAGTTTGCTCAGAGTGCACAATATATGGAAAAGACTTAATAAATATTTAATAAATGGATAGATGGATGGGTAGATGAGTGGATGTATAGGTAGGTGAGTGAATGAATGGACTGGGTGAATGATGTACAAATGGACAGATAGTCTTTAATTTTTACTAATGATCTCAAAGTTATGGACAGTTTTACAAAATTTAAGTGACATGACATACCAGAAAACACTTGGAAAACCCCAAAATTAAATGCATCAATTACTAATAATAAAAATAAATGCATTACTGTTGGGCTTACATTGTTTATATTGTGTCTCTTCTCAAGAACATTATGAAGTGCCCATAAGATCTTGGTACCAATGACTGTTGATTGTTGTCCATCTGGTTGCTGAAGTAGACAGATGGTCCAGTGACCTCCATGCCATTTGTGCTTTTCTCTTTCTTCTGGACCTAAGGACAGGAAATGAGAAAAGGGACAAATGCCCTTTGTATCTTAAAGTGCTGGAGTTAATCAAAAGGAAAGTGCTTCAGAAAGTCAGAATTTTATTTATTAACCATTTGTATCCTATTATTAATTTTGTATCTGATGTTTTCAGTTTAGTTTAGCTTCAAGATTCCTCTTTTTAAAAAAGTAAAAGAAGAAAAGAAATGGTGAGAAATCTTAGGCAATGTTGAGTGTTTAGATGATGGACTTGAATTAACCATATTTAGTCCTGGGGTGGGGGGTGTGCAGGGGTAAAAAGGTGAAGGACTTTACTGATTTTCCTGTCCTCAAGATCTGGAACAGTCATTCTCAGTGGTTTTCAACTTACCAGGGGAAATTTGGCACTATTTGGAGAAATTTTTGATCATCACCACTGGGAGGGGAAGGCGGCCACCCTGGCACCTGGTGGCTGGGACCAGGGATGCTGCTAAGGGCGCAGGGTGGCCCCACACAGCAAAGAATGACCTGGCCCCAAATACCGATAGCGAGCAGCCCAGGTCTCGATGCAATGGAAACAGCAAAGGACTTACAGGCTCGTGAATCCTGGAAAAGGAAGGAAGATTTTATGAGGCGGTTGCACACGGAACACCTCTCTCTCAAAGACACCTGAAGACTTACATACCCTCCCTCCTCCAAATCAATGAAAAGAAAAAAAAAAAAAACTGGTCTAGAATTTTTTGTTCAATTTTAGTAATAATTGATTTATCTACTAAATTATCTACCTCATAAGGCAAAGCAGAAATGCCTTCTTGCTAGAATAAAATATTAAGTCCAAGAAAGCTAATTTGGGAAAGAATAAAGGAGGAACAACATTTCTAATAATCACTTCTAAGGACAAGAAAAGCCAGGTTATTTGGCTTTGCAGATCACATTTGTTTTAGTCTAGGATTTTTCTGAGTACACCTTCCTCTCTAGTTCAAGAAATCTGCCTTAACATCTAAGATACAATCTCCTTTCAGAATCACTACAGTACTCCGAGAATTTGAGTGAAATCTTGGATCTTTGTTTAGGAGAAAAAAATAACCAAAATTTACCAAAAACCTAAACTACTAAGTAAAATGGTGAGTAGTGGAGAAAAATCCTCAATGGAATCATTGGATGGAAAAAAGAAAAGGGTGTTGCCTTAATTGGCTTTTTAATGACTCTGTATTTCTCTCTTCTGGCCTTTTTTTTTTGGGGGGGGGGAACCCTTAAAACAGAAAGGTTAATCTAACTATACATTTTAAGCTTTTAAAGGCTCCATTACAGGACTTATTATGCTAAAAGAAACATACCTGGCACATTGCAGCTTCTAAATGTATCAGCAATGCACGTAATGATTCACTTAAAACACCATGGTCAGAATTCTTCCACGTTATTTCTATGTAAATTGGATGCTTCACAATTACTATAATATGTGTGAAATTCCACTTATTATTTCTTTTAACATAGAAACTTTTATCACTTAACTCACTGGACAGAATATTTGAGCCATTTGCAATCATTAGAGCATTTCTGTTTGGTCAAACCCTTGCGGATTATACTTTGCAAAAGACAGTGAATTATATTCATTGCAAGAAAACAGCAATTTTAAATATATAAGGGGCAGCAGGAAACTTTTCATTTCAGTGCAAATTCAGTATTATATCTTACTACTTTTTACAGCAGGGTAAGCTTTTATCTTTAAGCAATTTATAAAACCCAGCATGGACTAGGCCTGCAGCTCACAGCGTATATCAGTCTGATAGATAAACAGGGACTTGGGTCAGGGTGGAAGCTGAGCCTTGCCGGGCTCCAGGCCCATTGCTTTTCCCTCCAGGAGCCTTCCCGCGTGACCCCGGTGGAGGTCCAGCTCACCGCCCCCTCCCCGCTTCCTGCGTGGCTGACTGTGTCCTGCCGTCCCCTCCTAGTTGCCCCAGCCCATCTTTTCCCTGGACACCTGAGTGCCCCCGTGAACTCTGGGGACCAGCTGGCTGGTGACGGGCCTTCTGGGAAGAACATTTGAGTTTTTCAAACAGATTTGGAGAAGAAGCTCAAAATCAGAAAAAGAGGGGCGTTGTTACCTATTGAGCTGCTGTCTGTGTGGGCCGAGGGACTCTGCTTGGGAATCTGGCGCTCTAAACAAGCATTCCAGTCGTGGCACGGCGTGTTTGGAGGAGCCCTTTCTCCCTCGGTCATTTGGGATGCTTTCCAGGGAGGAGAAACAGCAGCGAAGAGGAGATTTGCATGCATGCCACCTGAATTTTAAGACACAGTGTATGTAGGTTTGTTTTTAATAAATGGAGGAGAAAATTAAAATCAGAACTTTATTAATAGCTAATTATGTAAACATCTAAATTATTGGATGAGGTTTTTTTTCTTAAATTGTGCCATTTTAAAATGAGGCAGTTTTTCAGTGACATGACGTAATATTGATTTCCCAAGTTTTATTCTCCAAACATTAACTAACAAAGACAAGTTGAGAACATCCGATGAAAGCTCTTATATATGGAATAAAAATTAAGTGATTTTTATTTGGACTGTTTTTTCAGCTATATCCCTTAAAGGAAAGATAGTTACATTCTCCCCGAAAATTGAAAATGCAGTTGTCATTTTTCTATTAATGTAATGTTACTTCACATTTTGATTGTACTCTTTTTAGGTGCCTATAGGATATTTGAAATACACTGTGTAACAGACCTGTGTTTGTGTGAATTGTGTGTGTGTGTGTGTGTATGAATGACTGGTGGATTATGCTTTGGTTACATCTGAAAGTTACCTTGCATAGATTTAATATTGGAACTATATTATTAATAGTTGAACATATAATGAGCCTAGTCTTTAACTGTGCCCTAAAGAAAGATGGTTTTGGTGTTTAAATGAAAGACGGAGACTGAAATTCAAGTTCATTCCAGGTTCAAATGAAGAAGAGTTAAAAAAAAAAAAAATGTAGGCAGGTCAACCAGGCAGGCTACGCCTCTGCGTCGGGAAGCAAACTGTCGTCAATCCAGCTGGTTCTCCTAGGTCAGCACTGGCCGGCCCAGCCACAGGGATGGGCCCGGCCGGTCCTGGACAGGCTGGTCATGTGGCCTCACAGAGGAAGAGGACACACACATGGACAGCATGGTCTGTGCGTGTCCCGCAAATGACTGAAAGAAGCAGCTACCAAGTACAGGATCGAGGCCCCTCCGTCTGGGGCCGATTAAATAAAATGTATAAACATCACATATCCGTTCTCACCATGCGCTCTGGTAGAAAGGCATGCATCCCAGATGCCAAGATGGTGTGTAGACTTCCGGCAAAGGTGTCGACACCCTGAAAGAATTAAGGACAGAAACCTGGAGGACGGGCAGTACCCCCTTTGGGTTGAATTATCAAGAACAAACTATTTTACAAATTTTAAATGGTTCGTCTATTCATAGCTAAAGAAGAAGAAAAGCCAGTATGTTTTCATTCCTTCTTTTTTTTTTTTAGCCCGCATATTTTCAAAGACCTCCTATAGTTAACATTATAATATAGTTAGTTGCTACAAATAATCGGGGTGATTATAGGAAAACTGTCAGTGTCGGCTCAGGGCCTGAAAAGGCTGCGGCAAATGGCTTTTCTCTTTGCCATGGAGACTGGGCTCCGTTTGTACGGTTACTCTGGAAACCGGAGCCTTGCTGTTGTTAGTCCCTTTCAGCTACTTCAGCTATTAAACCCTCCGGTTGAGACAAAAGGAGGGAGGTATGCAGACACTTCCTTGGAAAGAAAACCTCGGGCCCGCGAGGGGCAGTGCCCAGGCCGCGGACAGGCGGTGTGTGTCGACTCTGCGTTTTTACCGAGGAGGGGGCCTGATGAACGCACCCTCGCCTGGGGAAGCCACCTCTGAACGTTAGGGTTTGTCATCAGATGTCAGCAGAACGCCCGCCACCCCGTGTCCTGCTCCTTCCCCAAAAGATGGAGCCTGCCCCACCTTAGGGACAGGGAACCCACCGCCTCTAGCATCCAGTTCCTCTGGGCCGGGGCACACATTTTCACGTGGACAGGGGTTAGTGGACTCAGGACTCAGCAGTTCAGAATCTCTGTGCACAATGGGGTTTCTTTTTCATGCAAATGCACGTTTAGAGACTGTATGCATTTTTGTTTTGAAGAAATTGGACCCCACAGTCAGTCATATTTCTCTCCATCCTACTAATAGATCAAGTACTAACCTAAGAAGACGCAGCACTCTGAGTTAGCAGATGTTTCACAGAGCAAGGAGAAGGCGATTTGGAACCTGGAGTTAGATTACTGGCCAGCTCCATGGGACCCTTCACTTTTTCTTTTTTTGCTTTTTTTTTTTTTTTTCCTTTTTCCTCCAGCTAGGAATGCTTTCTCACCTCCCATAAGAGTTTATTGTTGCCAGCTTTTACATTCTCCTCACTTTTTGGTGAAAGTGTTCTCACCAAAAAGGAATCCTCCCCAGAAGCAGCAACAACCTGAAGAGACATCACATAACACGCTGCTGGGCAGGACGGAGCTCGATTCCAGCCCGAACGTGGCCACACTCAGTAGCACTAAGCCCTGCAGGCCCTGTGGGGATAAATGACACTCAGTGGGCTGACTATTCAGTTATTTTTCATTTGAACCATTCGAACCATTCAGCATGTCACCCCCAATCCCCTGTACTGTTTCTCTCTATCCTGGTATTACTAAGGGTTAGGTCCTGGCCGCAGAGTTAAAACTGAAACACTTGCTTTTAAAAGTAGCAACCAAATGAATAACAATGGATATGTGTTAACAAGAAGCAGCATTAAGAAGGAAAAAAGAAAGAAATGCTTTCTTTTTCAATCTACCCCCTGACTGCTCTTCGGTGGTTTTATTTATTTTACATCCAAATGCCTAGCAGGCTGGGTTTGCCCGCCCACCGTCCCCTGTATGTGATGTCTTTCCTGTTAGACCCAGGTGGGGGTGAGGACCTTGTGAGCACACCCACACACACGGGAGCCTTTCTGCACCCTCTGTTCTGGCAAATCAAAAACAGCAGCAACCCAAAGAAAGGTCACACCCAAGGGAGCGCGGCAGAGTCGTCCCTGGGGTCCCCATCCAGGCCAGTGATTCCCATGGTCAGCGTGGCTTCCGCCCCACTCCGCCCTGACACGGCTAGGATTTTCAGCCATCGGAAACTCAGGATTCAAGTGGCGCCAACAACACACCGCAGAAGGCAATATCCTTCTTTTAACGAGCCTGCCATATTTCAATCTAAGTCACACTGATTTCTCTCCGAACAAAAATTACATGCAAATGGATAGAGGCTTCCCAGTCAATATTCAGCTTCTATTTAAAGAGAATGCAGAGCCCAAAGATATACCATTAGTAATTTACTAATGATCATGAAATTAGCTTTGGTTTTGAAAAAACACAAGTACCAGGGGGTTCATAGAGCTCCACCCCGCCGATTTACACTGTCCTTTATCCTCTGAATGACATCATTCTTCACTCATTCATTCAGTTTTCCAGGTATGTGCATTTAGTGCCTACTGTGTGCTCAGACCCACTCCTGCTGTTAGAGTGTCCTGAGCGAAGGCAAGCGCATCTCTTGGGATCACCTCTTTAAGGGGCTGTCTGGTAACCAAGAGTCCTTCTCCACCCATCCTAAAGAGAGACGCGGGCTGTGTGTGTGGGTTCCGTCCCTGATTAACACACCACTCACAATAATGGAGTGGAAAGTATCCCGACCCAGGGAAGACTGGGCTTGTTACATATTCCTTTTCTCTTCCAGTTCTCTCTGACCAATCAGGATAGGAAAATCCCGTGAATTGTGAGGGCTGCCTTTTTCAGCCACGCGTTACGCTGTAATATGTGTGTAGCTCAGATTCTTTTCCTAACGTCTCTGCTTTATTTAGTGTAGACTAGTGGGTGAAGGGTAATTTTGGACTCATGGCTCATTCTGCACATTTTCACCTTGATATTTCACCAGACACCAGCCTTCTGGATATCCCCTTTGTTTTGCACTTGTTATTAAAATTGTAATTGGATTTTGGTCGACTATTAGTAAATTAGTATTTTCTGTAACTTTGTCAAAATGCATTGTTTTCCTAAGTGAATTTGGGTGGCTGCTTTGGAGATGCATATAAATTCTTCATTTGAATTTTCTGTTATTGTTCGAAAATGGTTATGCAGTATGTATGTCCTTTGTGTAATGTCAGACATAACTCTAGGGGTTTATATATTAAAGGCTGCCGTCTTTTATAAATTGCTATTTAAAACTGAGTTATTGCTCCTTTGAAACTAGAGTTTTCCAAACAGTAGCTTGTCGTTTATCAGCCTGAATGCCAGATTCATGCTAGAATTTTCAGTCAAATCCTGAGCTCGTTTAAGAGTGATTGCATGGGTTTATACATGCTCAGGAATACCGAGACTGTCGTGGTTTTCCTTGCGAGCCAAATTCTATTCAGATCTCACTGGCTCTTTCCTTGATCATTTCAGCTAAAAGTGAGCTTTTTCTACTTGATTCATAATACTTATTGCCTGTAAAGCTAACTCAACAGTCAAGACGACTGAGTCCTGTAATATTTTTTACTATGGTGGTACCATGGTATTCTCTGAATCTCACTGTAAATTCATTTTCTGCTGCTTTATGTCTCATCTCTCCCGGTACACCATTAACTCCTCAATGGCAAAGGTAATATTTTTAAATGCCTGTGGTATCCTTCCACTCCTAGCCCAGTTCCGCATTCCCAGTTCGTGACATCCTGCCCTGCTTAAAGTATTGCCTGTGGCTTGAATTGAATCGTCACTAGCTGCTAGCGTGCATGTCTGAATGGAAACCACTTTTGATTTGTGGGGACGAGGGGTTGGGATTCCAGCCTCCATGGAAGCCTCAAAGCAAGTCACTTGGACCAGGATCTTGTTTCCTATGAACCTGAGGTGGGGCTTCTCTTCTGTGTGGTCTGAGCATGGGAGGTGACTAATGAAGAGCCTGGTAGACGGGCAGGCTCGCTAGCACCAGTGAGAAGGGACAGGGAACCACAGTGACCCCGAAACCTTGGGATGGAGGGAGGCAGGAAGGCCGGTGAGCCTGGCCGATGCCCTGTGCCGTGGGGCCAAGGCGTGGGCGTCCCTCTGGGGGTCTTACCTGCCCCTCTCCCCTTTATCCGTCCCCATCCTGCTTTGGTAACACTGGCGTTGAGGGGACTGTCCTCCTACATCGATTGACCTGCTCTTCTATGCTACCCCCTATATGGCTATACCTGTACCAGGGAGACATGGGGACCAGGCACCCAGCAGGAAGGTTCTGACTTGGAAGGAGCCAAGGGATGGCAGATTTTGAATATCTTTGATTTCAGTTGCCTCTTAAATAATATTATGTTCTCTGTGACAAGAAGGCTTTTCAGAAAATAAGGACACAGTTTATGCAGATTTTCTTTTTACTCATTGTATTTTTAATAGAGTCTTGTATTTCCTCCTTGCTCTGTTACTTGTGCAGAATATATAAAAAATATACAGAAGTGAATGAACAGATGCAGGGTTAGTCTGTATATTTTATGCAAAGGGTCTTGTATGCCAGGACAGACAGTAAACAAGCCTTTCCTTCTCTCTGCTGTTCTTTGAATTGCTTCAGGACCAGAAACTGCCCATTCACAGGTTGGTGAATTTAGTTGTTGATCCATTTGTCTGTTGGAAGCTTAGACAATTGGTGGGGAGGCTTTCTTTGGGGGGGGGGGGTCGCTTTGAGGATTTTGTATATACTTTGTTTATGTGCTCCTTATTTATTTGTGGCCAGTACACAGCTCTCTAAGGGCCTTTTTTAGGTCAGAAATGGTAGGAAACACTGATAAGACCTGTCGAGTTAAGGTCCAAAAGACAACCCCCAAGTGAGGTGTTACCCGTGAGGTGTGTGGAATAATATCCCTGAGTTTCCCCGACCTGTCCCGTGGTCTGAACACCTGCAGTGAGTTTCTGTTGATACAGGAAATCTAGACCTCCTTTCCAAACGGCTCCTGGGTCTCTTTGACGTTTCCCGTCACTGGATGGATGCCTCTGGACTTACAAGTTTTGATGTTACACTTCGTCAAACACGCCCGGGTGCATGTGCTTACACACACGAAAAAGGAAAAAGAAAATGCAGAGAAGGGACGCTCAGGCCGTCTGCACCTAGCAGGAGCCTGCCGACCGGTGGGAGACGAATCTCTCAGGACAGCATTTGTGGTCCCGGAGTTTGAAGGTGGGGGGCCGAGTCTGCACCGGGGCGCGCGGGCCTGCCCCCTCGCGGAGAGGGTGAGCGCAGCCGGGCGCGTGGCTGCAGGGAAACACACCTGCTTCCGGAGTCCGGGTGCTCGAGATCCGGCCACTCCGAGATTCCTCCCCCCGATGGAAAAATAAGGAGAGATGAAGAGGCTAGGTGTGGTCTCAACAAAGCCCGGGTGATGGAGATGTTTCAATTATAGCTGTTTCAGGGAGCGGGCAGCCCCCGCGCTCCGCACAAGGCTTCCCAAGGGACGGAGGGTCTCCCTGTGTTTACGCTTTTTATTACTATATAGGATTAGGTCTGTTGCCCACACAGAAGAGGAAATCATTTTATTTTACACAAATCAGCTACTTAAAGTAAATTGAGATATATAGAATTTACCAATGAAATGAGTGATTTGATGTGAATACAAGAGGTGGTGTGTGGTAAATGGACACTGACAGCGAAATGGGGAAAATTGACAGGGCGCTGTAATCACTCCCAACATCCACTGAAGTTATTGATCCAGAACCTCTATAATCCCCTTCACATAACACAGGCAATTTCATATAATACCTGTAATAACGGTGCATTCAAGCTCAAGTAGCCATCTGAGGCATTGTATCTAATGGCGGAGCGGGCCTCCGCCGCGTGAGTGTGGCGGAAAACGCCAGCGGCCCCTGCCTTTCCCAGGTAGCAGCCTCCGCCGAGAGCGCCTTCAGAAGAAGATAAACAGTTTCTAATGCCCAAGAACGCGAACTATTAATTGCTGGCTTGCTAAATATGCCGTAAACGCGGGAGCGGCGGCGGGCACGGCGCGGAGCGAGGGAGGCTGGATCCGGGGCCGATAAACTTCTCGGGTCAGCCGCGCGCCCGCTATCTGATGTTAATTACGACCGAGGGGAGAGGCAGCTGACAGGCGTTTAGCTGCTGGGTCGTTACACCCTTCCCAGGTGTTTTTCCCATGAAACGTTCCTCCCGTTTTACAAGCTCCTTCCCCACTGATGGATTATTCCGCAGCCTTATCAAAGCCTTGCCAGCTCCTCATTAATATATAGCGCGCTCGGCGCCGTCCTATATATCATTGTCTTCCTCTTGGGGAGGGTTAATCTGTCAGGCATTATCAGCCCGTCGGCAGAAGGTAGGCAATCAGACCTGACAGCGGAGAATCATGGGAGATCAGCGGGGTTAAATGAGGCTGACAGTTGCGATAATGATGATTATACTATAAATTAAGATATGATGATAAAGGAGAATAAAAGACACAATCTGAAGCAATATTTGGTTTAACATGTCTCTCTTTTTCGTTACTGTTACACGGCCATAACATTTATCACACCGAACAAGAATGGACGTTTAACTACCATGATAAAACGGGACAGCATCAGATTGAAAACCCAACAAGTTGTGATTACAGTGTCAGGCACTTTTCCACTGGTTGAGGGGGGAAAAAAAAAACCCGGGAGATAGAGCATATGTTATAATCATTCATGCATTATTCTGCAGAATGAAAAGAAAATAGATCTATTTTAGAAATGTCTTTCAGCCCTCTCGATGGAAAACCAAAGGAAACAGTTAACATATTCTGCCGCTTCCCGGATCATTTTTATCAATGAAACAATAGGAACTTAAGCGATGGCCCTCCCATCAGCCTTCTCCCCCAAATGCATGTTTATTAGGCGCTGATTCAGAGGCAGCGCGAGGGAGGTCTGGGAATGTCTCACTCCCGGCTGAATTCTGGAATAAAGCAGCTCGGATCAGCCAAAGAGGTCCTGTGTGTGGCTTTTCAGAGGAGGCGTTCACAGGCTGCTGTGAAACAAAAATGACGCACAATTTGCTCTCAAAAATTAAGAAGCAGGACATCTCATGTGGAGGGCCAGTTATTAAACCGCCTTTACTGACATATTTCTTTTGGGACAGAGTCTAACATTCGAAACCTAAAAGAAATTTTGACATCTCCATGGGAAAAATTGCTTAAAGGAGGCGCTGTGTCTCTGCACACACCCACACGCTGACCGTCGTGGGGTCTGACCTGTGAGTCTCCCACGCACGTGAACAACTGCCAGCATCAGCCCACGTCTGTGTTTCACACCACTTACACAGTCTTACCGCAGTCTTACCCATCTCTGCACGTGGGCAGGCTGACAGCTAACTTGAGGTGTAAATTCCACAGTGTGAATTGCATCCACAGAAGGAAAACGGGTGTTCTGCTCTTGTTTTCCTGTTTCTAGTAGAATCAGGATGGAGGAAAAAGAAGTCCCTATAGCCTCCTTGCCTCCTATGACAGTTTCTCTTTCAGCTGAGAAAGACAAAAATGTATAGTTGAAAAAAAAAAATCTCACTCTGCTCTTTTCTCGTGTTTACATTTCAGGAGCTGGGAAGGTCAGGGAGGAAAAGTTTATCACTTCAGCTGTATCTGGTGTTGATGGAGCACAAGGCTTTCAGGCTGTGATTTTTTTTTTCTTGCAACTAATATTTGTCCATTTAAACCAGGGTTTGCAGGGCTTAGTTCCTTGGACATTCGTAACGAGTAGCTCTAGCTGAGGGCAGGCCTGTCCTGTGCATTGCAGAATGCCAGCTTCTGCCGCCCGCCAACAGCAGCCCCCCCCCCCCCCCGTGTGACAACAAAACTTGTCCCCAGACGCTGCCAAGTGTCCCCCAGGGGTAAAGTCACCCCCAGTTGAGAACAATTGATTTAAACCCATACAGTTAGCACAGAGCGGACCTGAAACCAACACCTCTAGCTCTGAGAAGCCTTCCCCAGGATTTCTGCATTTCCTCCTGTGCCTAGTGGTTCATTTTTGTAGCATGCAGACCACATGTTGGAACAGCTGCTTCAGGATATGGGTGCAAGCTGACCTGTGGTTGGTTAACTTTTAAACTGCACACGTATTAACTGGCTACTAGCGTGTACACTCCCTGGAGCAGGAAATGACAACCCACTCCAGGATTCTTGCCTGGAGAATCCCGTGGACAGAGGCGCCTGGCAGGCACATAGTGGGATACGACTGAAGCAACTTAGCACACACACAGTATCTACACTCAACTTCAGCCAAGTGGAAATCACACGCATCCTCCATCCAGATGCAAAAGGAAATTACGAGGCTTAGTCTAGAATCTGGTTGGTCTGTTTTGGAAAAGCTCAAGTGAGCTCCACGCTCTGGCGTTGATGTTTACCCCAGAGGGGACTGATAAGGCTGCCAGGATGCCAGGAAGGACACTGACATGGTTTGAAACAAGGGGTGTTTGCCGTGGTGCTCGTGGTAAAGAATCTGCCTGCCAATGCAGGAAATGCAGGAGATGTGGGTTCAGTCCCTGGGTGGGGAAGATCCCCTGGAGAAGCAAATGGCAGCCCACTCCAGCAATCTTGCCTGAAGAATCCCATGGACAGAGGAGCCTGGCGGGCTACAGTCCATGGGATCGCAGAGAGTCAGACACGACTGACTGGCTGAGTATGCACGCAGTGTGTACATTGGTTGTGACACGCAGCCCATGTAGAGTGTAAGCCTCACAGAGCATGTGTATTAAATTGTCACCGCACAGTGACACATTCTATACGCGAACAAGCACAGGTCATTTTGCAGTTGTGCCTGGGATGCTGCTACTGCTTCAGAGTTGAATCTCACCGTCTCCATGAGGATGGGGACGTGCTGGCCATCCCCCCGGGGGTCAGTCCTGCACGACCTCCTCGATGCACAGGCCGAGCAGCGGCTTAGGGCTCCAGGAGCGTGGGTTCTGCCTGGCTGGGGGTGTTTGGGGGTGCCGGGGCACGGCCCCTGGGTCTGAAAGCAGCCCTCTGCAGCCTCTGCCCCAACCTAGCAGCCCTGGGCCCACCTGCCTGTGGGCCACAACTTACGGACCTTCCCGCACGGATCCTCGCAGGATGAAAGCCCAAACGGCCCCTGGTTTCTGGCAGAAGGACTCGCAGATGAGCCAGCAGGCGCGGACCCTCTGAGACCAGGGCGCACGCGTCCTTTACCACCTGCCTGCCGGTTCTGGCTCTGGCGCGTGAACCGCAGCTGGAAATACCTTGCTCTTTCGTCCGTTTTATTAACTTTGTTCTGCTGGCTGGAGCCGAGCCCTGCATTAGGCCTCGGATAATCACAGCTGCCCAGAGCTCCAGGAGCGGGAACGAGAGGCTTTCTTCCAGGGCCGCGATCCCGCTGAAATGATTCGTACCCCTGGGCTGATTGTCCCCGACGGAAAATGAGAAGCCGGGACATTCAATGCAAAGTAATGCGTTCTGTACAATTACTGGATTAATAATTTTATTCCATTACCGTGCGGGGAGCGGGGACACAGGCCCGCAGGTCTGCAATTCTAGTGTATTTCTAAGCGTCCTGTTAAGAGAGTGAGCAAGGGTCAGGAAACTTAATTATGCTATAACTAGATAGAAATTGCCAAGTGATAAAAAGAAACATCCAGACAGATTCGGCAGGAAATTACAGCTTTAATAATATAGCATAATGCCTACTTCTATACAATTATCGGAGAGACCCTGAATGGTTCAGAATAACAGGCTTGAGTTTCCAGGAACGACAAAAAAAAAAAAAATCCCACTGAAAATGACATTTTGCATCTTGCTGTAAATATTTTTTTCAGAAAAAAATAAATGGCATCATTATTCAGTGATCAAAAATCTCATCCTCAGGCAAGACCTGATGCGATGACCACGTTGACATTTTGAAATGATGAGAGGGTTGGGTTGTGAGGGAGAGTCATTTACATTTTCAAATTAGGTTTCTGGTGATATACATTAAATTTAAAAATTTGTCTATCCCACTAAGTCTTTGAGAAAGAAAAAAAAAAAAAAATACCCCGGTGGGTGGGGGTGTCCTGGTTTCGTGTAGCTGGGCGCGTGTGGTCCCGCTGAAGTGGGAGGCCGGGCACCCTTCTCAGAAGCCGCGGAGGAGGGCCGTGGGTGAGCACCAAGATCCATCACCCGGCCTCAGAAACCGCGGAGGGAGGACTTTGCAGAGAGCACGCGGAGGAGGCCTGGGAGGAAGCGGTCAGGCCCCGCGACGCGGCTCCCACAGCCTCGCCCTCCGCACGCGGCCCAGGCCCTGTGCCTTTGGCGCCGACTCCTCCCCCCGACCCCCGCTTCCGCGGGGGGCAAAGTCATTTCTCGCGCTCGCCCAGGGGAGCCCCGTGTTTCATTTTGTATTCCGAGGACGCAGATTAATCAGCCGGCTCCCTACCCAGAGATGGCCATCCTGCCCAGAAATCTGCATATCTGCATATTACCGTCCTTCCCCGAATTTAATTTCCTACAGGAGCTGATATTAATCACCCTGTTTAAACAGAGGGGATTTGGGGTCTATACAAATATGACTTTTTTTTTTTTTTCCCGTGGAACTCACAGAATATTTTGCTTTCTGTTTTTCTTTTCCAATTTAAAGGGACAATAGCCTTACTGGCTTAATCCTAAATAGTCGCTGCTGTTGTGTGTTATTTTATTTCTACTTGTCTGCTGGTGACTGGGGCAGTGGCCATGGGCCCGGATTCGACTTCTGCGACTCGGGAAGCGAATCCAGGAGACGCAGAAATAGAGCAGCATCTTGTCCGTGGCGGGCAACCCACGTGTCAGTGCGAGGCCCCTCCAGCTCTCCGGTGACGGCTGCGCAGGGAACCTCAACGCATCGGCTTTCGGAGCCTCTGCTAGGAGCGCCTGGCGTTTCTTACACTGGCTCCCAGCAACGCAGCAGCGGCCCGGGCAGAAGCGCACAAGGGGGATCCCCGGGCTCGGGGCAGAAGCGGTCCCCGGGCTCGGTGAGGACACGTGCGCCCGGCCTTGCCGGCTGGGACCGGAGACCCACATCCAGCCGAGTGGATGCGCCCCTGCCGTGAACCGGGAGCTGCCTCCAGGTCTCGGGGTGGTCTCACCTGGCTTCTGGTGGCTGCGGGGGCTGATCTGGGTGGGGGGCGCTTTCCCCTCGGGCTCTCCTGCTAAGGCCCCGAGCATGTTGAGAGCCGGAGGTCGGAGCAGGGAAATGCGGGAAAAGATGCGGTTTCAGGGCATCTCTCGAGAGCCAGGTGCCCCCGCCACCCCCTTGCCCTGGGGTGTCCTAGAGCGGATGTCCCGAAGCGCAGCAAGGCCGTGGGGCCCAGGGATCCACTGTCCCCACCGGGTCCAACCCTCCTGACGGCCTCACTTGGAGCATCTTCGGGGCCGTGCTCAGCGATGCAGGTGGGACCAGGCCCCTCAGAAATCAGAGGACGTTCCCGGGGCGGTGGCCTTCCTGGTTTCAGCCAGGTCCTTCCGGCACATGAAAAGCGGGCTTCTGTGACTCTCCATGGGTGACGTCACTTGCTACTTTAAGCAGAAACAAAGACGCGGTGTTTAGTATTCTCTTGCTCAGCTGAAACCAGTGAGAGACTCCCTCACGCTTGGTGTTTGCTTAAGTCCGTTTATGCCACTCATTTGAAACCAGGAGCTGCTTTGGGCACACGGGACGTGGCCGGGTGAGGGGCTGAGCAGGTATGAAGGGCCAGGAGCGGCCCAGAGGAGGAGTTTCCGGAGTGTGTGAGTCTTTCTCATCGTGGGGCCTGCTGTGTTCTCTTTGCCCATTGTAAATCACAAGGGTATCGCCCCAGGCAAACAGCGGCTTAGATTGTTTATCTGTCTGTGCTAATAGCGTTTTATTTGAAGTCTTAGAAAGTCCCAAGTGGCTTAAAAGGGTGCTATTACACGACTTCACATTTTATTGCAAAGTGACCGGGTCCAGCTTCCTCTGCTTTGAAGTCTTAATGCTCCTTGGCTGTCAGATCCCCACGTCCTTTCCAATTTAAACTTGGAGCAGAATCCTCTTGAAACGAGCCTCTTTCTTCTGCAGGGTACCAGGGGCATTTAATAACTCATAAAAGTATAGTTTTCAAGAGAGTATGTGGTTGTCACTCCTGTGGTACATCTTAGTAGTTGGTTTATTGCCAAAATGTCTGAAAAAGATGACAATGTAAATTCTACTTATTAGGGGAGCATACCTGACTGAAGGGTTGTGGATATTTACCTTCCATTAAATTAACTTGAAAGAAAATCTTCAATATCCACCCCCATCTGACATATGTACATACGCAGTAAACACATTGGAAAGTTGTACAGTCCTTGGAGGAATCAATAAATTCATCCTCAGGAGAAAGGCTGTGATCAGGCGCTCAGTCATGTCCGATTCTCTGCGACCGCATGGGCCGTAGCCCATCAGGCTCCTCTGTCCATGGGATTTCCCACTGGAGTGGGTGGCCATTCCCTTCTCCAGGGGCTCGTCCCGACTCAGGGCTTGAATCAGTGTGTAAACTATAAGGCAGGGTGTGTGTGTGCTGGGTCACTTCAGTCGTGTCTGACTCTCTGCAGCCCCATGGACGGTAGCCCTCCAGGCTCCTCTGTCCATGGGATTTCCCAGGCAAGAACACTGGAGTGGGCTGCCATTTCCTCCTCCAGGGGACCTTCCCGACCCAGGGATGCAACCCGAGTCTCTGTGTCTCCTACACTGGCAGGCAGATTCTTTACCATTGGCCTCACTCATCCTCAGGAAAAAGTGCCACTACACGTTGGCTTACCTGCAAGCGGAGTTCCAAGCAGTGGAGGAGAGCAAGACTTCAAGACAAAACATGACGGGGGAAGGTTGGTAGGGAGCTGAGAGGTGACGTCGACCTTACTGGGGCTCCCTCAACCCCACGTAAACGTCTGGATTGAAACCTAAAGCCCGTGTGGAGGAGGAAGGTCCTGGGGCAGAGACCTGGCGGGCACTGTCTGCAAACTGTCCCCTGACCGACCCTCTTGCCTGGCAGGCCATTGTGAACCTTCCACACCCCGGCCACCCCGTTTGTCTGGCAAAAATAAAGGTGATCCCTCCCCCACGGCGAGGGAACTTGAGAAAATCTTTTAAAATAATCCTAGTAGCACGTGCTGCCAATGTCCCCGTGTCGCTTCCAGTGGGGCAGGGGCCCTGCTCCTTGCCAGGAGACTCATGATGGCAAATCGAGGTAGAGACACACACAGCTGTTTTTTTTTAAATTCATTTCCCTTCTCTTCCCTGCACTTCTGTGTATTTTATGCAGAAGTCAGGAGAGAGCCCAATGTACAGATCCTGGTGTAGAGGAGACACACGTCAGAAGAAATTGACGGCAAATGTCAAATATTAAACCCTATCTGGTTATTACCCAGCGTATTAGCGATGTGAGTAGCTTAACAATCGCAGCCGTGATTGACTAGGTGGGAACCAGGATCCTAAACATCAACTGCCAGAAGGGATAATTATAACACATTAGCACCTGTGTAGACGAGATTGACAACTCCAGGGTAACATCTGCTGCGTCTCACTTTCATACTTCACGTATTTTTCTCCCTTTTGAATGGGGCAACGCAAGATTTCCTCGAGGGTGACAATAACCCGCATCTATGTTATTCATTCGCATCATCCAGCTGCTGGGTGGCTGCGGCCATGCTTTCCTGCTGACGCTGGTGCAGTTGAGTGAGGAGGGAGGGGTGGGCTCCCAGCGCCAGGCAGGCACAGTCCTGGGACATCTCAGCAAAATCGCGTGTCATTCGATGCGCTGGAAAGGCCTAGCTTGATGGTCGGGTTTGTAAGAATATTCACGTGCACTGAAATCGGATTGGAATCTGAATGATCACACAATCCCACAGTTAAAGCCCGGTAACCACGTGGGCATCCTTCAAAGCGAGTGTCTCACCTGGAGCTCGGGGTGAGCAGGTTGTGCCCTGAGACCGGGGCACCTGGAATTCCGCACCTCCCTTCCACGGAAAGTATCTGAGAAGCACGTTGCAAAAACCCACCTGTCCTTCTTGGCTCGGCTTGGCTACATCTCTGTGGAACTAAAGGTCCAGAACCCTTGCCCATTTATTTAATGACTCCATAAGCAGTTGTTCTTTGCTTAATGAGAGCTATTTTATTACTTCTGTTCTTAGGACCAGGGCTTGGGGTAGATTTTTTTCTCCTCAGCAATTCTGTAACTGCATGGAGCGTGCTCTGTGGCTCAGGCGTGTCTGACTCTTTGCAACCCCAAGGACTGTAGCCCGCCAGGCTCCTCTGTCCATGGAATTTTCCAGACTAGAATTCTGGAGTGGGTTGCCATTTCCTTCTCTCAACCGCAAGGTGAATGCTTTTGTCTATCTGGGCATATCCCCGTGTAACTCCAGTTGGGGCCGTCAGACAGGCAGCAGGTGGGAGATGATGGCAGAATCAGACAGATTAGAGTTTAGGTTAGACAGATTAGGGTTAGAGTCTTCTCATAGGTGCACAGTCTACGCCCTGACTTTTTGTCATGCGTCCATTCGCCTCTCCATCCTCACCACTCACAGGTTCTTTCAGCTGACAGGCATTCAGTGAGCACCCGCTGAGTGCCAGGCCCTCTGCCAGGCTGCACGGGCACCTTGTGGACAAGATGCAGGCCCAGACTTTGGGCTCTCTTGACCTAAACGTACTCTGATTGGCTCACTGTGGTCCAGGCCCTGGGAGGGGTGGTCCCTGTCTCTGTGGGGCTTACCCCGTAGGAGGAAAGGTACACACGAACATGGCCAGTATTTCCTGGGGCAGGGAGAGTGGCTGTGGACCCCTGGAGCTGAGACCCCTGGATTGACCTGGGCAGTCAGAAACCTCAGCCTGGAAGAAGTGGTCATTTGAATCCTGAAAGATAAGTGAGAATTAGTCAGGAAGAATAGCTATTTCCCTCATTAATTTAGCCTCCAAAAACTGGATTTAAAAAAAAATTAATCAAATCACCTTTGTAGCTGTGGGTACGTTTGTATCATAACACCCAGGCCCTGTAATTATGAGTAAAATTCTATAATAAAATAGAGTGTATTTACAAACATAAAAGTGAAAAAGTGACAGTTTGAATCTTGAAAGATAAGTGAAAGTTAGTCAGGAAGAACAGTTGTTTCCCTCATTTAGCTTCCAACACCATGTAAAGACAGAATGTCACGGTGCATCTCTTGTCTTCCTGAAATGGTGCCATTTTACTGAAGAAGAACAAGCCTAGTGAATAATTAAAGATTCAGCATGCAGAGACAAATAAACAGCCTGTGTTAAGACAACATTGGTAAAATATAAGCTTTCAACAATCTGAGGGCATAGTTTTGCTAGCAAGATTACCCCAGAGTGGGTGTGGGTTCCTAGGTCAGTCCTGATCAAAAATAAGACAACAGCCTTTTGATCGGTGCTTTGCCAAGAACTGTGCTGGCCTTGCCCAGGTGCCAGAGCGTCCTGCTGGCCCGGGAGGGGGGGTGGCGCGGGGGTCTCTCCTAGAAGGCGCGCCACCTGCCCAGGGAGAGTGCTAAGTGAACCTGCCCCCAGCCTCCCTCCAGGCCAAGGCAGTCTCGGCAACCTGGCCAGTCCTTCATACTTCTGTTTTGCCTTTTTCAGAATGTCTCGTAGTAGAGTCTTGCAACACAGTAGCCTTTGGAGATGAACTTCTTTAACTTGGTAAAAATTGACTCAAGATCTGTCCATTTGTAGCACGAATCAGTAGCCATTTGATCCTTACTGTTACTGCTCTGAGCATTTCTGCAAAGCTGCTATAAACTCACACACAGCTGTGGGGGGTCGGGGCTTTTTGTCTATGTTTTTATTGACTGTGGGAACATAGGGCTTCCCAGCTTGCACTAGTGGCGAGGAGACTGCCTGCTGATACAGGAGATCTAAGAGCGTGGGTTCGATCCCTGGGTCGGGCAGATCCCCCCGAGACACAAACAGCAATCCAGTCCAGTATTCTCTCCTGGGGAATCCCATGGACAGAGGAGCCAGGTGGGCTACAGTACATTTAGTACGTTAGTACTAAATTTAGTATATGTACATTATAGCACATGTGATTGCAAAGAGTCAGACACGGCTGAAGCGACTTAGCATACACACATGGGATTGGTGGGTTTTATGGTGCAATTACGTTTAACTTCGTAAGAAACTACCAACCTGTTTTTAGAAAGTGTCTGGACATGTTCCCACCAGTAATAAACAAGAAGATCTGTTTCTCTGCATCTTTGCCAACATTTGGTATTGCTCCTTTTAAAAATGTTATTCATTTGTTTTTAATCTTAACCTTTCTAATTGGTGTGTGATGATTGTTATCTTGTTGTGGTTTGAATTTTCATTTCCTTAATGACTCATGATGTTGAGCACCTTTCAATAAGCCAAAGCCTATGAGCCATCAATCTATCTTCTTTGGTAAAGTATCTGATCAGATATTTTGTCACTTTTTTATTGGGTTGTTCCTTTTTGTTGTTGTTGAGTTTTAAATGTTCTTTATATAGTCTAGATAGAAGTTTTCTTGCTCAGATATTGATTTACAAGTATTTTCTACCAGGTCTGTGGCCTTTCATCCTTCTAACAGTATTTTTCACAGAAGATAAGTTTTTACTTTGATAAAGTAAAACTTATCAAAATTTTTTGGACCATGCTTTTGGTGTTCTATCTAGAATCACAGTCAGTGGATATGAGTTTGAGCAAACCCCAGAAGATGGTGAAATACAGGAAAGCCTGGCATGCTGCAGTCCGTGGAGTCAGAGAGTCAGACACGACTGGGCAGCCGAACAAGTGGAATCCCATCACCAAACCCAGGGTCAAACAGGGTTTTCCATAAAAGTTTTATAACTTTATATTTTATATTTAAGCCTATGAGCTGCTTTGAGTTCAATTTTTGGATAAAGGGTGACGTATACATTAAGGCTTATTTATTTATTCATTTATTTACATAGGTCTATATGATATTTCTAGTTTTTTATAAAATCCTTTCTCTGTTGAATTGATGTTGCCATTTTGCCCCAGATCAGTTGACTACGTTTCTGCGGGTCTGTTTCTGAACTTTCTCCTGGCCCGTTGATCCATGTGCCCGTTCTTTCCACCATGTCAGGATTACACACGTGAATCTGAGTGACGTGAGGGCTGCCACTCGGCTCTGTCTTGGCAATTCTAGTTCCTTTGCCTTCTGTAGAAATTTAGAACCAGTTTGTAAACACCTGCAGAAAGCCCCGGTGAGATTTTGATTGAGATTATCATAGATCGGATTCTAGCGGACGGACATCTCAGCACAGTGAGCCTGCTGTCTCAGGCACACAGGACGTCTCTCCCTTTATTTGTACCTTCCTTGACCTCTTCTGCTGGCATTTTGTTCTTTATAGTATACAGATCCTGCACATACTTTGTCAGCTTTGTACTTAAGTACTTTATGGTTTGGTATTATTTTTTCAATTTCTGATTGTTCGTGTTCAAGAGCTCAGCTGGGCTGAAGGCTGAGCCGCCAGATGTCAGAACAGCTGATTAAGAAAATAAGCTACAGCCAACCTCCCTTCACCTACCATGAAGGGGGAGCAGGAGACTGGGCCAGATGAGGACCCAGTGCCCACATTCCATCTTGCCCATAGGTTGGCACCAGCTGGGGTCTGGCTGACCAGAGCAGGCATCATGTCATCTCACTGCTGAGGCAGCCCCAAACGAAAGGCTCTCGTGTGTTTTTGGACCCAGGGCTTGCGGGAGGCAGAGGGGGAAGGGCTAGGAATTTTAAAGCATTGGGTACTGAGTCAGAGCAGTGTCTTAGAGAGTCTCCCCTCCTCCCAACAAGGAGATCTCAACAGCAGCACCTGAGGAAGGCCCCAGGTAGACAGGCCCCCAGACAGGGACGTCCGTCCTGGGAACGTGGACACGCAGGGGCCTGCGGCCTTGGTGCAACTCCCCTTAGAGACGGTGGTGCCCGGGCTGTGTCCCAGGTGTGGGGTGGAGGGCACGGCCCCTGCGAAGTCTGCCCAGTAGAATCTTTGTGATCGCTGTGGATGGGCCTGCGAGATTACTCAGAGATCACACCTAGGTTTTGGGCCAGGGTCCACACTCCTCAGCTGTTACACGGGAATGCACTGCATCCTGGGAGCTTGCTCTATTCGCTTACTAATTTTAGGATTTTTTGTGGAGATGCTTTTTTGGCATCTATTAAGATGATCATATAATTTTTCATTTTTAGTGCCTTAATATGGGAAACTGTGTGAGTTTACTTTTGAATGTTGAACTGTCCTTGAATTCTTGGAATGAACCCTGAGTAGCTGTGTGGTATTATTGTGCTTATATGCCACTGGGTTCTATTTGCTTCTTTCTACTTTTTCTATCTGTATGTCCTTCTTCTTCCTTTCCTGAGTTCTTTTGGGTTATTTGGGCATTTTGTATGAGTCCATTTAATCTCCTGACTTGACCAATAGCTTATAAAGTGAAAGTGAAATTCGCTCAGTCTTGTCTGATTCTTTGCGACCCCATGAACTATACAGTCCATGGAATTCTCCAGGCCGGAATACTGGAGTGGGGAGCCTTTCCCTTCTCCAGGGGATCTTCCCAACCCAGGGATGGAACCCAGGTCTCCCACATTGCAGGCGGATTCTTTACCATCTGAGCCACAAGGGAAGCCCAGGAATACTGGAGTGGGTAGCCTATCCCTTCTCCAGGGGATTTTCCCGAACCAGAAATTGAACTGGGGTCTCCTGCATTGCAGGCGGATTCTTTACCAACTGAGCTACTAGGGAAGCCCCCAATAGCATATACATCTTAAGAAAAATTTTAGTAGTTGCCCCACAGTCTAAAATATGTATATAAATATCAAATATGTATTTAAGGAGTGAGTCTGTGCTGAAATAACTTTATACCCATTTTGTGGTGTGTAAGGCCCTTACAACAGTATATTACCAATTCCCCTCTCTCTTCCTGTGTGCTTTTTGTCATAACTCCACTTTTACAGACGATACACACACAAGATACAATGCTACTGTTTTTTCTTTACACCTGGCATCAGCAAAGGTTTTCTTCAAAGGCCCAGATATTAAGTCTTTTAGGCTTTACTGGCGCCATCATATCTACTGAAACTACTCAGTTCTCCAACCACAGCATGTAAACCTGTCTGGATTATGTGCAGATGAATGGGTTTAGCTGCTTTCTAGTAAAACAAAAACAGGAGTGGGTCAGATTTGACCAACTGGATGGAGCTCTCCCACCTTCACTCCAGACTCCAAAGTTCACCTTTCAGAGGACGTTAAAAAGGAATTTCAGTTGGTTGTTTTTGCTTAGTCCCTGAGTCATGTCTGACCCTTTGAGAACCCATGGGCTGCAGCACGCCAGGCTTCCCTGTCCTTCACCAGCTCTCACAGTTTGCTCAAGCTCGTGTCCATGGGGTTGATGAATTTCTGTTTGCCTTCATGCATTTTGCTCCGGAGCTTTTTCACTTCTTTGTGCAGATCCAGACTTTGACTGATACTGCCTTATTGTTTGTATTGTTGGAACACATCTGCTGACACTGAATTCCATCAGTCCTAGTTCTTTCCTGAGAATGTCTGTCTTCTTCTTTCATTTTAAAACACATTCTCTCTGGGTGTAGAATTCAGGGTTGACCGTTTTTCTTCCTTCTGCAGTTTGAGGTGTGATCCCATTGTCTCCTGGTTTCCTTGGTTTCTGTGCACGAAAAAGTCACTCTCTAACTCCCTTCAGGATGTTCTTTGTTTCCTGCTTTCGGTGGTTTAATATGATGTCCTAAGTGAGTGTTTTTGTTTTGCTTCACATTCATCCTGCTGACTGTTTTCTGTGCTTCTCGGATATGTGGTTCGGTGTCTGTCATTCACTCTTGAGACTTCTTAACTAGTATTACTGTGTCTCTGACGGACATGGAGGGGAAGACTCAGGTGGACTTCTGGCCCTTGCTCCCTAGTGCCTGCTGCTTTCTTCCCTGGGTCTTCACTAGAAGGGCTAATTCTGGGGCTCTCTGTAACCGTTTCCACAAGTGTCTGGTTGACTGAGGAGAGAAAGAACCTGTGAGGTGGTGTAGCCTCCCTGACACCTGCAGCCCCGGGGCTCACACTGACCTCCACCAGCTCCTTGGCCCACTGGCTGAATTCCTCCTGACTGTGTCTTGTCCTGTCTACCCAAGGTGGCCCCACATGGGCGTCTCTTTCTCCGTGAGTGCTGGGTCTCCTTCAGCCTTGGGACAGTGGTTTGCTCTGTGAGGTCAACTTCCTGGCAGGTTCATGGAAAGAGGTGACTTTGAAGTTAGGCTGACTCTCACTGTCGGGGAGGGGGAGACATTCCCTCCAACTCTACAGTCCTGGGGTTAGAAACCCAAATCTCCAGGCTCTTCCTTTGAATAGCGCCCACAGCTGGGTCCAGGCACACTGCATTTGGGGATGTCCATATTCCAGTGACTCTCAACCTTGGCTGTAGATCCATTTCATCCAGATTTATAGGCGTGAGAACCAGGCTTCAGGGTTTTGGAAAGCTCAACAGGTGGACCCAAGGTGAGGCCAAATCTGGGAACCTGCGATTGAATCCTGCAAGAACCTGTTGTTTGTAATCTCTGCTGCTCACTGGGCCTTCCTCTGCAAAGAGCCCTCTTCTAGACCGATGGCTGTTATTTGTTGTTATCCCTCCATGGAACAGAAACAGCAGCAGCCTCCTTGTCACTGTTCCCAAAAATGTGCCTCAAAAATGACTCCAACGAGATGAGAATGGTTTTGATTTCTGTATTTGGCTGCTGGTCCTTACTTAAGCCTGCCAAAGGGGCTGCTAGTTGGAACCTGGTCTCATTGGGTTCTCCAGAAACAGAAATAAAATCAGTCTCATATAGTCTCCCCAATTTGGTGACACATACTCTTTCCTTCCCATTCCTATTTCCCAGCCCAGTCTTCCATCACAGCATCTCCTTCCTTTCACACAGTTGCCGTCTGGCCTTGACCTCTGTTCCCCTCACAGAAGCATTGTGTTTTGGCATTTCATTCTCCCATTCCTCCCTGAAGAGCCAACAGCTTTAATTTCGTTATTGCCCCAGAAATAGCTACGTTCATTGGAACGGCTTGAACCAGCTCTTGTCCCTGAAAGGGATGCACTCCATTAGGCATCTTCATCTTTCAGACGATGCCTCTCCAAGTACTCTCTCTCTCTGTTCCAACCTACAGTCCTCTCTAAGCGCGCAGACATTCCCAAGGCCAACAGGCATTGCTTCCAGGCGTCCCTCGTTTTCTCCTCTGTGGGCACCAGGTGAGGAGTAGGGACATCTTGTGTCTCCTCAGACACATCCTGGCCTGTCATCCTGGCCTCGCAGACTCTGGTGAAACGTGTCACACCTCGTGCCTGTCCTGGAGCGGTGCTTCTCAGACGTGTGCTCACGCCTGGTTCCCCGAGGGTCTTCAGATTGCAGAGGGATCAGGAGGTCGAGAGGGCTGGCCCTGCTGGTCTCAGCAGCCCCAGATGGGGCTGGACACACTCCGAGCATCCAGATGCTAGAGGAATGAAGTAGCATGTACAAAGCTAGATTCTACAGTTTCTAGAACTTTTTATCTTCTCAGTTTTCCAAAATTCCCAGTCCAGATTGTTAGACTCAAATCTGTTCTTGTGGTCAGTCGCTCAGTCATGTCCAACTCTTTGCAACCCCCGTGGACTGTAGCCGACCAGGCTCCTCTGTCCATGGCATTTCCCAGGCAACAGTACTGGAGTAGGTTGCCATTTCCTTCTTCAGGGGATCTTCCCGACCCAAGAATCAAAGCTCCCTGTCTCCTGCATCTTATGCGTTGGCAGGTGACTTCTTTACCACTGAGCTAACAGGGAAGCCCCTGAAGTTCAAATTAGTTTTGCATGATTATTTTTCCTGATGGTATCCTGGAGATTTTCCTGCAGTTCTTTGAGGACCGGCCAAGTGGACACAGCATTCATCAGCTGAAAAATCAGTGACCTGCTGGGGTTGGAAGAGGGCAGAAGAGGTGAGGAGGCAGGTAGGGTCAGCCCCCAGCAGAACTTCCCAGTCCTTCCAGCTCTCTTCCACAGCACAGCACTGTCTCTTGGTGGACACCCTCTGCACAGCCAAGCCAGAAGCTCCCAGTGGCCCCCACGTGTTGGGGGGAGCGGGGCAGCTGTCAGCCCCTCCCTCTGCTTCCCTCCTTCTGCTCCTGACCCACCCCTGCTACATCCACCCCCAGGAGCCGGGACACTACCTAAGACCTTGCCAGTCTGGCCTGACCTTTGTCAGAGGCCAGGCGTGGCCTGGAGACGCGGCCAGGGGTGGTGCCCCTGGCAAAGGGAGCGGACTGTCCTCATAGGAGCCTGGCTCAGACTGTCCTTCTGGGCCGGGACTCGGGGACTCTCTGGGTACATCTTTTCAGGAGGACCAGGTGACAGTTTCTGACCTTGAGCTAAGTTTAAAGACCATCCACAGCCTGACAGTGATGCCCCACAGGACCCCACACTCTGTGTCCCCTGCAGCCGTCCTTGTGACCCTCAGCAACCAGGAAGCTGTGCGTGTGTGTGTATATGTGAGACTCACTGACTCTCTCTGGCTCCCTCTAAGTGCAGTATTTCTGGATGTTCCCTAAAACGAGAAAATAGATCACCCTGTCCTCATGTTCTCTGCGATAGAATGGTCTAGAGAAAACTGACTTCCATTCACGAGTAATTGGCCTTAAATTTTCCCAGAGACATTTGCCCTTTACTTGGCTTCATGGCCGTGAGCGTGAAGTCATCCACCAAAGGTTCAGAGACCCAGATCACAGGATGGGATGGACGCCGTGCGTGCTGACCCCCTCGACCTTCACTTACTGGTTCCACCAGTGCCCGCTGAGACCCAGTGAGTGGTGAGGCCCGCAGCCGGGACCAGCGCCCTTGAGGAAGCTCCTGACGTGATCCCTTCCAAGAACGTGTGACCGATAGGACCCGCACCCCCACTCCCACCCCCTGCACACCAGGACTGACCCCCTTGGCCACTCGGCTCAAACCCTCACGGGGCTAGATTCCCCGCCCCCGGTGTGATTCTATTCATGGTTGACCTTGTCCATGGTGCCCCCGGCCTAGGGTCCTCTTGACGTGTGTTTCCATTAGGTTTCTGTGCAGGATGGTGGTCAGTGAGTTCCGTCTAACACGCAGGCCGGGGAAAGTCCTGGGCTCTGGTCCCCACAGGACGCAGGCCCCTCTGCCCAGCATGTGCCAATGTGGGCTTCCCCATCCCCTGTTGTTTGTGGGCCTGCTCTGTCTGCGTCTGCTTCCTCTGGGCGCACGTGGGGTGAATTTATCTGGCTTTGATAGGATGGCCCCATGCGTGCATGCTGAGTCGCTCAGTCATGTCTGACTCTATGTGACCCCCTGGACTGTAGCCCGCCAGGCTGCTCTGTCCATGGGATTCCCCAGGCAAGAACGCTGGAGTGGGTTGCCATTTCCTTCTCCAGGGGATCTTCCCAACCCAGGGGTCAAACCCAGGTCTCCTGCATGGGCAGGCAGGTTCTTTACCACTGAGCCACCTGGGAAGCCCTGGATGGCCCCAGTGGACAGGAGTTCTCCTAGTACTTTTATTACTGTTTTATTTCTGTTGTTCTTAGAGGTACCTTTTACAGCACACTGGCCAAGCACAGAATATGCTCTGCTTTATATAACGTGGCGTTTTCCCTGGGTTTTACACTAAATGCTAAGGGAAAAGTTGATAATGACCAAACGGACAGATGGTACATTCTGAAATCAATACTGCCAGCGCCTTTCCTCCACCAGCTCAGAAAGCCTCCCGATTGGAGATACAGGGTGAGGAGGCCATGATCCCTGTGGGTGAAGGTTTACGAAGGGGCTCCTTTTGGGGAGTGCTCTCCTGGGCTCTTTCCTCCACTGGTCAAAAAGCTGACGTAAAGACGATGCCTTGTGGTTTGTTTGCCGAATGCATTCACAGAAAGACTCTCTGGGCTGCAGCCCTGTGAGCTGGGTGGTTAGGGCAGCCCTGCCATGGCCCAGGGCGGCGAGCGGGCAGGAGAGGGGGCGGGGTTCTGAAGGCACACTCATGGGGATGCCCGCTGCAGGAGGGGCTGTGGATCGCAGCAGGTGAGCAGGCATAGTGCAAGGGCATGGCTCCCGTGCCTGCTGGCATCCCGCCCCCCCATGCCCGCCAGCATCCCGCCCCTGCCACGATCCTCTGCGTGGACTCTCTGCGGGGCCCTGCTGGACCAGCAAGGAAGCAGGCGGGCCGCTGGCTGGCAGAGCGCTCACTGTGTGTCTCTTGCCATTCTCAACTGCCCATCACTTGAAACCGCTCAGGGGACCCCGCAGGAGACTCAGCCACATCCTACTCGTGAGATATCATTATTTGCAGTCAACAAAGGGAAAACACATACACTGGCCTTCATCAAAATGAAAAACCTGTGTGCATCAAAGGACTCACTTTCACAGAGTGAAAAGGCTTGGGAGAAAAGACTTGCAAATCATATACCGGGTAAGGGGTTAATGATCAGAATCCAGCGTTTTGTTGTCTTCCTTTGATTCCCTTTCGCACATACTGTGCTTTTACAAATTGAAGGTTTGTGGCAACCCTGCGTTGTCAGGTGATGGTTAGCATTCTTTAGCGATAAAGTATTTTAAATTAAGGTATGGGCACTGCTTTTTTAGACATGATGCTATTGTACACTTAATAGACTATGATACAGTGTAAACATCACTTTTGTATTCAGGGGAAAACAAAGAAAACTCATGTAACTTGTTTTCCAGTGGTATTTGATTTATTTAATCATCTGGAACTGAACCCAAATTATCTCCGATGTGTGCCTGTACCCAAAAGAAATTATAGATGCAAATAAAGGTCCATACACCAGTGTCCCTGGGACCATTGTTCACAGAGACCAAAAGATAGGAAAAAACCCAAATGTCCATGAATAGAGGAACAAATAAACAAAAAGTGAACTGTATATACATACAATGGAACAGTATTCAGCCATGAAAAGGAATAAAATTCTAACACATGCCACCACATGGATAATCCTTGAAGATATGATGCTCAGAGAGATAAGCCAGGCACAGAAAGACACATATCATGTGATTCCACTGACAGGAAGCACCTGGAACAGTCAAATTCATGGAGACAGAAAGTAGGATCGTGGTGACCAGGGGAAGGGAGTGTTTAATGGGGCAGACCATCAGTGTGGGAAGATGGAAGAGTTCTGGAGGTGATGGTGGTGGGGTACACAGCAGTGAATGTCTGCCTCTGAGCTGTGCCCTTAGAAATGGTTGCGGCGGTACCTTGTATATTACATATCTTTTATGTTACATATGTTTTGGTACAATAAAAAAGTGACATGTCAGGAGAGCTGATGCTGGTGTCAGGAACACTGCGTCCACCGAGATGTCATCTCCTGCCATGCAGGGCTTTCTCTGGGTGACTGTAGTTCCTCGGTTGTTAAAAATAAAAGAAGGGAAAATAAAAATAAAAATAAATAAATAAATAAAAGAAGGAAGACATAGGGTAAAGAGGATTCTGAGGGTATTTTGCTCAGATTTTGTCCTAAGATATTCTAAGGGTTGTCTCATTCGTGGAATATTGCTTTTGGTTTGGAAAGTATATAAATGATGATGGAATCTTGAGTTGGAAGGGACTCAGGAGGTCACCATCTCATCCCCGCCTGCAGAGGTCACCATCTTGCCCCTGCCTGCAGATACTGTCTCACTTAAATTACCCGAGGTGGATGACAATCTATCTTCTTATGAAAAAGATCTCTTCATATTCCATTTCAATTTTAAGCATTTCACTGACATGAGACCACCCTTCATAGATAACCTCAAACAGTCACTCTGACCAGAAGAAATTCATAGAGCGCCCACATGACAACGCCCTGACTTGGGCACTGTGGGGCCCAGAAGCAGACAGTAACCAGCGAATGAGGTCACTATCCTCACGCCTCACGGTCCAGGGAGGGGCTGGCTCATCCCGAGCGTTGTCTGAGGCCCTACTCTGACCCCGCGGACCAGAGGGGTGCCTCCAGGCAACCATTGTCCAGTACAAAGCACAGATGAGACCTGAAGGCCAAGGATCACCTCCTGGCCACCTCCTCCCCAGGCGTGGAATCCCATTTCCTCTCTCACTCCATCCAGGCATCATTTTCCAACCATTCAGTCCTCTTTGAATCCTCCTCCGTGAGCCCTAAGCATTTCCACAGGCTGCTGTTGCCCATACCTTAGAAACAAGCATTGTTTTCTGGAAAGACTCCATGGGATTTAAAAGCAATGGGGTAAAGGCCTGTGTTGCACAGTCATTAAAATGGAACTACACTGTTTTCTTTCCAGTAACCCAGAACAGTTTCAGAATTTGCCGGGTGGGCAAATTTGTCTTCCACTCCCGAAGGCCTCTCATCTGCAGGAGAGCTCAGAGGTCAGTGTTAGGACGCGATCAGCCTCTAGTTGGGAAACCTCCTGTGATGCAAGGTGTTGCAAATACGCCTCTAGTGTATTGACCTTAGCAACTCAGGTTTCTGGCAAATTCCCGTTTTCCATTTTCAGAGTTAGCATGTGTGTGTGTGTGTGTGTGTGTGTGTGTGTGTGTGTGTGTGTGCACGCGCGTGCGTGCATTCAGTCACTTCAGGCAAGTTTGACTTTTTGTGACCCCATGGACTGTAGCCCACCAGGCTCCTCTGTCCATGGAATTCAGAGCACTGGAGTAGGTTGCCATTTCCTCTGCCAGGGGATCCTCCCAACCCAGGGATTGAACCCACATCTTCTGTATTTCCTGCATTGCAGGTGGACTCTTTACCCTCTGAGCCACCTGGGAAGCCCAACATCTATTTACATTTTTTATTATCTGGTCACTGAGCAAAAAAAGTTTATCTGGGACAAGAACTGACTCACACAATGAACAGTGGTTTATCAAGTCATTTTGTCATTTTATTCATTGCTCCGTTGATGTCTATTCCCTCTGATCCATCTGTCAATTTGCTTAGACGATTCCCATATGTGTCATTTGAGACAGATTCCTCTAGATGAGGAATTTGGGGCTTAGGACGTCGTTTTCCTAAACAAGTCAAACTCAAATCCTTGTCTTTGGTCTTCAAATACATGACATCATTATAGAGCCAACGTGCGCAAGAATTCCAAGTGTCAAATAGGTCACGGACACGGAATGACTTTCCAGAAAACAATGCTTGTTTCTAAGGGACGGGGGGAGTGAGATGAAGCCTGGACCAGCAGGGGAAGACCATCTAGGGTCCCAACCATCCGGGGGCTCCTGAGTGTGGTGCTCATGTTTCACCATGACTCGCCCGGGCTAATCGGATGGTGCTGAGTACTGGGAGGAAACCCAGAGGAGTGGGTATTGATGTAAAGATTAACCTAAATGCTGTTATAGTATGCAGCCCCTAGTCGCGCTGTTTAATCTGTCGTTGTTATCTGTCACGTTGCTGGGCGACTGAAAGCAGCTGCATTGCCGATCCGCAAAGTGGGGCTGCTCCCTGGGTGATAATTGACCGCACTGGTATTTCGATTCACGGGTTTTTAAAAAGAAGGTAAAAGTGGGTTGTGGCCAAGTACAGCATTTGATTGTGCTCACAAATGCAATAATCAGGTTTGGATGTACAACAAAGTGCCTCCCACGAGTGGCCTGGTGGCCCAGCCTGTTGGGCGCCTGTAACCGCGGAAAACCCAGGGCCTCTGTCCCCAGACCGCTGTGTTTGTTGTGTGAGATGGCGTCGGCTGTGCCCACTGGAACTGTTTGTTCCGAAAGAAAGTTTTACGTGAAAAGTCACACAAAGAGAACATTTTGCTCCCTGCATTTCCTTCCCTTCCTGAGTCAGTGTTGGAGTTTGAGCATGGGAGGCGGGAGCCCCTTCAAGTCCCAGAGAAAGTCCTTTCCAGGCTGGGCTCCTAAGGTCTGCGCGTGAGCTTGTCCAGTTCTCAGCAGGGCAGACACTGAGACCCACCAGGGGGAGACCCATCCAGGGGAGGCCCACCAGGGTGAGACCTATCTAGGGGGAGACCCACCCTCCAGGGGGAGACCCATCCTCCAGGGGGAGACCCATCCAGGGGAGACCCACCAGGGTGAGACCTATCTAGGGGGAGACCCATCCTCCATGGGGAGACTCATCCTCTAGGGGGGACCCACCCTCCAGGAGGAAACCCATCCTCCAGGCGAAGACCCACCAGGGTGAGGTCCATCCAGGGGGAGCCCCACCCCCCGGGGGGAGACACACCGCAGGAGACCCAGCAGGGGAGACCTGGGTCCTGATGGGAAAAAGCCCCACTGTCTTGCATCTGACCAGCTCCAGGGACATCTTCGCAGCTCAGGGCACCTTGCCCTCCTTATGTGGGACTCAACTCTCCCTGGAGCAGAGGCTCTGCGACTTGGGACTGGCCTGGTTTGGAGGGTGCTGGGCAGACATGGGTACGGCTCTGCTTCTGTTGCTTCTGAAAGTTAGAAAACCCTTCAGTCTCCTTCCTCCTCACATCATCTGACGTCTCCATCTGTGGTGCGTGCACGCTCAGTCGTGTCCAACTCTCTGCGACCCCATGGACTGTAGCCCGTCAGGCTCCTCTGTCCATGGGCCTCTCCAGGCAAGAATGAAGGAGTGGGTAGCCATTCCCTTCTCCAGGAGATCTTCCCAACCTACGATCGAACCCGCTTCTACATCTCCTGCATTGCAGGTGTGTTCTTTAGGGCTGGGCCACCTGAGAAGGCCTCCATCTGTGGAAAGATGCTGGTATTACCCACCATGTGGGTTTACTGTGAGCTCCTGAAGGGGGTCCCGTGAAGCCATTGCCTCTCAAAATAGCCACATCACTGTCATGAGCGGTTCTCACATTTATAGTGTTTATTACCTCTTTCTTCCCTTGTGGCTCAGCTGGTAAAGAATCTGCCTGCAATGCGGGAGACCTGGGTTCGATCTCTGGGTTGGGAAGATCCCCTGGAGAAGGGAAAGGCCACCCACTCCAGTATTCTGTCCTGGAGAATCCCATGAACTCTATAGGCCATGGGGTCACAAAGGGTCAGACATGACTGAGCAGCTTTCACTTAACTTCATACCTTTCTTCCTTAGGCTTTGAATCTTAGCAGTCCCCTTTTCAAGGTAGAACACAGCAGAACAGTGTGATTAAAGTGGGTTATGTGTAAAGAGCTGGGCTTAGTTCTCTGCCCTTGACCTTGTGGGTGGTGGGGTGACCCTGTGTGTGTAGACGCCACTGTCTGCTCTAGACCGGCCTTGAGTGTTGGGGCTGGGGGGATCTTGGGGCTTTTTAGGAGGTGACTGATGGGCGTAATCACCCTCCTGCCTCTTTCTTTGCCCTGGGGGCCTGCGAGCTGCCGTTGCCTCCATCAATGCTCGGGTGGGTAAAACGCCGCGGTCCCCGTGAGCTCTCTGCTTGCAGGAACATCTGAGAAAGCAGAGGGTGAATTAGGGGGTAGTCAGTGTGCAGCCTCCAGCTCACGGCCGCTTATGCAGGGAGCACAGAATGCAGAACCTTTTAGGCAATTGATCTTCCGTGTCTATTTCTATGACTCCCATCACCATGGAATCTCAGATCCCGGCAGGCGCGGGCTAAAAACAGAAGCCGGGGGTGGGGGGAGTGCCCTTCCTGACTTGATCACTGGGAGTTCTGTTCTTCTGGGAACAAAGTAGGAGCAGAAGAGTGACTCCCTCCTTCCGGGCGCCAGAGGAGGCCCAGCCTCCAGACCTCGGGCTGGGCTGGCTCTGAGCCACGTCTCAGCCTCCAGGAGGGCATGCTGGTCCAGGGGGCCAGAGCTGGCGCCCAGCTCAGGCCTGGGTGCCTGGGGGTCCCGCTTGTCCACGCGTGTGGGGGTGGGGGAGGTCGGCCAGGAGCCAGATGCGGCGTGGGGGCTGGGGTGGCGGCAGGGGGCAGGGGACACACACGGCCCTGTCCTCCGGGGGAGAGCAGGCTCGTCTGCACGCAGGGTCGTCGGAAACCAGGGCTGGGCGGGTGGAATGGGGAGTCACTGCAGGAGCACCGTGGGGCCCCAGGCGTCCTGGAGGCTGAAAGGAGAGAGTGGCATGAGCCAGGCTGACCGGTAGATGTGGGCAGAACGCTGGGGGGATGAAGTGACCAGAGAACCAGAGGGCCACCTGTAGCCTTGTGGAGGGGCCCAGGGCCGGTGGACAGCCCCCCCAACCCTACCCAGGGCTTATCGTCCCATGCACACTTAAGGGGCTCAGGCCTTGTCCCCAGTCAGCAAGTAAAGGAGATTCTGGAGGCGTCCACCAAGCCAGCAGGGCAACATGGGTGCAGAAGGCTTTGCCCAGAGACATCACTGACCGGAGGCTTTCAGTGTCTTAGATGCGGGGCTTCTCCCGGGCCGTGAAGGGTTTTTAGCCATCGGTCAGCGCTCGGTTCAAACAGTCGTGCCTTTCCCACACCCTGAACGCTCATTTAAATCCATAGCTTAGTTCTCTCCCGGGAGAAGGACCGCCTGTCTGCAGACTTGTGTTTTCAGATTTTTTCATCATATGCGAGGTCTTTTCCGATCCATGGTTTCTGGTTCCGTGGCACATGGCTGGAGGGGTGGGTGTTTTAGCTACTGTCTGACGGTGCAGGCCAGGAACCAGCACCTGGGCGCCGCTGGCGGGCGGGAGCCGCTGGCGGAGCAGAGGGCTGTTAGTGAAGAGCTGAGGGAGGTCGAGGCTGAGACTCCCCGGGCCCCGACCCCCGCTCTGCAGGCTCAGCTGGAGGTCACGGGTTCAGAACCCTATGGGCTGCGTGACTGTCCTCACCCTTGCCTTTCCTCCTCCCACGCTCCCGGGGTGGGGTTTAGCGAAAGCCTTTCCCAGCTTGTGGAGGACGGTGTGATGACCTGTTGTTCAGTCGCTCACACATTAGTAGTTGTAATGATTTTATTGTTGTTCTTCACTTGCTAAGTCGTGCCTGACTTTTTGCGACCCCATGAACTGCAGCACACCAGGCTTCCCCGTCCTTCACCATCTCCCGGATCTTGCTCAAACTCATGTCCTTTGAGTCGGTGATGCCATCCAACCATCTCATCTTCTGTCGTCCCCTTTTCCTCCTGCCCTCAGTCTTCCCCAGCATCAGTGATGGGCTCTAAGATCATTTGTATTTTATACTTTTAAGATAGGAGGATTTGTTACCTGGAAGAGCCCAATATCGAGTGATCACGTTTCCTCCAGATTTCCAGGCCTGGGGCTGTTGCTTTTCTTTCCTGGATGGGCTGCCACCGCAGCCAGTGGCTCTTCCCATCTGGATGGTGACTCAGGTCAGACATCTGTGGAAAGCCATACCTTCCGGGCAAAGCTTTCTAAGGAGTTGTATTGAGTCTGGTTGTGAAAACCACCTGAGTAGACTTTCAGGGTGAGAGCTGACCATGCGAGCCGGCTCTGGGACACTTACCTGAGCCCTGGGGCTTGAGCCGTGCCCCTTGATGTGCTGAAGCTCTAGTATCCGGGGCCTGTGAGCGTGAGCGTGAGCGTGAGCGTGCCTGGAGGTCTGGGAGGACAGCGAGTGCAGACACCGCCTTGGGGCGGCCCTAAGCCAATGTGACCGGTGTCCGTAGGAAGAGGGAGAGTCAAACAGACAGACGCAAACAGAGGCGATGAGAAGACGTGGGCAGAAGGTGGTCACCTGTGAGCCGAGGGGTGTCCAGAATCTGGGGAGGAGGCAGGAGCAGGGTCTCCATCACTGCCCCCGGGGAGCCCACCCTGCTGACATCCCCGCCTTGGACTTCCGGCCCCCAGGCTGTGAGAAAGTGCGTTTCTGTGACTTGAGCTGGTTTGCAGCACAGCCCCGGGAAATGAATTCACTGATCATTGGGGTCAGTGTCACAGATCAGGCTGGCACCGGGTCACTGAGAACGTCTCACAGCCCCTTCGCCAAGACGTCCCAGGGATGTGTACTTCTAACAAACCTCTACTGGAGACGCCACATTCAGGAGGTGGGGTTTGTCCTTGGGAGAGACGACCATGTTTAACATGCTGCCTGTCTGGTCCCACCTGCACCTCTGGGGTGGTTTCAGGAAATCCAGGGGCATATCTGGGAAGCTTCCTGTCAATATCTACTGAATGGTTGCCTTCACTTCGTCTTCAAATTTCTGATCTTTCATCAGTTTGGTCGCATCCTGCGTGAAGAAAGCTTTTCATCAAATTTGTCCATTCCTCTGCCTTTTGTTCTGGCTCTGTTAAAGTGCTCGACTAGGATCACTTTCAGTTTCATCGCTTGGAAAAACCCTGATAATTAGATTTAGATCATAAAATATGCTAATGCATGCAGATAGACACAGGATAGAGATTTCAAAGGCAACTTAATGGGTTCTTCGCTGGCAGGAACAATGCGGAGCCACATGGGTAGTGGCTTATCCGTTCTCGGAGGTTACATAAGAGGAGCCCAGAGCCGCCAGGCCGGAGAGCTGGGGGCTGCATGGCGCAGGCAGTGGGCGCGTTGATGACCCTTCACTCCCAGATGCCCTCGGGGCACGTCCGGCCGTGTGCCCAAGCCATTTTGTGCTGCCAGGCCTCGTTTCTGCACCCAGGGGTGCATGTATCATATGCCGCTGGGGGTCTTGGGGGGGTTTTAGCATGGCCCTGCCCTCAGGGGACCACTTTCAGGGGACAAAGACAATGGACACGGAAGCCCCACCAGCTGGGTTACAGGGCCTCCTGCCCACCCGGAGCAGACAGGCGTGTGTGGGGGGAGATGCTGAGCCCGCAGAGCAGAGTCTCCTCCTAGGAGAGTGGATGCCAGCCACCGGGGAACCGACGGCCAAACAAGCGTGGCCTTGCGGGCTGCCCGTCTGCCTGCACCGCCCGACCCTGGAAACCTGCCGGTTGCGGAGGAGCCCCGCGCTGCGGCCCGGGCAGGGTGTCTGGGAGAAGCGGGCGGGTGGCGGGGCGGGGCAGGGGCCGGGGTGCTCTGCGTCTCTCTCAGGACTCGGGAGGCCGGGAACCTCGGTGTGGGGGCGGCGGGGGGTTCTGGGCCGGAGCTGCAGCCACCAGTGCCTCGTGTCAGAAGGTGGGGTTTTAAGGAGCCTCTCGCATGGGGCTGAAGACGAGGACACTCGGCCTGTTGGGAGGGCAGGGTCTTGGGCATGCGAGGCCAGCGGCGGACAGGCCGACACAGGGTCCTGGGAAGCTCGGGGTCTAGATCCACTTTCCTCCCCAGGGGGAGAAGGAAGGACAGCGGTCAGCTCTCCAGCCCTGAGACCCGGCCGGCCTCGCCCAGAGGGGCCTGTGGGTACAAACAGGTCTAATGCCAGATACTCAAGGAAGGGGAGGGGAGTCACCGAACAGAAGTTGAAATTCCAGCAGCTGGCTCTGACCTCCCGATAAACATCTCACCCCCCGCACCCAAAGTTAGCGCTCATTCTCCAGCTCTTCTGGTTGGAGCATGGCGTCCACGGAGGACGAAGGCTTGGTTCTGCACCAAGCGGACCCAAGTGCTTGGAACAGAGCGTAGGCTCCACGTGCCCGTGGACAGAAGGAGGGAAGGAAGGAAGGGGTGAATGGAGAGAGATTTGGGTCCTGCTGCAGACAGAGCGCAACTTCAGTGGGAGGCCCACCCGGAGAGAACCGCACGGTGGTCAGGCTCTGATCACACCGAGCTGGGTTTCCGTGTCCCAGGACCCTGTACGGACTGCCTCATTTCCTGCTTCTTCCTTACATGGCTCTGTGTGGGGGGCAGCCCAGCAGGTTTATTAAAACTGTGAGTTGTCTACTGAACCCTTTTAATGCGGCCATGGTTCCTTCAGCAAATGGGGCCTCAGCGCAGCAAACTGAAGCCCAGCCCTCGGGGGTCCCAGCCTTGTGTTCAGAGTGGCTGACCCCCTGCAGAATGAGAAGGAGGAACCTCAGAAGGTCACCTGCCCTAATACAGGGCCAGGGCCTCGTCGTGTTTTTCTCGCTTTAAATCAGAAACTAACAGCATGTGCTCTTAGGTCTTCTAAGCAGACTTTCCCCCTGTTCCTTTAACGAATTTGGTCTCATCATACCATGACCGCGCTTGGCAGGGGTGCAGTCACCGTAAGCTGAACGTGAGTCCCCCGAGGGCACGCCTCACCACCCACCCACTCCTCGGACCCTTGGACGAGGGAGGGGAGGAGTCAAAGAAAGTGCCAGCTGATGACCACGCCCTGGAGCTGAAAGCCGTTGCCCTCAGCTGCCTGTTCTGCCTCTTAGTTCAGAGGCCCCCAAGTCACTTCACGTCCCGCGATAAAACAGTGGAAGCTTCCATATGAGAGCATCCCTGTGATTGTCTGAAAGGCCATTCTGTCTCTCTGTTGAGATTTAATTATTTGCTGCAAAATAGCATCTGTGAATGAGTGTTGCCCAACTCGTGCTGGAATAGAAACGATCAAATATTTGGTAGCCAGAAGCCAAGTGGTGCTGGTTATGCCAAACACACAGCCTTCTGCTCTGGCTCTCGGGAAACCAGACAGGAGGGCAACGCAGGGGAACGAGGGGGCCTGCAGCTGAGACAGGCGGTGACGGTCGTGCTGGTGACCTCACAGTGTACATGGGTCAGCAGCTCTGCCGGTGGAGCCCGTGCCCGTGCGCGCGTGCACACATACACACACACACGTGCACACACGCACGCACACACACGCACACACATGCACACACACACACACACACACACACACGGTCCAGCGTGGGAGCGTCTGAGTTCAGGCACCTGCAACCTGACCTCAGAGTCACTCGCCCTGGGAGCCACGTCTGTCCACCTTCGCTGCCCCCCCCGTCCCCCAGGTGCGCTTCTGAAGCCCGGCTGTGCGTGTTTCCGTCCTGAGGAAACGTCTGAATTTCTCCGTAACTCTTCGGCATGTCTCCTTTGTCTTTTGTTTGTGTTACTTGATGCAGGCGTATACATGCCCCGCTTTTAAAAATGTATGATTTTTTGTTGACGTGTGTTTGACATATACCCTTGTGTAAGTTTAAAGTGTACGTGGTGGCTTGCTGTATTCATATACTGCAGTATGATGGCCACTGAAGCATTAGCTAGCACCTCTGATGCCAAATGCATAATGATAGAAAGTAAAATGGAGGTTACTGGAGCCTCAGGGGTGCAGGAAGAGATGTTTTTAAGGTGCACATTTCCAACCAGTGGATAAATACGTCCTGGAGCTCTAGGGCCCGCTGCAGCACTTGCAGGCAGCAGGACCGGACACGTGTATGCATGGCTGGTCCCTCTGCCCCGCACCCGCACGTCTCCTTGGAGATGACGTCTTTGAGCCCCGACGCTCTGCTTCGTCTGGAGTCTCCTGGTTCCTGCAACGTGTGGGGCCTTCCCCAGCAGTCCTGAGGGCGTGAGGCTTGGCATGCACCCCGCGTCCCCTCTGAGGTCGCCCTGCAGGGGCCGGCTCAGCCTCGGGAAGCACAGTGCTTCTCCCGTGGGGGTCCCACCAGAGCGGCCACCCCCAAGCGGGTTTCCCAGCCCCATGTGTCAGCTTGTCTGAAGCCGGAGAGTGACATCTGGAGAACCGAGTCACCCAACACCCAGACTTAATGAGTCATGGTTCGGAGCGTGAGCAGCGGCACGGAACCCAGCCACATGGCAGAGTCACGGCTCCAGGTAAGCCCAGCGTCTCCTCCTTCAAAGTTCAACAAGCGTTCAGACAAGTCAGCGTTTCCTGAGTGAGTTGGAACCCGGTTTTTCTGCCATGGGACTTGCTGGCCCAGCAAACAAAGATCAATCACTGCTGGTTTTACTTTTCTCAGCACCGGGTCACTGTGCTGCTAAGCACCTGGGTTGCCCTCACCCTGAAACACCCCAACCCTCACCCTGAAACACCCCAACCCTCACCCTGAAATACCCCTAACCCTCACCCTGAAACACCCCAACCCTCACCCTGAAACACCCATAACCCTCACCCTGAAACACCCCTAACCCTCACCCTGTGATGCACTGGATGAGGACTGGATCTTTGGTGAATCAGTTTGCATGTCTAGTTCACAGTGATTAATTGCACTGGGGCATGTGAATATGGTGGGCTTTGGTTTCTGACATACAGATCTTAAAAGAAGGAAATAGAGGTAGGTAAGTGTGAAGGAGGGAAGGATGGGAGGGAGAGAGGGGGTCTGGCAGCCAGAGACAGTGACAGCTGAGAAGGGACGAAGCTGACAAAAACAGGGAGATGAACTGGCGAAAGCAGAATGACAGTGTCAGAAGCACATACGGTCTAGCAGCTGTGGCTGACGGGATGGGCTCCCGGACCCGCGTGAACATGTGGAGGACCCTTTCTTTGAGGAGGGACCACTTCCCAGACGCTGTGTGGTTGGCGTCTACCTTCGTGGATTGCAGGTTCTTGGCAGGCTGGCAGAGAGTTCACGCTGGGATTTCTGCTGCAGGAACTTGTCAAGGACCCCAGGCGGCTGGCCCGCTCTTTCCTGAGGGAGCCGGGCACAGGAGGCTCTCTTCCCGCTCCCGGGCATCTGAGCCCCTGCCCACTCTGCTCCCACTGGAGGACCGCGGCACAGATACCTCGTCGCCGGGGACCAGTGGGCAGGCGTGGCGGCCCCCTCTCTGACACCAGCACAGACCCTGTGCTGGTAAGGGTTGGTATCCCAAAGGGCACGATTTGTGTACAAATCAAATACAAATCAAAGTCCGTCACTCTCCCAAAGGAGTCTCTCTCAACCTCCTCCTTCCTCAGCACACCGGCTCCCCTGCCAACCCCTGGCCTCAGCCTGCATGCCTTCTGTTTCCATGACACGTGTCTGAGATCAGAGGGTTCTGAGCCTCGCGCACGGTGTCAAGTGCGGTCCTGCCCACGGCGCCCATAAAGACGGCTGGAGTCCTCCAGGGTTTTAGTGCCCGCTCCTCTGCTGGTCTGCTGTCTTTGACCCACTGGTGACACTTCTGATTTCTGTCTCCATCTCCATGTCCATTCGAGGCCACTGTGTGCCTGTCGCCGTTTCGGCCACCTGCCCTTTCGCAATTTCTATCCCTCATCTCAGTCTCTTTCCTTTCTCCCTCCTCAACTGTGTCCCCACTTACCCAACTCAGAACCATTCCTTTGAGTGACATGACCCCTCACCTCTACTTTTGGCCACTCGCCCCAACCAGCAAATTCCATCACCTGTACTCTCTCTGCTCCAAGCATCTTTCCCCTTGGACTGGGCAAGCCCTCCCTGCCTGCTCTACCATCCCTGCGGCCCTGCAGCGTTCCATGTGTCTGTTTTTCTTCCCATTGGACCCTGTGTTTGCCCTCATCATCCACCTCGAGTGCGCCATGAGTTCCTCCAGATGAACGATTTATGATTCAAGGACTTGGCCTCCCAAATCTAGTCCCTTCTACTTTCTTCTCTTTCATGTCTTCAAAACAAACCGACAAAAAAGTTTATGATGGAGTATTCTGTGTGATAAAGCTCTGAGCTAGATGTCCTAGGGACAACTCAGTTGTCTGCTATTTCTCACTAGCAGGGGATAAAGGTCATCTTTCCCTAAGGTGACTCTGAAGCTGCCTCAAGAACACCACTGAGGGACTTCCATGCTGCTCTCGTAGTTAAGAGTTTGCCTTCCAATGCAGGGCGTGTGGGTTCAATTCCTGCTCAGGGAGCTAAGATACTACATGCCTCTTGGCCAAAAAAACCAAAACATAAAACAGAAGTAATGTACTAACAAATGCAATGAGGACTTCCGAAATGATTATCAAAAAAAAAAAAATCTTAAAAAAGAATACAAAATGAGCAGATGCCCCAGAGCTTGGCTGCAGTATGTTGCTCCATGCGCGTGTGTGTTTCTCTGAGTGTACCATCTTTACGGGTCAGAAGATCCAAAGCCATTTCTATGCACAAGGAAATAAACAACTCCCTGTTCCCCATCGTCCCCGTGAAGCCCTAAATGTACAATGTGCTTGCTGATCACTCCTGCCAGCCTCCCCACCCTCTTCCTGCAGGCTCAGGGGTGCGTGCGCCTGCCCCCCTGCAGGCACTCACTTCTGGATCTCCCGTGTCAACAGGATCCTGGTTTCCTCACCATCCTCGCCCCTCCTGGGGGAGACGTGTGCATGCCCTCCCCGCTCCAGCCCCCTTCGTGAACGATGAGAGAAAACATTAATTGATTTTTTTTAGGAATTAATTATCACAACCATGTTCCAGAGTCCCCATTGTCTCTTGGTGACCTCCGACTCCATCAAGTTGCATTAAATTGCATAATTTATCTTAATACTTCCTGGAGCCTCCCTTTCATTTCCGAGCCTGGCTTTCTCCCCTATTTTTTTTTTTTTTTAACTTTTTAAACTTCGGTGTGAGATAATCTCCTCTTCCGCTCTGCCCTGGCGCTCTATCGTGCAGGGACTTCTCACTTAGCATTCATCGTCTCTGTCCTTCCTTCTGCCTGTGATAACAACATTTAGCATTTATATAGTGCCTTTCCTCCTCGAAGTGCTGCACAAACTTATGGAGGTTTAATTGTCTTGCCCCCTCGGGCGCTGCTGGATCGGCTACCAGAGATCGGGACGCTGTGTCCAAGGCTCGGGCAGGGCGCCCGCGGGCCCCGCAGGCTTTGCCATGGGCTCCCCATTAATTCCGCAGGCGGGGCCTTCTCCGGGCCGAACGAGGGAGCCGTGCCCTGCAGAGGTGGCTGTGGAGCGTGCTCTCGCAGCTCACTCCATCCCAGCTCTAATCGATTTCTAAACCTGCACCCCACGGCCGCCCCGGGGAATGCGGCGCCTCGCACACAAGGAGGGCGGGGAATGGCCCAGCCCTCACACGCCGGCTGGGTGACTGCAGCGGTCAGGCCCACGGGGAAGCCAGCTTGCTGGGAGAGGTTGGCCATGACACGGAGAGGCAAGATGTATGCACGGTGACTGGCAAATGGTCCGTCGAAGCGAGGCGTTCAAGGCCCAGCAGCAGGGGCTGACGGCCGGCAAGCGTCTGAGCTTGTTTAGAGTTGTTACTGCAGATACAGACGTGCTGAGAGCCCTCAATGGCTTGTGTTATAAGAAAGAGCAAGGCAACGTCACAGTCAGATGTGAAGTAAGAGCCTCGCTACTGGGCTTCTTCCATTTGTGCTTCCTCTAGAGAAACTTTACTGAAAGAAATCACATGTCATTTTACCAGAATCTCATGACGTTTTCCACCCAAAGACTCTCTCACCCAGCCCCCCAGAGACCATACTCTCTGCAGATTTTGTCTCCATTTCTATTTCTTTCATTTTTAAACCTTGAAAATAAGTGTAAATAGACAACCAAACGGCAGACTAAACAGTTTCTAGTGGCTGCTCTTAATAATCACTGGCCCAACGGTCATGTGTTTGGGCAAACTCTGGGAGATGGGGAAGGACAGGGAAGCCTGTAGTGCTGAGTCCGTGGGGTCGCCAGGAGTCGGACACGACTTAGTGACTGGACAGCAGCAACAACTCTTAATAACACTGCTTGAGCTCATTATTGAAGAAAGAAAAAAGTGGGTATAGTGATCTACTACCTAAAACCCCAGTTCATTGGGAGCTTTTATTCTTCAGTTCAGTTCAGTCCCTCAGTCGTGTCCAACTCTTTGTGACCCAAGGGACCACAGCACGCCAGGGCCTCCCTGTCCATCACCAGCTCCCGGAGTTTACCCAAACTCATGTCCATTGAGTCGGTGATGCCATCCAACCATCTCATCCTCTGTCATCCCCTTCTCCTCCCGCCTTCAATCTTTCCCAGCATCAGGGAATGAATCAGCTCTTCGCATGAGGTGGTCAAAGTATTGGAGTCTCAGCTTCAACATCAGTCCCTCCAATGAACACCCAGGACTGATCTCCTTTAGGATGGATTGGTTAGATCTCCTTACAGTTCAGGGGACTCAGGGGACTCTCAAGAGTCTTCTCCAATACCACAGTTCAAAAGCAACAATTCTTCCTGGCTCAGCTTTCTTTATGGCCCAACTCTCACACCCATACATGACTACTGGAAAAACCAAAGCTTTGACTAGATGGACCTTTGTTGGCAAAGTAATGTCTCTGTTTTTTTAATATCTGTCTAGGTTTGTCATAGTTTTTCTTCTAAGTAGCAAGTGTCTTATAATTTCATGGCTGTAGTCACCATCTGCAGTGATTTTGGAGCCCAAGAAAATAAATTCTGCCACTGTTTCCACTGTTTCCCCATCTATTTGCCATAAAGTGATGGGTTCAGATGCCATGATCTTAGTTTTCTGAATGTTGAGCTTTTAGCCAACTTTTTCACTCTCCTCTTTCACTTTCATCAAGGGGCCCTTTAGTTCTTCACTTTCTGCCATAAGGGTGGTGTCATCTGCATATCTGAGGTTATTGATATTTCTCCTGGCAATCTTGATTCCAGCTTGTGCTTCATCCAGCCCAGCATTTCTTATGATGTACTTTGCATAGAAGTTAAATAAGCAGAGTGACAATATTCAGCCTTGATGTTTTCTTTTCCCTATTTGGAACCAGTCTGTTATTCCATGTCCAGTTCTAACTGTTGCTTCCTGACCTGCATACAGATTTCTCAAGAGGCAGGCCAGGTGGTCTGGTATTCCCGCCTCTTGAAGAATTTTCCACAGTTTATTGTGACCCACACAGTCAAAGGCTTTGGCATAGTCAATAGAGCAGAAATAGATGTTTTTCTGGAACTCTCTTGCTTTTTTGATGATCCAGCGGATGTTGGCAATTTGATCTCTGGTTCCTCTGCCTTTTCTACTTCCAGTTTGAACATCTGGAAGTTCACAGTTCACGTGCTGTTGAAGCTTGGCTTGGAGAATTTTGAGCATTACTTTGCTAGCATGTGAGATGAGTGCAGTTGTGTGGTAGTTTGAACATTCTTTGGCATTTGGCTTTTCTTTCTTTATTCTTATGTAGAGTGTAATATATTGATGAGGATATTGATAACTCTGAGGGGTGGCAAGTTCTGAAGAATCTTCTGAATCATTAAAGAAATATGAAATCACATTTAGATTAATTTTATAGTGAATTGTATCTTTATTCTAACAACTGGGAAAATAGCATTTCTGTTACAGTACACGTATCACAAGTCTATGAACTGGACTTCCTGTAGGCCGGGCGTGCTGCATATGTTCCTATATGTTTAAGAACCGAGAAATGGCAGAGTGGTGCTTTTCTAGGTTGAATGTCTATTTTTAAAGGCATGCGACTGTTCCAGAGAGACAGGGGTGAATGGTAATACAGAGCTCTGGAGGGAATCCTTCTTAAGACACACACTCATGTCTGGGTGTCATAATGGTTTTGCAATGCTGGATGGTTAGAGTTTACAAGACCCAAGAACCAGATGAATCAACAAATGTGTCCTGTGAGCCCAGTCGTGTCTGGCTCTTTGTGACCCCATGAACTATAGCCTGCCCGGCTCCTCTGTCCATGGGATTCTCCAGGGAAGAATATTGGAGTGGGTTGTCATTCCCTCCTCCAGGGGATCTTCCTGACTCAGGGATTGAACCTGTGTCTCCTAAGTCTCCTGCATTGGCATACCACCAGCAATTAAGTTGCCTATAAAGGCTATAAGAAGTGCACTGAGAAGTTTATTGATTTCCCAGAAAATAATCATGTTTTGACCTTGCTACAGTTCACACGGGACCCAACCATTCTTCCCAGCCAGGCCATGAAAGCACGAGCTGCCCCCCGCCCCTGCTGGGAATGTGCCCAGACTTTACCCCAGGGTGCTGAGCCACCCTGAGCCCAGCTGGACACACGAGGGTGATGCTGAAGTGTTCTTCCCAGGTAATCTTGACTGGACTGGGATTACCTTTCCTTATAGATTTAACTCCAGAGCCAAGAGTGCTGCCCCCAAATGACCTGCAGCTCCAGCCTCATCCTGACTCTCAGTTCCTGGGGACCAAGTAAGTGCAGGTCACCACAGGGAGGGATGCAGACCCAGGGCTTGCCTCCTTGCAGGAGTCTCCTGGGCACGCATGCACATGGGTGCGCCTGTGCATATGCGTTAGCCCACAGTGTGCTGCTGTGAGGGAACAGGCAGGAAGGCGGAGGAAGGCCCACCTGTGCTTCAGGCAGGACAGAGAAGCAGGAAAAGCACATGGCTTCCGGGGGCCCGGAGCATCGTGAGCGCGGGCCACCCCTCAGGCTCACTCTGGTGTCACTGGGGGCCCTACAGCTGACAGGCTGCCATCCTGAGATATTTCTGGGGACATTTCACAGACAGCATGTTTGGAAAGTGGAGCTTGTCCTGCCCACTGCACCCAGCCCCCATCTAGGAGGCCATCTGTGGACAGACAGGGCTTCTGTCCCCTCCCCCTGCACGGTCACCGTGCCGCTTTGCGAGGGCCCCCCCTCAATCCACAGCTGCCCCGCCCAAGGCAACAGGGCACCCCGAACTCAGATGCCCCACCCTGAAGGCGTGGGCGGGGGCGGCTTTAGGAGAGGCAGCCCGGGGTTGACCAGGTGGCCAGCCCTTCACCGTGTGGCTGGTACTTCCTGGTCTCTGCGACATAGCACTGAACTGAGCGGCTTAGAAACAGCGGCAACACCCTCACTCCCTGCTCTGGATGCAGGTCTGGGCAGGGCTGGTTGCTCCTTGGGGGCTCAGGAGGGTCTCCCCTGAGGCTCCTGGTGGTGACCCGAGTCCCCGGCTCCCCAGGCATCACCCTGTCTCTGTCCACACAGGATGTCTTCTCCCTGTGTCTGTGCCCCTGAGTCTCTTTCTGTGAGGACACCAGTCCTATCGGATGAGGGTCCGCCCAGCTCCAGGGTGACCTCATCCTAACAGATCCCTCTGCAAAGACCCCCCCTCTCCAAGTAGGCTGTGTTCTGAGGTCTGGGCTCCACCTGTCTTCTGGGGATGCAATTCAGCCCATGGTATCTGGCTCTCAGTTTCCCAGGTGGTGCTAGTGGTAAAGAACCTACCTGCCAATCCTGGAGACGCAAGAGATACAAGTTTGATCCCTGGGTCGGGAAGACCCCCTGGAGAAGGAAACAGCAGCCCACTCCTGTATTCTTGCCTGGAGAATCCCGTGGACAGAGGAGCCTAGCGGGCTGCAGTCCACGGGGTCACAGAGAGAAGGATGTGACTGAGCGATGAGCACACACAGGCACATCTGATTCTCAGGTTCTCAGTTGTTAGACTCTGAGGACCCAGATCTAGAAAGAAGGCACTTCACTGGGTGATCCTCACTGAGAACCTCTGGGCCAACGGGAGATAGAGAAGCTCACTTGTCCTTGAATTGCTTAAAAGGAAAGTGAAGACTTGCTTCTCTCCCTTCCCCCAGGAGACACTGACCCCCCAGGTAACCAGATGCCAGCATCTCAGCACAGCTCTGCCACTCCAGCCCTGAGATGACTTATTAGACTCATGCGACCATAGAGGGCCTCACATGGGACCCAGTGAACGCCTCCTACCAAGCCAGTCGGCTCACAGGCGACTCCCTGAGACTGAAGTTGTAGGCAGCGCTGTCAAAAATTTATTCAATAAAAATAAGTTTTCAATACTCCTTAAGGAGCCTGTTGTGGTCCTGGCTACACCGCTTATGATAACAGATCCAGGGCATCTAAAATCTCTGTTTCTGATCTGGACCAGCTCTGGGCAAGACTTCGTGGCTTGACTTTCTATACACGTGCACCTGCTGTCATGTGTCAGGATCGCTGTAAGCATCCATCTTCAGCACAGTGGTCCAGGGAGATCCTCAGAAAGCCCAGGGTCTTCCTGGAGCACCATCAAATATTTCTTGTCACCGCTGACTCTCCCATGTGGCATCCCCCCATCGGAATATACAGCAATTTGTACAAGGCTTAGCACCATCTGCCTGGGGAGGTAGCCTCTCCTTTCTGTGCCTCTGAGTGGAAGGGACTGGACCACCACCAAGCTGTCCAGCCTGGGTGACAGGGGCCATGGATGGTTGCACATGCCCAGAAAGATGGGCCTTGAACAGCTGTGGGGGTGGCCACGAACTTGGCTGTCCACCCAAATCTACCATCCAAATACTGTCCTTTTTATGTGCCAGGGACAGGCCAACAGAGCCCTGGGCTGGTGGCTGTCAGGGTCCCCTGGAGGGCAATGCTTCTGATTTGATTCCTAGCCTGATTGCTTCAGGCCTGACCCAAGTTCTGCACACTGTTGGGTCTGTTTCGTATTCAATCCGCAGGCATTCCATAAACATCCATTCCCAGACCCACCCCATGCATCCTGCTTTAGGCCCAGTGACACTGGGCTGCCCAAGAGCTGCAGAGTCTAACCTCGGGAGAGACCAAGACGGAGGCCAACAGGATTGTAGTAGGGCGATTTGGTGGGCAGCTGAAGACGCCACCCAGAGTCACCAGCAGGAGCAGGCCCACGTGATCTCAGTGGGGTGACTGGGAAAGCGACCTTTGACCTGGGGCATGACCACTGGAAGAAGCCAGCAGGTAGACAGCAGACAGCAAAGGCCTTCCTACGGGGCGGCACAAGCCTCTCGAAGCCCTCCTGGCTGGAGGGGGGCTTGGGGAACCGTACTAAGCAGGTTTCCCCTGCATTGGAGTGAGAGGAAATGGGCACTGAGATGTCTGCACCCACTGAGCACACAGCCAGCCTGTCTGGGGAACCAGGAGCTGCCGCGACTTCCTCCGTGGTGTGAGATCTGCCCGTTTCCTCGGGTCAGGCGCTCATTCACAGCATTCCGACCAAAAGCAAAGCCCTGCTACGTGACAGAGTAAATAATGTGCCCAGAAGTGGGATTCTGAAATATGGAGCTGAGATTGACAGTAATAATTTGTATTTGTGGACTGCTTTTCCTCCTTGACCTTGGAATATTGCTCAGCAGAGCAGGGAAGCCTGTGTGTTTTACACATCCTCACAGCAACCCTGTGAGGCAAAGTGGCTAATGATAGTAATAGTGGAAGTAACAGCAGCTAATGTTTACCGAACGCTGACGGCAGCGGGGCTGCGCACGCGTGAGGCGGCACATACCTATGCATTTATTAATGTAGGCTGGGTACAATGGCTATAATGTACATACTATGCTGGTTAATATGCTCTCAGTCAACAAATATCTACTGACCACCTACTATGTGCCAGGCCTGCTCAAGTACCTAAGTGAACAACTAGACAAAACCTCTGCTCTCACAGTTTACTCAATTTCCTTTAATCCTCACAAGAGCCAGCAAACACTCGCTGTTATTATCTCCACTGTAAGCTGAGATTTCAGAGACCTGGAGAGCTCGGGTAGCTTTTCAAAGTCACACGACCAGCAAATGTCAAAGCCAGCACTGCCTACAGGGTGCGGTATGGGGGGAGTCCCTCTACATTGCAAGGCGGAACGACCTGGGATTCAGTTTCTCCAAGATCACAATGTAGGGGCAGCTCCCGAGGATGGCCTAGTCCTGCCCGTCTTCACATAACATGAGCCCCAGGTGCCTCCCGGGGCACAGGAAGTGCAGGGGACACCAGGGGCCTCAGAGCAGGGACACAGGAAGTGCAGGGGACACCAAGGGACCTCAGAGCAGGGACACAGGAAGTGCAGGGGAACACCAGGGGACCTCAGAGCAGGGACACAGGAAGTGCAGGGGAACACCAGGGGACCTCAGAGCAGGGACACAGGAAGTGCAGGGGACACCCAGGGACCTCAGAGCAGGGACACAGGAAGTGCAGGGGAACACCCAGAGACCTCAGAGCAGGGACACAGGAAGTGCAGGGGACACCAGGGGACCTCAGAGCAGGGACACAGGAAGTGCAGGGAACACCCAGGACCTCAGAGCAGGGACACAGGAAGTGCAGGGAACACCCAGGGACCTCAGAGCAGGGACACAGGAAGTGCAGGGGACACCCAGGGACCTCAGTGCAGGGACACAGGAAGTTCAGGGGAACCCCAGGGGACCTCAGTGCAGGGACACAGGAAGTGCAGGGGAACACCAGGGGACCTCAGTGCAGGGACACAGGAAGTGCAGGGGAACACTCAGGCACCTCAGAGCAGGGACACAGGAAGTGCAGGGAACACCAGGGGACCTCAGAGCAGGGACACAGGAAGTGCAGGGGAACACCCAGGGACCTCAGAGCAGGGACACAGGAAGTGCAGGGAACACCAGGGGACCTCAGTGCAGGGACACAGGAAGTGCAGGGGACACCAGGGGACCTCAGAGCAGGGACACAGGAAGTGCAGGGGAACACCCAGGGACCTCAGAGCAGGGACACAGGAAGTGCAGGGAACACCAGGGGACCTCAGTGCAGGGACACAGGAAGTGCAGGGGACACCAGGGGACCTCAGAGCAGGGACACAGGAAGTGCAGGGGAACACCCAGGGACCTCAGAGCAGGGACACAGGAAGTGCAGGGGAACACCCAGGGACCTCTGAGCAGGGACACAGGAAGTGCAGGGGAACACCCAGGGACCTCAGAGCAGGGACACAGGAAGTGCAGGGGAACACCCAGGGACCTCAGTGCAGGGACACAGGAAGTGCAGGGGAACACCCAGGGACCTCAGAGCAGGGACACAGGAAATGCAGGGAACACCAGGGGACCTCATAGCAGGGACACAGGAAGTGCAGGGAACACCAGGGGACCTCAGAGCAGGGACACAGGAAGTGCAGGGGACACCCAGGGGACCTCAGAGCAGGGACACAGGAAGTGCAGGGGACACCCAGGGGCCTCATAGGGACACAGGAAGTGCAGGGGAACACCAGGGGACCTCAGTGCAGGGACACAGGAAGTGCAGGGGACACCCAGGGGCCTCAGTGCAGGGACACAGGAAGTGCAGGGGAACACCCAGGGACCTCAGAGCAGGGACACAGGAAGTGCAGGGGACACCCAGGGGCCTCAGTGCAGGGACACAGGAAGTGCAGGGGAACACCCAGGGACCTCAGAGCAGGGACATAGGAAGTGCAGGGGAACACCCAGGGACCTCAGAGCAGGGACACAGGAAGTGCAGGGGACACCCAGGACCTCAGAGCAGGGACACAGGAAGTGCAGGGGACACCCAGGGACCTCATAGCAGGGACACAGGAAGTGCAGGGGAACAGCAGGGGACCTCAGTGCAGGGACACAGGAAGTGCAGGGGACACCCAGGGGACCTCAGAGCAGGGACACAGGAAGTGCAGGGGACACCCAGGGGCCTCATAGCAGGGACACAGGAAGTGCAGGGGAACACCAGAGGACCTCAGTGCAGGGACACAGGAAGTGCAGGGGAACACCCAGGGACCTCAGAGCAGGGACATAGGAAGTGCAGGGAACACCCAGGGGCCTCATAGCAGGGACACAGGAAGTGCAGGGGAACACCAGGGGACCTCAGTGCAGGGACACAGGAAGTGCAGATGGACATCAGGGACCTCAGAGCAGGGACACAGGAAGTGCAGGGCTATACCCTGGGGTCCTGTTGCAGGGACAAGGGAAGCAGCCCTTTGTCTCAGCAGTGGCACTAGATGATACTAGATGCCCAGGCATCCCGACAAGCCACCGAGGCTCTCAGCTTGTTCTCCCTATGTCACTGTGCTGTGGGAAGGTGCACTCCAGCCTGCAATGCGAGAAGAAGCGAACGTTTCCACGGCGCTAACCATTTCAGGGCCCTGACAGCAGTCAGAACTGGAACAAAGCAGTGTGTGTCTTTCCAGTGACGGCTGTCTCCTTCTCTGGGGACCGGTGGCCTCATGGCCTGGGAACATCTTCTTGTGGGACAATTTACAACCATTCAGTTTTTCTTTCCTGGTTAAACCTGGTAATCAGATACACAGAGAAAACCCCAGCCTCGTGTCTCTCAGAGGAATTGAAAGGAATCCTACTATTGTAGCCACAGACGAAGGAACAATGAGGTCCTGGGACTGTGACGAGCACTGGGCTCCGTGCCCTCAGACTTGGGTGGGGCCGGGAGTCAGCGTTGGGTCATCATTCGTGGGCACAGGTGTCCTGGCCAGGACAGGGCTGCTGGTGCCTGCGGGCTCTTCTCTGTCTCCTCCTTTCCTGGATGTCTGGTTGTATACCAGGTAGCACCCCCACACTTCGTAGCTGCCCCAACATTTCATGGTGTAAAAGGATGATTGTCTAGTTAACTCACAGTTCTGCAGTTTGGGGGTTTATGTGGGGGGTGGGGGAAGGTCTGCCCTCCCACGTCTGTGCTCGGACCTGCTCTCTCCCGCACCTGCAGCCTTGGCTGGGACACATGCTGACATAGACTTGGTTCCCTGGCCCCTCAGCCACCAGCCCGCTGATCTGGCAGTTAACAGGGATTTGGGCAGAAGGTCAAGGATGAGGGGAGATGCACACAGTGCCCTGGGGTCCTGGGACTGGCTTGGGTTCGCTTCTGTGCAGGTCAGAGCCAAGGCCAGTTCACCCTCCAGGAGGGGGCGGTGGTTTCAGCCTCTTTCTGGGAAGACCTGCCCCATCACCAGCCAAGAGGGGGGGATTCAGGGAGGGGCTGTCCCGGGGTAGTTTCTGCAAAGCTTCCCCCAGGCCCCCTGTTCCCGCCTTGTTCCTACCACCTAGCCAGAGGTCTTGCAGATGCAGCCCCCTGGGTTACTCCCACCTCCCCAAGTCACCCAGACACTCCTGTCACCCTGACTCTCCTGGGGGTGCCTCACCCCCCACCACACCCTAGTATCCCTCACAGGGGTCCCTAAAACAGGACTTAACTCCAGACCCACCAACCTTTGTGCCAAAACCCATGGAGGAAGATGTATTTTAGAGTTTAGAATTTTTAGGTTTCAAAATAATACGTCTGTATGTTATATACATATATGCATATATGTACCCATATATAGCACAACGGGCTTCCCTGGTGGCTCAGATGGTAAAGAATCTGCCTGCAATGTAGGAGACCTGGGTTCGATCCTTGGGTGGGGAAGATCCCCTGGAGAAAGGAATGGCTACCCACACCAGTATTCTTATGTGGAGAAGCCCATGGACAGAGGAACCTGGCAGGCTACAGTCCACGGGGTCGCCAGACACAATTGAGCAACTAACATCTTCATATAGTACAGCCTCTGGGCATCATTTTGTAATCAAGCACATTAATCTTTCTACTTTAAAAATATTGCTCTTCACACTTCGTAGGTAAGGACCATAAACAGCCCCACATGGCTAAAGGCCCTCCTGCCCCGTGAGCTAGTAGCTTTTGCCTGCCACCAATGAACCACAGCAGGGGAGGGACTTCGGTTTTCAGAATGTCTTGGACCCAGAAATGCAGAGAAGGGATTGGAGATCTTTTTCAACTTCTCCACAGACTGGTCTCCACAAGGTAGGAGCTGGACCACCTCCTGGCCCCATCCTGGCCCCATCCTCTTCTCTGTACTAAGTAGAGGGTCGGAAGCCAAGATACTCAGGACAGTTTGAGATAAATAAGCCGGCAAACAACCCCTGTGCAAGCCCTTGAGGCGTGTTCCCTCTGTAGGTGGTTAATTCTTCTGTTCGAAACCAGTTCTCCTTAACTTCATTGTCAGCAGTTGACAGATTCTGACCCGGCCACATGTTCTGTTCATGCAGGGGACTTGCAGACCCAGACCCTCTGCACGTCCCTGGAAATCTATAGATACCTAGGTAATGACTATGTTATATGGCATGTTGTATTTGGAAAGCTGGCAGATACCCCTCAGGGCATGGCTAGGCGCCGGGAGGCAGAGCTGAGAGCAGCTAGAAGCCTTCTGGTCTTTCCCGGGCTGACTGACCGCCTCTCGTCTCAGCAGTCAGCGATGGCTGTGCTTGCTCTGAGCTTTGCTTTTCCGCACCAGTCGTTCAGAACATTTCTTAGATGTCCTCCAGGGCAACCGTATGGTTCTTGGTTCAGGGGTTCCCAATCAAGGGGAGTGCTGCGCTTAGTCATTCAGTCGAATCCAACTCTTTGTAACCCCGTAGACTGTAGCCCGCCAGGCTCGTCTGTCCCTAGGGATTCTCCAGGCAAGAATAATGGAGTGGGTTTCCATGCCCTCTCAGGGGATCTTCCAGACCCAAAGATCAAACCCAGGTTCTTGCTTTGCAGGCAGATTCTTTACCACCTGAGCCACCAGGGAAACCCAAGAATACTATCCCTTCTGCAGGGGAACTTCCTGACTCAGGAATCAAACCGGGGTCTCCTGCATGACAGGAGGATTCTTAACCAGCTGAGCTGCCTGGGAAATACATGTACGTTGGGATGATACACACGTGACACGTGTGTGATTTGTGGTGTCAGAACAGCTTGAACACATTCTAGAGCATTTCAGAAGGAACTCTCCCTTCTGCACGAGCTCCCCAGAGAGCATTTCCCCAAGAAAGGTGATTTGAACTGGAAGGCAAAGAAAGACAAAGGCATTTTGAGTCAAGGGATGCTTGGAAAGTCTTTTCAGGTGGAGAGAAAAGCCTGTCAATGTCTGAACCTCCGATTTGGTGTGTTTGAAACATGGGGTGTTTATGGAGTCAGGAGCGGGACAGGTAGTTTAGTGTTCAGGTTGATTACCACATTAACTAAAAATAGGTAGCATGCTCAAAGCTAAATAAAAACAATTTTAAAGCAATCTGATATAAATTCAGTGCAACTGCTAATGTTAATGATACAAAAAGTGGAAGATCAAGTTTCCACCCTAATAGTAATAAGCATAATTTATTGCAGAATTACTGTGCCAAGGATTATTCTTTCTTTCCATCTGTCAGCTCATTTAGTCCTTGTCAAATCTAGATCTCCATCAGCATTGCCATCATCCCTGATCAACAGATGAGGAAGCTGAGGTTCCAGGAGGCAAAGTAATTTTCTGACGGTCACACACAACTTAGTGACAAAGTCAGGAGCTGAACCGAGTCCTCTGGCTCCTGAGCAGACACAAGGCCCCAGCAGGGAACTGAAGTGTGCACCACGTGCAGTCCCCGTAGGAGGACAAGACACGTGCACAGCCTTAGAGGCGAACGTAGAAGAACAAACACAATTTAACGCCAAAGCAAGAGGGACCAGCAGCATATGCTGGGGGCGGAGAGGGAGCTGAAAACTGCAGGAAGCGTTCGGAAGGGTATGTGCCTCTTTCCCCAGGATTATTATTTTAGACTCATTATCTGTTCTGTTTGTGCAGATAAGTTCTCCCAGAGCCGCATCTGAGGCATAAAAGCGATGAATAGATGACATTCTGCAAATGAAACTGTCCTTTTTCCTGTGGCAATGTGTGTGTCTGGGTGCGGGTGCCCATGTGTGGAATTTGGGGGTGCTTGTATGTGTGTGTTTGTTTGGAACTTAACAATAAAGTGATCACAGCAAGTGGCTCGCCTGGGGGCAGGGGGTGAGAACCGTTTGCAGAGTGTGGAGATTTCTCGATTGTTTCCCATGTTGCGGAAAGTTGAGCTGCGTTGGTAAACTGCCAGCTGGCAGGTGGGACAGGCAGCTCTGTCCCAGTCTCCGGGCGCAGCGATTCCGCTGCGTTTGTAGCTAGATTAATTAGCAAGTATCTGATAAAAGCAGAGGCGACGTATTTCTTGTTCTGGAGGTGTCACGATTATGTGAAGTTGTTACTTTAGATCCCAGAATGAGCAGTAAGACGCAGAACGGCTTTGGTGCTGTTCAGCCCTGCAAGACAAGGAAGCAGCTGGGAAACCAGGGAGCCTGCTCGAGGCCAAGGCCGCGGCCGAGGCCAGCGGGGTTCGTTCAGGGTTGTGAGGACAAGTGAAGTCAGAGGGCATCCCCGAGGAGGAGGCCCTACCCCTGGCGCGGGAGAACCCTAACCTGCAAGCCCGGCGCCCAGCTGAGTGACTGTTTCCTGTGAACCTCAGCGTCCGCAGCGGCTCTGGCTCACGGGGGCCACCCGCCGGACCTGACATGAGTGTTTGGAAAGTACAGTGAGCCCCTCTGCACTCGTGTGACTGGGATGGGAGGGCGGTCCAGACCACGGCGTCTGTGGCCAAATTACATTCCACTTTCTGCGCCTCGAAAGACGGCGTGCTGTTCCTTCTTCTCTCTGCTCAGCCCACGTCACACACAAGCTTGTCAGCCGCCCTTCTGCTCGTCCACACATACATGCACAGACATGCACAGTAACACACGTCACAGCCACACCTGCGTGCTCACACACACACACTCGCTCAGAACTGCCCGTTGAGAGGACTTCCTGGGACTGCAGACTGTTCTCTCTGCGCTGCTGGCTGTGTCGCCTGCCGGCAAATGAGCTGGTGACAGGGGGTGGACTTTTAATGTAATTGGAATGTAATTATTTCCAGTTCCAGGCCTGGCTTATGGCTGCCAGACTGGCCAGCCTGGCCCTGAGATGGAAGCCCCGAGGGGACGGGACTTTGTTTGCCTCGGCTCCTTCCGTCCTGCGCGGGGTCTTCCAGACGTGCTTGTCCACTGGGTGACTGAGGCCATCAAAGGACAAGGCTGGGCCACTTGGAGCCGCCTGGACGCTGTTACCCGCCCCCAGCCCGGTCCAGGCCTGCACGCCCATGCTGAACGCTGGCCACCTAGTAAAGAGGCCGCCTCCGCCGCAAGCCGCGTTCCAGCTGTTGCTGTTGTCTGGGGGGCAGGTCACAACCCCACCCCTCGGGGGCTTCCCAAAGCCGCACGCGCTTCTTCCCCACCAGGGCCCAGGGCGACAGCTCCTTCCTGCGTTCACCCGGAGGGAAAAGCAGGACTCCGGTGCGTCACCATCTCCCTTATCACAGGTTCGCATCCCGTCCTTGGCGTCCCGGCGCCCGGCTCCCTCCACCCCGCCGGGTCTCAGCTTCCCCGGTTCTGAGCCCCCCGCCACCCACCCCTCCAGTCCCCCCACGCTCCTCCCCCTCCCCGGGCTCCTCTGGCGATGGGGCGTCTCCCGGGCTGGCAGCCCGGGCCATGGGTGTCATTTTTGGTAGAAACTGACCACAGGCAGGACGGGTGCCGTGTGTGGTCAGACGCCACGTGTGTTCGGGGTGGAAACACGCACGCCAGCGGCTCCGTGGGGTCGGCAGGACACGCTGCGCCCCTCGCCGCTGCGGTCACTGAGACCGTGTGACCTGCGCCCGCAGACGGGGCCGCTGCCGCAGGCTCCCCGTCCTGTTGGTTCTTTTCAGGCCAAGTGCGGAAACCGCACTTTTGGAAGGAAAACTGCCCGGGAAGCCTGACCCCCAGCGCGCCTGCGCGGAACCAGAGGCCAGCCGGCCTCCGCGGCCTCGGCTGGGGTCCGCTGACCGCTCAGACCCGAGCGGGAGACACGCGGCCCCAGAAGAGCAGGCCCGTCCGCGGGCCGACCCCTCAGGGCACACCAGCCTGTTCAGGGCCGCCCTGCCTGCGGGGGCCCAGGCCCCTAGTCCCCCGCGGACCCCCCGGGAGCTGCCGCAGGGCGCAGTACCTGCCCCGGGGCCGCGGGGCCTCCAGGACCTCCCGCTGCAGCCCCGCGTCTCCCTCCCCGCCTGGCCCGGGCCTCAGCCCCACCTCGGCTCCGTGTTTGGGTCCCAGCCTCCCCCTCCGCCTCCACCCGCTTCCCCCAGGCCCCGCGAACAAGGGCAGTGATGGGGACCCGGGAGGGTGTTGTCAGGGCTGTCTGGGCTTACAATGGCCCCGGCCTGCTGATTGGCAGCTACTTACACTCAGCCTCCCACTGAGCTATTGGCGAGCCTGCCTGTTCTGTGCAATTTTAAACTGCTCCTGGCCTGAATATTAATATGTGAGGTCCAGTACTTGGAGAAAAATAACAGTGTTTAAACCCCCTTGCTGTGGGATCTCTGCACAGCAAGGTGATTCTGAAGTCCGGGAAAGGTCTTAGTCAAGGCGACCTGAGGCGGAGAGGTGAAGGCTGGGGTTTGCTCCGTGTGTGTTCATATTTCTTCACGGGCCCGTCTCAGTGAAAACACTGAAGGGACTCCGCTCACATCCACATAAAGCGTGATTGTTGCTTAGTCTTTTCTCTTTCTACCCTAAGTGCATTCAGACGGCTTGTAAAAACTTGTCACGGGAAGGATGGTTGGAACCAATTATACATAACAGGTCATTCTGCACGTCTTTGAGTGTGAAACAACTCTTGCTTTTAATATCATCTTGTTGTGTGATTTTTTGAAGGTAAATGGTCCAGAATGTAAGAAAGCATGATTTTTTTTTTTTTTTCTCATTTAAAAAGATTAGGTCTCATCTTTCCATCTGCAAAATCAACAGGTTTAAACGTCTGAAAGACCAGCATGGGTGGTCAGGGTTGGAATGTGGGCTGGACTCTGTGAAGGCCACCCGTGGCCCCAGAGCTGGGCAGTGTCTGGGACTCATGGGGTCTGTCGTCCCAGCCTAGCCCTCCCCAAGCCCTCCTGTCATCTACCCTCAAGGGTGGACCCTGCAGCCCATCCCCCAAGTTCCTGTGATTGGCCTCCATCACATCGGGTGGAGTCTGTCCACCTGACCTCCCTGTGGGTGGCACCCTTGCCCACTGCCTGAGGGTGCTGGTCAGCTGTCTCTGCTAAGTTCGTTTTTCCATGTAGCCATCGGTCCTCCTGGGATGAAAGCCGCCCTGCACAGTCCAGGCTGAGGGAAAAGAGGGTGAAATAGTCGCATAAATTCCACAAATTGTTTCACATTCCTTTGCATGAGAGACGTGTCTCTCCACTCTCATCTAATAGTTTTTCAATTATTTATTTACATCACTTGCTGTGATCACATCCTTTTTAAACAACTACCACTCATGAATAACGCTTATGAGGTACACACCGCATGCTCTGAAATGGTCTCTCATTTGCTAAAAACAAGCAGGAGTCTAGGGAATGATCCTTAATACATTAACATGTTGATTTCCTTAAGTACCTTCTAGAAAGAAATGTGTGCATTTAAAGCCATATATCCCTTTCCATAATCTCATTTTATGGTGCTCATTATTCACACACACACCACAAAACTAGTCTTAGGGATAGTTTCTTGATATTTACCTGCCTCTCTGACATATAGTTCAATCACTCATGTTGGGAGTTTACAGCTGTGTGAGTGAAAGGCAAGTCTGCAGAACATGATACCATTCTATGTGTTTGGTAACCCGTTCATCCCACCTATTTTCATGAGTTTTCAGTGCTGGGAATGAGGCTGGGAAACCAGCCGGCAGGTATGTCTCCCTGGGAGCCCCACCGCAGCCCCGGCGGGCCGGCAGCCAGGCCTGCCTGCCAGCCACTCAGTCCTGTCTGGTCTGTGCTGCCCCAGCGACTGTGGCCCACCCGGCTCCTCCGTCCGTGGGACTTCCCAGGCAAGAGGACTGCAGTGGGTGGCCGTTTCCTTCTCCAGGGATCTTCCCGACCCAGGGGCTGAACCTGCATCGTCTGCATTTCCTGCACTGGAAGGCGCATTCTTAACCACCATGAAACCAGGCACCTGTGAGTAAAGAAGGGGAAAAGGCCGTTGCCCCAGGAGAGGAACGGGCTGGCGCTGTGCGTGGGGCTGTCGTGCGGACGCGAGTACGGGGCGCTTTCTGAGATGTGTGGCCGGCACGCGCTCTTCAGTCACTTCACTCTTGAGCCACCGTGGCAGGCGTTGATGTGTAATGGTGTCTTTGCACGCAATTTGTAGGTAGAAATAGAGCACAAATGCTATAGGTATTCCCGGTTATATGTAATTAGCAGCTCTTAGAGATTTACAGACCTGCTCACAACCTGTAACAGCGTATCACACCCCCTCCTTCAACAGCCCAGGGTAGGAGGGACAATTAGGGAGCTCTGGGACCACGGTCAGCTCCACCCCAGGGAGGGGCATTTCAGGGTGAGAGGCGGCGAGAGCAGGTCTGAAGCTCTGAACTCGTAAGCGGTTAAGTGCTGAGGAGTCGGAATGTGGATCTCAGGACTGTGCTTCCACAGCGGCAGAACTCACGGGTACAAAGGCTGGCTTCTTGGGGAGCCACCCTGACCCCCTTCAGGTGCCTTCTGGGAAGCGTTTCAGTGCAATGTCAGACGTCTGGCCGCCGAGGTTGCGGTGGCCCCAGGCCCCTACCTGTTGGGATTGAAGCGCTGACTCCGATGCTACTGTGACAGGGGAGGACATTTCCCTGTTGAGGCCCCTCTCGACCCCTAACAGGGAAGCACGTTTAAAGCCCAACTTCACCCCCCGTTTTCCAATCCAACTGACCGGCACCCAACATGAGGCTCTTCGTGTGTGGAGCCCACCTTCAGCCAACATGGGCTCGGTCAGCACAGGTTAGTCCCACCTCATTTGCAGGGTGAGCCCCCAGAACCCCACCTTCTGGAGGCCCCGGGGCGGATGGGGAGCGACCCTCCCTCTCTAGAGCTTAGAGTCTAGTGAGGAACGCAGACATTGCCCAAACCTTCGCATTCATCACATGCACCAGTCCACCCACCCTCCAGCAAGTGTGAACAGACCGTGGGCTGGGGTCCCGCAGGGCGGGCAGTGAGCGCAGGAAAGTTCGTCCTGAAGCAGTGACGTGGGCGGGAGCCCCAAAAGGACTAGAAGATTCCAGGAAGGAGAACCGCCTGTGGAGGCTGTCGAGAAGCACCCAGGGTGGTGGACGGAAGGAGAAGATCAGGCAGGACGTGAGGGGACCCCCCCCCACGCCAGTGTGAAGCTGACGCAGGGGGCTCCCCGGGCCCACGGACCCCAGCTCCCACACCGCTGTGCCCCCACGCTGCTCCCGCGCCCCCAGGCCAAGCGGGCTCTCCCTGCCCTTTGCACCTGCTCTCTGCAGACACCCCGGGCTCACTCCCTCCCCGCGCCTGCTCTTGTTCAAAGACACCTCCCAGTGGGACCCCAGCACCCTGCTCGTCCTGATTGCTGCAGCCTGGGCCACTGTTCGCGAAGGTCGTTTCTAACAGACCTCTGGCTTTCTCAGTTTTCCTTCCATGTCTGACTTCCCCTTGGAAGTTCGTCTCCGTGAGGCAGGCGTTTCTCTGACTCTTCACAGATGTCGCCCTAGTGGCCGGAACAGTGTGTGGTTCTCCACAAATGCTGCAGAAAGGGCGACAGAGGCCCGGCAAGGGGCCTGTGGCGGGACAGTGACCCGGCGGCACGGGCAGAGGGACCATCCACTGCAGCGGGGGCTGTGAGGGGAGCCAGAGCCGGCACACGGCCAGGGAGGATTTGACCCAAATCCCATTCGCTGCTCTTCCCGGAGGCTGCAGTGTACAAGTGGCCACAGTGAGAATACTGGCTGTAAAAGGACTTTTCGGACTTGCAGGCAAAAATAGCCCTTGTTTAAAAATTACATGAACTCTGGAGAAGAAGCCCCAGAATCGCATTTTTGAAGGTTCGACCCCATGACCTAACAGCAGTGCCTGGATCACGCCTCTGTGGGCAGAAGCAGGCAGCTTTCAAGGGCTGGCCATGCCTCCCGACAGCTTCGGGTGAGCCAGAGAAAGCCTAGAAACTCAGCAAGTTGAGTCCCACAGCATCGCTGAATGCAGCACTTAAGAAGCCCGGAGAACCCTGGGTGCGCCGGAATCAACGCGAGGATCCAGGTTTCACTGCAGAAAACAAGCTCCTTCCCCCAGAAGACGAGGAGGCCCCCAGGCCCACGGCATAAACCAGAGGTGGTGGGGACTCGGGCCGCCAGGAAGGGACTGACCACTGCTCAGAGCTTGGGGATTCTGGGGGCAGAGCTGGCTTCGGGTCCTGAAGGTGGAATGACTTCCTGCCCGGGAGTCATGTGGATTTCCTAGGTCCGTCTCATAAAAATGCCCCCAGTCAGCACAGCAGTTATGGTCCCAAAGAGGTGACTGGTCCTGAGAGCGGGAATGCTGGCAGGAGACAGGTGTCCAGACTCTATTTATAGAAGTGTGTGTGTGTGTGTGTGTGTGTGTGCGCGCGCACGCGCACGCGCATGTGGTCTCAGGGGAAACTGTTCTAAACCATAGGGAAAAATAAGAAGGAAACACTCCTGCTGGAAAACTCTCAGACTGCCTGCATGATGAGGGTCAGACAAACATCCCCACGGGCAGTGGTCGCGATGCCTATACCCTGCGGGGCTCCAAGTATGGTCTGCAGAGGCCTGGGGTCTCCCAGAGCTGACACAATGTCCACAGAGAAGGAACCGTTTGCACAAGTCAGGGCCAGCCTCCTGGCTGGTGCTTAGTGACCCACCCTGGCCCCGTGACCTGCCCTTACGCAAGGAGCCCTGCCCTGGGCCACGCAGTTCTCTAACTGGTCCTGATGCCCGCACTCAGTCAAGGGCTGGAGTTCTTGATCAGGACGGGGGTCCCTCGCCCTCCCTGCGGGGCTCACCTTGTAATGGAGCGGGGGAGGCCCGGGATGTGATGAGCTCATGTCACGTTGTAAGGCAAAAGGGGTGTGATGGACATGAAACAGCACGTGTGCGCTGATGAAGGTGCCCAGCCTGGCGAGTCGCTGCGAGCCGCAGAAAAGGAAGATGATGCCTTGTGCCCTCCCCACATCCATGGTTCGGCTGGCGGCGGATGAACCTGCAGGGCATCGGCACTCGAGAGCGGCCTTGCCCCTCTGGGCACCTTGCCTGTGCAGGGGAGAAAGCCAGGTCCTCTCAAGAATGTTCTGGACAGAGCAGTAAAGAGGGTGCATTTTATTAACTCTTGACCCTTCTCCCACGTCTTTTCAGTGCCCGCGTGACAAAGCTGGGGTGGGCATGAAGCCCCTCTGAAAGGCCACATTTGTCTCAGGGGAAAACTCAGTTTGCAACCCGAACCACCCGCTTTTCTTGGTAGAGCCTCATTTTTGCCTGAAGGGATGTTTAATGGGAAACAATACTTCTGCAGACGTGGGCATTAGGCAGACGTTTTCGCAAAACATCACTTCAAAGAAAATAACTGGCAGCATTTATTGTCAATAAGAAAAATTGAATGTTCAAGTGAAAATTAGAACTTTGGAAAACTGATACCCGTCACTGAGAGCCTCAGATGTTCCGGTACTTGAAGACTTTTCCGCTGAGAATTGTGGTGGGTTTTAAATATATTGTCTAGTAAAATGTGCCAGCCTTTGGAAGATCTGTGTAACTCCAGGGCATCAATAATTTCCAAACAGTGGCACTCAAGATACAAAATCCTGCATTTAGAGGGCAAAACAGACCAACGGATGTTACAGTAATAGAGGAAGAGTTTACTGATACGGCTTCAGATTTCATAACTAAGCAAGGCTGAGTCTTGGTGGAGCCATGAAGCACACCCGCGGTTCTCTGAAAAGCTATTCAAACACTCCTCGCTTCCCCAACAACACATCTGCATGAGGCTGAATTTCCTTCACATGATTCAACCAAACAGCACACAGCAGCCGCCTGAATACAGAAAGACGGGAACCCAGCTGTCCTCTTCAGCCAAGACTTCAGAGAGATGTGCAGAAATGTAGACCAGTGCTACTCTTCCCACTGATTATTTTTGGGAAAATATACCATTTTCATAAAAATGTTGTTTGTATGAATGTGCACTGGGTTTATTGTGTGTGTGTGTGTTTCAGTTGTGTCCGGCTTTTTGCCACCCCATGGACTATAGCCCGCCAGGCTCCTTTGTTCATGAGATTCTCCAGACAAAAATACTGGAGTGGGTGTCATTTCCTTCTCCAGGGGATCTTCTCGACCCAGAGATCGAACTTGCGTCTCTCATGTCTCCTTCATTGGCAGGTGTGTTCTTTACCACTAGTGAAGGATTTATTGTAGTTATTTTTAAATGGATTAAAGTAATTAATTAATGCAAACACATCCCTATTTTAATTTCTAGCATGGTAAACATCGATAGATACAATCCACAGACACAAGAGCTCTTTGTGTTTTCCAGCGATTAGTACAAAGGACTTTGGGGTCAAAGGTTTGAGAACACCTGATGCAATCTTACACAGGGAGTGGGAGGGAGAGTGTCATTGACGCAGGCTGGGGAGCTCACTGTCACAGACTGAACTGTGTCCCCAGAAGAGACGCCTGCGTTCTGACTCCTGGTGCCTGTGACCGTGACCTTGTTTGGAGATTGGGCCGCTGCAGAGCTAGCCGTGACTGCTGCTGCTGTGAAAAGGGGAAGTGTGGGCACAGAGACAGATACTCCGAGAAGGAAGACGATCGAGGACAGGAGAAGATGACCACGTGGCCGTGCGGAGCCGGCAGTGGACAGGAAGGAGGACACACCCCCTTGACTCTGGACTCGGCCTCCGGGCCGAGACCATCAGCTTCTGCCATGTGAGGCCACCCAGCGTGCAGTGCCGCGTCATGGCCAGCCGGGGACCCTCCGCCACTGCATGCCCACGCCCCGAGCTGGACCAGCGTGAGTGACCGCACCCCGGCCCCCAGGAGCCGCAGAGAAGTGGCCGCCCGTCATCTAACACGGCAGGAACAGGAGTTGCAGAGGAGCCGGGGCCTGAAGCCCCAACCTGTCCTGTCTCCCTGGGCTGACTCCAGGGATGGCGACTGCTCCTCTTCCCATACCCACTCCTGCGATGCCTCACGAGTTCACTCAGGTTGTTGTCTCCCGGAAGAACACGCCGCATGCTGAGGCAGTCTTTATCCTTTAGTGGAGGTGATCATACACATGAGGTCATTAATGACATCGGCCAAGTACCTAACGGTAAAGTTAATAATTACTGTTTTGACTGCCAAAACTTGTCAGCGGTTCCAGCCATCGGTTTTATCAGCAAACTCAGGACAGGATTCAGGCGATACCCCGTCTCTGCTCCGCAGCGGTGGGTACCCGCCGGGGTGTGAGGTGATTGGGAACGTTCCTGCCCAAAGACGCGTGACCATGGGAGAGACACAGAAGAGGTGCCCTGGGGGGCTCGGCAGACTTGGGGTCCGGTCCGAGAGAACCGGGCAGGGGAGGAGACTTCAGCCGTGCTGGAGGCAGGTTTGAAGGCTGCCCAGGAACCAGCGGAAGCGCAGAGGGGGTTCTCCTGCGATGCTCGCCCAGGGAAGGGGGCCTCCCACTGAGGCCTGTGTACCCCTCTCGCAGTTGCTCTATTTCATCTTTGGGGGAGACCATGGTCTCTCCTCCTAACCTCCACTCCCCAGGCTTAGGAACCCAGACTTTTTTTTTTTTTCCTTTTCCCTGAGATAGTCTACCTTACAGAAAGATTCTGAAAAAAAATCTTTCAAATTAATGCATTAATGATTTTTCTCAGGGGGAGGGAAATTTGACTTTTAACAGGAGCAAGAACAGTGTGTAACTGAAGCCAAATATGCAGCTCTCTGGGGACCAAATCTCGGTAGTCGAGGAGCAGCGGGAGGGGTCACTGTGAAAAGGGCCCTGACATCCCAGTCTGCCTGCAGTGGACATGGCTTGACCGAGCCAGACTCTCCACAGGGCGGTGTCCGCACCCCAGTCTGCCTTCAGCACACTTCCTAGGAAATTCTGCCTTTCACCTTCTGTTCTCCAGCTTTTAGCCTAAAATCGGAAACTCCCCAAACTGGGGTCTTTGGCACCGAGGGGTGGGGAGCTGTTCCTGAGAGCAGAGCCGCAGGGGTGGGTCTGCCCGGCCTGGCTGGGGGCGCGGCTCTCCGGCTGGCCTCCCGAGTCTAGGATTCATGTGTGACCCAGAAACCGGAGGAGCAGTGCCGGCTCAGCAAGCGCCCACGATCTGTGCGTCTTAGAGCCCGTGTCGGAGCGCGAGGTTCCGTTTCCGCTTCAGAACACGTGCATGGATCAGGAACCTGGAAGTTGCGCTTCTTTCCACCCGGCTAACCATTTTCAGATGCCTGGGTTGGGAGGCTGCTTTCAGGTGACGTCAGACAGGTCACCCGGGCCTCAGTGCTGGTCTGGGCTCCAGGGACCCAGGTCCTGCAGGGTCGCCCGACATCCGCACAGGTCAGCAGTGAGCCGTCCTCCCGCCAGGGCCACTCCAGGGGGTGTGTCGTGATTGTTTTACCCGGCAGAAATCATGGAACTAGGCTGGTGGCGTAGCGGAGTGGATGGTAAGGGATTGATGGAAATGGAGAAGCCAGTGGTGAGATGCCTCTTCCCTGGTGACTGGTGTTAAGTGCACCAAGTCAGGCCATCCTTAGTGGTAACTGAGCCACTCGAACCGCAGACCAAGTATTTCCTCAACACAGTTGGCTTGCCGAAGGTTCGTCCGTCTCCCTTACATAGAGAGCATGATGGGTTCTCACCTCTCCTCATCAGGAGGCTTTCAGTAGCCAGCCGCAGTCTCTAATGTCTGAGCTGAAAGGTGCTTTTATAACCCACTGTCTAGCTTCAGTCCTAGAAATCCCTTCCCTGGGCTCCTCACGGGGTGGTTCTGTTACCAGAGGTCAAGAGGAGTGACATCCTCTAAGTTTAGTCCCAAGTGGGCTGTCCTCGGAGCGCCGACCACAGCCTCCCAGTGCTGGAGGTGACACTGGATGTTCTCTCCTGGACACTTCCTTCAGACGAAAGACAAGAACTGAAGCCCAGTGTTCTCAGTCTAGACACTTAGGATGTTTTCCTGAGAACGCAGTGCTAGCTTCTTCATTGAAGTTGGAATTCTTAGGTGATCTGCTGCTTTCAGTGCTGGAGACAGAGTCAGGGGTCGGCGCTACATTCAGTGACATTTAGTGACTTCATCTTCGATCGAGGAGAACGCTTGTGGCAGGTGTGAAAAGCAGGCTGCTGTGCGGAGTCTTTGGGGACCACTGACATGAGCAGTTGGCCTAAGCCAAGCTGCTGGTCATCTGCATGGATGGCTTCCCCACCAATGAGCCAGTGGCCGGAGACTCGATTCAAGGTGATGCCCATTGTGCTCTGACCATGACTTTTCACCAGCTGATGGACTGCCTGCATGTCTGAAGGAGGGGCAGAGGCCTCTCCAGCCCTTGCAATGCCTCTTATTACTGAGGTCAGTGCTGACACTGAAAAGTCAAAATAGACAAGGAATTAGAATTTGTCCCATGGATTTATTTTCTCAACAACTTGTGTGTAAAAGCAATGATGATGTCACCATTTGGAGTCTGAGTTAAAATCTAAATTCAAGGTTATCACCAGCCAACAAAGGTACACATACATTCAAATCTATGATTTTTCCAGTAATCACATACAGATGTGAGGGTTGGATCATAAAGAAAGCTGAGCACTGAAGAACTGATGCTTTTGAACTGTGGTGTTGGAGAAGAGTCTTGAGAGTCCCTTGGAGATCAAACCAGTCCATCCTAAAGGAAATCAACCCTGAATATTCACTGGAAGGACTGATGCTGAAGCTGAAGCTCTAATGGCCACCTGATGCAAAGAGCTGACTCATTTGAAAAGACCCTGATGCTGGGAAAGATTGGGGGCAGGGGGAGAAGGGGACGACAGAGGATGAGATGGCTGGATGGCATCACCAACTCAATGGACATGACTTTGAGCAAATGCGGCAGGGAATGCCACATTCCATGGAATCACAGAGTTGGACATGATTTAGAGACTGAACAGCCACGCCACCACCAGCCTGAGTAGGTGGTTGCCTTTCCCTTAGTCTGTGGATCACAGTTAAAGTTATCACGCTCGTGATGGCTTTTTCCATGAGCAGCTTGGGTTCAGCTCATTTTCTATAAGTTGAAAAGCTTGTATTCCTTTACATTTGGCCCCCAAATGGAGAGACTATTTAGACCATGATGTGAGGTACACCTTGACCCATAAAATAAGACACACTTTTCCTAGTACTTTTAAGTATAATTTTATAATCTGGTAAGTTTTCCTCCAATAGCAAATCTGATTTCAGTTGGTATAAAAGGAAATGAAATGATAAGGGAATATTTTGAGGCTGTGCTAGGACAGAATATTATGGATCCTTAGACTGAAGCTGTGGTCCTGCCTAACTTTCTCTCCTGAGTTGGGGTGTCGTCAGAGGTTTCAACCTAGATGCCTTCCTTTGCTAGAGACAAAAAATAAACTCCATCATCTCATTCTGACAACGGGTTTTACTGGATGGAGGAAGGTAACATGCAAAAATAACTGGAAGGCTACTCCTTGGACTTTGCAGATGAATGTTCCATGGAGGAGGATGTTTAATTTGCATCAATTATGCAATTCCATTCTCTGAAATTGGAGGCTTTCAAACCGCTGGGAGCAGCATGAGCAAATGCTGGAATATGGCAAAGTGCTGTGGGCAGGAACCACAGAAGGAAAAGTGTGGGCAAAGAAGGATCTTGGGCTTTGTATCAGAGGCTCCTATGATGAGCAAGTGAGAAGAGCGAGCTAGTTACAGGGAAACCAGACGTGAGACGAGAGTGTAGGGCTGGGCCGCGTTTTCGCGGTTAGTGGAAGCTCATGGGATGGACGTGCGTGGCTGGAGGACCGGGTGGCACCAGGAACAACCAGAGGTCAGGCTTCTGCGGGACCGCACGCCGGCACTCGTGGCCTGGTCAGCTGTTCCCCGAGGAGCTTGTGGACGGAAGAAGCACCCGCGGGAACTGTGAGGATGCGGTGGGAAGCCGTGGGGCACAAGATGAAAAGGAGGCTATGTGGGGCCTAGAGCCGAGAAGGGCAGACACGTGCAAACATGGGGACACGAAGAGCCGTGCATTCACAGGTAAACTGCGCAACGTGGGGAGGACAGCAGTCGCAGCACATAAACCCAGGAGAGGGGAGAGGAGGCGCTTCCGTGCCTCTGTGCCCGGGCTAACGAAGACTCTGTCTGATGAACTGCTTCTCCGCTTCAGGATGGTGGGGGACACGGATGTCGCATCTCGAGCCCAGGAATGTCGGTTCATTAGGGTGGGGGTCGGCCCACGCTTTCCTGGTGGGATCACGCCATCCTCTGGCCGACACCAGCGGCGCCCTGGGGCAGAGCCCTAGTCCCGTCCCTGTGCAGAGACCAGCTCGGGACTCACTAGCCCCGACTCTCCGCAGGAACACTCGGGACCCTCACGCCCGCCGTGAACGGGTTAGCTGGACGGGTTAGCGCCCGACCGCAGCCGTGGCCTCCCGTCCACGAACTCCCCGGAAACGCCCTACTTAAACTCGAGGTAGACGCCCCTGGATGCGCAGGAGGATGGCGCTTCTCCGCCAGGTGGGGTGGCTTCCGCGGAGACTCAGAGCAGACGTCCCGACCGTGATGCGAGGCAGCCGCGTGCCCCGGGGAGGCTCAGCGCCCTGACTCCCCTTCTGCCCGGCTCCTCGGCTCGGTCGTGGGTGGGGATCCTCCGCGGAGCTGCGCCCCACGTGCTGGCTCAGCGTTCCGGAAGCTTCTGCCCTGTGCCGCTTGCCTGCCAGCCGATGTGTCTGTCCAGCCACGGGAGAGAGAGCTGCAGACCCTCAGGTCCCTCCGTGGGGTTTGGGGAGCGAGGATCACCCGCTGGACTCGCAGGGTGGCTCCAGGGCTGCCCTCGCGGCAAAGCGACCACGTCGGGGCGGCCCTCCCAATCGCGTCCTCGGCCACCAAGCGGTGCGCTCGCCGCTCCCGAGGGCCCACGGAAGGCTGCGTCTCCCGGAGCGGGAGGAGCTGCGCTCGGGTGGGCTCGGCAGGCATGCCAGGGGCTTCCCTCAGGCGGAGGCGGCTGCTGTCTTCTCCCGCGTCGCTGCAGCCACAGTGGAGTCCAGGGCCTGGGGTGGGCGGCGTGTCCTCACTGTCCCCCCACCAGGCCCGGGTGCTCCCTCGAGGCCTTCTTGCCCCCCGGCCATTTGGACGATGTCACCATGCCCGGCAGCCTCCGGGGCCCCTGCACCGTCCATCCTGAGGTGCAGCCCCCACGGGAACCTGGAGAGGACCGGGTGCCACGGCTGGAGCAGGGGAGGGGTGGGGTCACCCCAGAAACCCCAGGGCCGGCCGCCGCTGCTCGGTCCTCACCCCTCCACCCGCGCTCGGCCCAGAGGGGGCGGAGGCTCTGGGAGCCCCGGGGTCCTTTGTCCCCGGTGCCCTAAAGGCTTGCTAGGAAACCTCCAAGGACTCCCCCAAGGGCTTTTCTCCTCTCCTCTAGTTCTGTTGAAACGTGACAAAGCGGAGATGGAGCAGGGATCACAAGTGCCGTCACCCTTGTCAACCAGGTGTGACAGCACCGTCTTCCTAAATTGCCGCTAATCTGCCGGGAGCTCGCGGTCCACAGCCTGCATCGCGCTGTTTGCTCACATTCGGGGAACGCTTGAAATTTCCCTTTCCGAGGTGTCACTGTTTGCCATTTAGCGGGTAAGGAGAGCTGTGAGAGCGGCTTCAAGCACACGGATTTGGGAAGCTGGGAAAAGCTGATTAGCTATTCAGGGAGAATAATCTTATTGAGAGTAGTAAGAGCTGTATAAAGAATGCTCTTCCCTTCCCGGGAACAATCTTCTAATTATGTTGTCAAGCTTGCTGTTGAGTTCTTTCCCTGTGCCATTAAGAAACCGTTTTCTATGTTAAGAAAGAGATTTCCAGATTGTGATGCTGTTTGCTGATTTTTTTTTATTGTTTAAAGAATCTGTATGTATTAAACCAAACATTAAAAAATGATTCATGTGCAGCGTAATTATTGGTGACAAGGTTTGGGGACACGGGTGGGAGGTGGGAGGAGGGGTGGTGGGACCGGGGGCCGGGGGTTAGGATCCCAGTCGGGGTGACAAGCACAGCGGCTCTTCCTTGGTGGATGAAAGGGTCAGGAGCAGCGGCACCACGTGCAGCTCTAGGTTTTGGGTGAAACAAACGTTCCTGGGCAACGGATGCTAATCGAGAAGGAGAACCAAGCCATCTGACCTGTGTACAGCCTCCTGATACCCGCTCTCGCTGCTTGAAGGCAGAACCAAGGCAGCCAGGAGGGGATGCCCACCCCGACCATCTGCAGACGCCCCCCACCAGGGTCTCCCCCCTCCCATCTCAGACCCACTTCCAGCTGGAGAGTCAGGGCCGAGGGAGCAAGCTGTAAACCCTCTCTGCTAGTCCTTTGCTTGTGACCCGCAGTCTCCATGCCACCTGCATGCATGCTTGGACCCTAAGTCATGTCCGACTCTGCGACCCCAAGGACTAGCCCACCAGGCTTCTCTGTCCATGGGATTTCTCAGGCAAGAATACTGGAGTGGGTTGCCATTTCCTTCTCCGATATAAAATGGTAAGAGATATGCATACTGATCTTAGATATTTTGTGAAAAATAGAAGAGAAAAACTAGAGATGGTGATTTTTAGTCATTTATAATAATTTATTTCTTTCCAGTCATTTTTTTTCTTCATTTATAGGCAACACCATCTTGTTGTTTAGTTGCCAAGTCATATCTGAGTCTTTGTGACCCCATGGACTATAGCCCACCCGGCTCCTCTCTCCATGGGATTCTCCAGGCAAGAATACTGGAGTCGGCTGCCATTCCCTCCTCCAGAGGATCTTCCCAACCCAGGGATTGAACCTGCATCTCCTGTGTTGACAGGTGGATTCTTCACCTCTGAGCTACCAGGGAAGCCCATAACACTGTCTGAAAGTGCAAGTCCCTCAGCCATGTCTGACTCTTTGCGACCCCAGGGACTGTAGCCTGCCAGGTTCCTCTGTCCATGGAATTCTCGAGGCCAGTATACCAGAGTGGGTTGCCGTTCCCTTTGCCAGTTTTTCCCAACCCAAGGATCGAACCCATTTGTCCCACATTGCAGGCAGATTCTTTACCATCTGAGCCACTAGGGAAGCCCAACAACACTGGAGTGGGTAGTCTATTTATTCTCCAGCAGATCTTCCTGATGCAGGAATCAAGCCGGTGTCTCTTGCATTGCAAGCAGATTCTTTACCAGCTGAATTACCAGGGAAGCCCCATAACACTGTCTCAGTTCAGTTCAGTTCAGTCGCTCAGTCGTGTCTGACTCTTTGCGACCCCATGGCTGCTGCAACCAGGCCTCCCTGTCCATCACCAGCTCCCAGACTTTGCTCAAACTCATGTCCATCAAGTAGGTGATGCCATCCAACCATCTCATCCTCTGTCATCCCCTTCTCCTCCTGCCTTCAATGTCTCCCAGCATCAGGGTCTTTTCCAAGGAATCAGTTCTTTGCATCAGGTGGCCAAAATATTGGAGCTTCAGCTTCAGCATCAGTCCTTCCAATGAATATTCAAGACTGATCTCCTTTAGGATGGACTGGTTGGATCTCCTTGCGGTCCAAGGGACTCTCAAGAGCCTTCTCCAACACCACAGTTCAAAAGCATTAATCCTTCCGCACTCAGCTTTCTTCATGGTCCAACTCTCAGGTCCATACATGACTACTGGAAAAACCATAGCTTTGACTAGATGGACCTTTGTTGGCAAAGTAATGTCTCTGCTTTTTAATATGTTGTCTAGGTTGATCATAGTTTTCCTTCCAAGGAGCAAGCAGCTTTTAATTTCATGGCTGCAGTCACCATCTGCAGTGATTTGGGAGCCCAAGAAAATAAAGTCTCTCAGTTTCCATTGTTTCCCCATCTATTTGCCATGAAGTGATGGGACCTGATGCTATGATCTTAGTTTTCTGAATATTGAGTTTTAAGCCAACTTTTCATTCTCCTCTTTCACTTTCATCAAGAGGCTCTTTAGTTCTTCTTCACTTTCTGCCTTAAGAGTGGTGTCACATGCATATCTGAGGGTATTGATATTTCTCCTGGAAGTCTTGATTCCAGCTTGTGCTTCATCCAGCCTGACATTTCTCATGATGTACTCTGCATATAAGTTAAATAAGCAGGGTGACAATATATAGCCTTGAAGTACTCCTTTCCCAATTAGGAGTCAGTCCGTTGTTCCTTGTCCAGTTGAACTGTTGCTTTTTGACCTGCGGACAGATTTCTCAGGAGACAGGTAAGGTGGTCTGGGATTCCCATCTTTTTAATAATTTTCTACAGTTTGTTGTGATCCACACAGTCAAAGGCTTTGGCATAGTCAATGAAGCAGAAGTAGATGTTTTTCTGGAACTCTCTTGCTTTTTCGATGCTCCAACGGATGTCAGCAATTTGATCTCTGCTTCCTCTGCCTTTTCTAAATCCAGCTTGAACATCTGGAAGTTCACAGTTCATGTACTGTTGAAGCCTGGCTTGGAGAATTTTGAGCTTTACTTTAATAGCATGTGAGATGAGTGCAATTGTGTGGTAGTTTGAACATTCTTTGGCATTGCCTTTCTTTGGCACTATCTACTGTCTACTACCTGCTAATTTAAATAATAAACAGCATGGAGCTTTGTTTCAACCTCCGTGTGAACCAGGGCACAGAGAGTGGGTTCCAGAAGATTTCGTTATAACAAATCCCATCAGAGGAATGAACACTGAAACGGAAGCTGCGTACACCTTGCAGGAACAGACCGCATTTCCGGGGCATCCTCACCGGTCGATCCACATTCACTCCTTGGGACCCTGCCTCCTTTTCTTTCGCTACGGTAGGATTTGGGATTGATTCAGGCAAATCCTACAGTTAGACGGTTTGGAATTCATACATTGGGACCCGTGTTACAACACCTCCTGGTGTATCTGTAGGAGCAGGAAGTGACTGAAGCCACCTCCTCTATACTTGGTGAAACATGGTAGCGGGCATCGTCCATCATTGGTCACTGAGCAGCCACTAGCGCCAGAGTTTGCCATGGGTGTTACGGAACCAAAGGCAAGAGAGGCTCTGGATTTTCATGACATTAGAAGCAAAACTTCCTGGTACAGTTTCAGTGTAGGGAGAAGTCGGCTTGGACGCCGTCAGCCCCTCCCACCCCAGTGAGTCTGGACAAAGCTTTTAGCTTTCTGATTCGAGCCCCAACAATTACAAACAAGAACACCATTTATTTGAGGCTTGTTGGAAGGCTTAAAAGAGATTGCCTGGAGTAAGTAGGTACTCAATAAATTGTACACTTTTGTTAATTCTTTGGCTCAGGATGAAAGGACTGCTTCAAGGTTGATTTCCATTTGTTTCTTTTGCTCCTTTTTTGGTTTGTTTTTATTTTAAATGCACAAAATTCAAAAGACTGAAAGAAATACCTCCTGAAAAGTAAGCTCTCTGGTTTGTTAAATCATGAAGCCCAGCCCCCTCCTCTTCTGCACTTGGGGTGGGGCCCAGGAATAGAGTTCACACCACAATGAATCATAAACCCAGGAAACAATATTCCATGGAGTGATTGTATGGATTACCATAGATTACCTAATCGGTTTGCTGTTGGTTGATTATTTTCAATATTTTACATAGTATCTAATGCTGTCTTTGAACATACATATTTTGCACTGAGTCAACACTTATCAAAGGCAAATTTCTTGAAGAGCAATTTGTGAGTCAAAAAGTGTATGAATTTTTGATAGAAAGTTGACAAATTTCTCTCCATAGAATTTATCCCACTTTTGCAATTCAGGAGACCCTGGTTCGATTCCTGGGTCGGGAAGATCTGCTGGAGAAGGGATGGGCTATCCATTCCAATATTCTTGGGCTTCCCTTGTGGCTTAGCTGGCAAAGAATCTTCCTGCAATGCGGGAGACATGAGTTTGATCCCTGGGTTGGGAAGATCCCCTGGAGAAGGGAATAGCTACCCACTCTAGTGTTCTGGCCTGGAGAATTCCATGGACTATATGGAATTGTGACCATGGGGCTGCAAAGAGTCAGACAGGACTGAGTGACTTTTACTTTCGCTTTTGATCTTTGACAGCCCGACGGGGAAGCAGTGGTATCTCACTATAGTTTTAATTTACATTTTTCTTTATATGAGGAAAGTCAGGAATCTTATGTGCAAGAGGCATTTGTATTTCATTCTCCATGTTCTGTCTGCTGTATTTCTGCCATTAATTCTGCTAGATGGCTGGTCTTTTGCTTATTGACTTTAGAAGTTCTTTATCTACTAGACAAATTAGCACTTTATGATATGAGTTCAAATATTTTGATCCACTTAGTCATTTGTCTTTTCTCTTTGTTCCTATTCCTTTTTGTGATTCAAAACTTTTTTCAAATTTTTTTATGTAAAAGGTGAGGCAAAGATTTCTTAAGCATGACACCAAAAGCATGATCTATAAAAGAAAAAAAATGATAAATTGAACATAATCAAAATTAAGAGCGTCTGCTCTTCTAAGGATACTGTTAAGACAATGAAAAGACAAGTCACTGCATGGGAGGAAACATTCGCAAATCATGTATCTGATAAAGGATTTCCATCCAGAATGTAGAAGACACCTTTTGGACTTAGCAACAAAAAACCGCTAACCCAGTTTAAAAAACGGGCAGAGATGTGAATAGACGTTTCACCAAGGAAGAGATACAAATGGCCAATGAGCACATGAAAAGATGTGCAGCACCATTAATCACAGCGAGAGGCAAATCAAAACCACAGTGAGACCCCTCTTTTCCAAGGAAATATAAATTTTACCAGCTAAGCCGCCTTGCAGAAGTTTAAAGATAAGATGGTTCCACTGGAGAAGTAGCAAAACAGTCACACCTTTTTTTTTAATTGTTGCAGCGTAGTTGATTTACGATGCTATATTATTCTCAGGTGTAAGCATGGTGATTCAGTATTTGTACAAATCATGCTCCATTGAAAGTTACTACAAGATAATGGCTATGATCCCGCGTCACACAACATAACCTTGTGTCTTACCTACTGTGTACACTGTCGGTTTTGTCTCTTAATCCCATACCCCTGATTGGGCCCTCCGTACTTCCTTCTTCGAGAGTCTGCCTGCAGTGCAGGAGACCTGAGTTTGATCCCTGGGTGGGGAAGATTCCCTGGAGAAGGGAACGGCTCCCCACTCCAGCGTTCTGGCCTGGAGAGTTGCATGGACTGCGTGGTCCCCGGGGTCACAAAGAGTCCGACACGCCTGAGACGCTCTCACTTTCACTTCCTTCTTCCACTTGGGAACCGTCGGTTTGTTTCCTGTGTCGGTGTGTTCTGTTTTGCGTTTACAATTTTTTGTATTACTTTTTGGATTCCTCATATCAGTGGTTGTACGGTATTTGTCTTGGATTTTGCTAAGCATATGATATTCTCCAGGTCATCCCTGTTGTTGCAATGGCGATACTGCATTCTTTGTATAGCTGAGCATATATTCCATCACACGTGTGTTCCACATCCTCTTTATCCATCCGTCTGCTGATGGGCGCTGAGGTTGCTTTCGTAACTTGGCTATTGTGAATACAGCAGCTGTAGACACTGGGGCGCGTATATCTTTATGAATTAGTGTCTTCATTTTTTCCAAATATATACCAGTAGTGGAATTGGTGGATCATATGGTAACTCTATTTTTAGTTTTTTAAAGTTTTTTTCTGTTCTCCATAGTGACTGCACCAACTTACATTCCCAGCGACAGTGTAGAGAATTCCCTTTTCTCCACACCCTCTCAGCACTTGTTATTATGGACTTTTGATGGTGGCCATTCTGACCTGTGTGAGGTGGTCCCTCATTTTAATTTTGATTTGCATTTCTCTAATAAGTAGTGATATTGAGCATCCTTTCATATACCTGTTGGCCATCAGTATGTCTCCTTTGGAGAAATGTCTGTGCAGGTCTTCAGGCTATTTTGGGGGTGGGCTGTTGGTTTAATCATGCATCTGGCTCGGTCTCAGTATCCAGTTCTTTGCTTACTGACCTGGACACCAAGCCCGATACTCAACGTCTGAGTCTCAGCTACTGCTCAGACCTCACACAGGTCTCTCCACCCTGCGGGCGGCCTGGTGGAGATTAGCAGGGGCTACAGACCCCCACCAGGGTCTGGGCGAGAGTGGCTGCTCCTCTGATGCTGGGCACCAGGACACAGGGGTGCCAGGAAGCCGGCGGCCTCCTCCAGGGCAGGGCAGGGCGCCCTCCCGCCCCCTCCCGGAGCGGTGCTGTGCTATCCAGGTGTGGTCCACAGAGTCTGTTTGAAACCATGCAGCGGGGCTGGCGGGCGATGAAACACACCCGGCCCGATGGACAGACCGCAGGGCTCCCCCTGGGGCCCTCACATCCCGCTTATTATGAAGCAGCCGCCGCCCACGCTCCCTGCCAGGCCGCAGCCCCAGCGTGCAGGGTCCCAGCACCTCTGCGAGCCAGGCCTGCTCCCCACTGCGCAGGTGACGAAGCTGGGGGCAGGACCCGAAGTCCGCTCTGGTGGCGGAGTCGGGATTTGAACCTGGAAGCTTCCCCGCAGGGCTCACACCCTCAGACACTCCTCCCCACCATCACTGTTTGAAGCAGGGAGCATGAGGCCGCGGCTGCAGGGGGGCGGTGACTCCTGACCTTGCGGCTGGTTCCTGGGGCAGACGCGGCAGGGGGCGGGCCTGCCTCTTTCACAGGCGCATCTCAGGGCCCCGGGCCCTGCTCCACGGGCAGACCCACTTCCCCAGGGCTCCTGGAGGAGGCGCTAGTGAGACGGACCCCAAGGGACTCTACTGCTGGGAAGCAGGGAGCCAGATGCTTGCCCACAAACGGAGGTCAGATAGAGACCAGGAAAGGGGTGTGCAGGGCGGGGTGAGGGGGGCAGCTCTGCCCAGAACCAGGGTGGGGGAGACTGGTGGGCATTGCAGACAGGGGACCCCGAGAGCCTCGGCGAAGCTCCCGGAGGCGGCCTCCTGGATGGAAAAGCAAGAGGAAAGGGAGTGGAGAGGACCCGCCGCCGGTTTCCACCCACAGGGTTGCCGACGTTCTCGGGAGCCCTTCCCAGGCTCCGTCCCAGCTAAGGCGGCGCTGGGTCAGCGCAGCTCACGGCCGTCACCGCCTGGCCCTGGGCATTCCCTTGCGTGCATGGGCCGGCGGACTTTGCAGATACGGGCCTCCTGGTCGAGGAGTCTCCACGGAGTTCCAGCCGCCGGCGGCCTTCCCCCGTCTCCCCCTGGGCCCCCGGCCCCAGGAACCACAGAGACGACCCTCGTCATCCCCGCCCCAGGAACCAGGCAGTGAGCGCTGGCTCTGCTTGGCCCCGCGTCCTGCGTTCCCCCTCCTGGGCCAGAACGGCAGCACACTGGGGTTCCAGCACAGGAGACCTCGAGGGCCGTCGGTCCACTCAGACCTCCCAGAGCAGGGCGCGGCGAAGGGCCTGCGGTCCACCTGCTGGGGAGGCGCCTGCTCGCTGCCGGTCCGGGAGGCTGTGTCCTGCCAGTGACGGACAGTGACGAGCCACGCCTCCTGTGGGAAGGAGGGCAGGTGTGAGTGTAGGGCTGGCAGTGCTCCCCGGCCTGTCCAGGACCAAGGCCGCCAAGAGGAGGGAAGCACCACTGTGGACAGAACAGGGGCATCCTCGCCCAGAGGGGCCGGTGGGGGGTCTCCTCCCAGAAGAGCAGCCGGCTTCTGTGGCTGCGTTTGCAGCGATCGCAGAGGGCACCCCACCCTTGAGTCTTCTGAGGGCTCCGCGTGAGAAAGCAGGTGAGAGCCGGGCTGGCCTGGCAGGGCGACCCTCCGCTGGGGGCGGCAGATAACTGGCCGGAGGGACCGAAGGATGCGGGCTGTTGCCTCCTGGCTGTCTGAACCTCACAGACACTTTGTGGGCAGACTCAGTGGCCTTAGGTGCTTGGGGTTCACCCGCCAAGGGGGGGCGATTGTGCCGGAGAGTATCCTGCTCCCACGTGAGTGGTCCAGGACCAAGAGTGCATCCCTGTGGAGCGGTTCTGGAGACCGCGTGTGCTGGGAGCTGGGGAGTGACGCGCGGATGCCCAGAGGAGGGGACGCGCGCCCCAGGGTCCCACCGGCTAGCACCCCGGGCCCCCCACGCTGCCCCACTGGCTGCTTGCCACACTTCTGTGTGGACAGGATCGCACCTCTTGTGCTAGAACGCCAGCTCCAAGGGGACGGGGAGTTTCATGGGCTCCCCTGGAGCCCCAAAGAGTCACTGGTGTGTGCTGGGGGCTTAATCCAGAGGGTGGGATGAGGAGCACACCCCCTGCACCCCGCTCGGTCCCCCGCGGCCGGTGTCATGCGTGGGGAGCAGCTGGGACCGCCGGCCTGTCGGGCCATTTCTGGGCTCACGTTCACGGACTGTGTCGCAGGTCTTCAGCGTACAATTTGAGTCAGAAGTGCCTTTTCACTGAGGTGCCTAATGATTCCTGCTGAGAATGTAATTAAAATATCCCAGTAGTTTAAAAATAATGCTCTCTTAGGATAATACACCAAAACGGCTCATTCAGACTGAGTGCCTCCTGCTTTGATGACATGACAGGGAGCATGGTATATGAAACGCTTTCATCTGAAACGTGACCGTCTACACAAACACACCGCCGCGATGTGCGTCGGACTCTGGGAGGATGACATTTCAGACTCTCCGCGTGGTCCAGACGTGTCCGAGGGCAGCGTCCGGAGTTCACGCTGGTGTTTTGAAGTCCCGGCGTCTGGACGAGCAGAGGCTCCTGTAAATATCATCTCTGCTCAGCCCACCCAAAGACGGGCTGGACACCCGCCTGGCGACCTTGACCTCTGTCCTTTTCACATTAACACCGGTTGGAATTCTGAAGCCTGAACAAGGCTCGGAGGCTGTGCTGCTGGCTGGGGAAGGGTCTCGGGGACCCTCCGGGGCAGGAGCCTCACAGCCGCCGCTGAGGACGGGGTCTGGGGGTGTGCGGGGGTGCCAGCACCCAGGCCCCCATCCTTGGTCCCTCCCAGGGCAGCCCGGGGAACCAAGGTTCTGATCGCTTCTCTGCTTCTTATGGGTCTTCATTATTTATTGAAGTACAGTTGATTTACAACGTTGTGTTAATTTCTGCTGTATAGCGCAGTGGCTTAGTAATACACATATATGCATTCTTTTTTTTTTTTTAATTCTTTTCCATTGTGGTTTATCCCAGGATGTTGGATATATTTCTGTGCATACAGTTCGCACTCACTAGACTCCTGATGGAAAGAGCCGCTACATTGGAAAAGACCCTGATGCTGAAAGATTGAGGGCGGGGAGGAGAAGGGGATGACAGAGGATGAAATGGTTGGATGGCATCACCTATTCGATGGACGTGAGTTTGAGGAAACTCTGGGAGATGGTGATGGACAGGGAAGCCTGGCGTGCTGCAGTCCACGGGGTCGCAGAGAGTCAGACGGGACTTGGCAACTGAAACAAGAAGAGTTCCGACACTTACTGAGAGCTTCACGTAACCAGCCCACAAACTCGGCTCCTTCAGACCTGCCCAGAGGCTCTGCAGAGGCACGGGTTGCTGAGCTGCAGAGGGTCCACATCACGCACGAGCTTCCCCGGTGACGCCCGAGCTTCCAGCCTGGCCACCGTGGGGCCACCAGCAACATGTCACACCAACAAATGCTCCCGGGGCTCAGGGTAGTCACTGTGACCCCTCTGTGTTAACAAAACATAAAACAAAATTAAATCCAAGGAAGGGCAAAAGACACAGAGTAGGTTGAGTCTGCTCCGCTGCCCACAGAGTCTGACCCGAGGGCCGGTGAGCAGATGGAGTAACTCAGATCGAAACTGCTTCCCGGGCCTGGACCGCCGCCGTGCAGCCTCCCGGGGCTGCCCAGCCGCCGACACACAGCGCCGCAGACCGGGAGGCTTAGTCCAGAAGTGGACCGTCTCGCGTAGTCCTGGAGCCGGAGTCCAAGGTCAGGGGTCTGCAGGGCTGGCTCCTCGTGAGGCTATGCCTGGTCCCCAAAAAGCTGCTGTAGGGGGGCAGCCTTGGCTTGTGGACGTGGCACCTCCACCCTCTGCCTCCGTAGCAGGCTTCCCCTGCGGGTGTCCACCTCAGCGTGTCTTCTCTGGACTCCACTGGTCAGCATAGGAGCCCTCTATCTACACCTGCCAACCCCCTGCAAGTGAGTCCCCTGCATACGAATCAGTTCTGCTCCCAGAGCACGTCCGTAAGTCCGGCTTGTTCGTAAGTCCAATGAAGAAAGCCCGGGTACCCAGCCAACCATCACCTGTAGAGCCCTGCACTGTAGCGGGTTTGTAATACTTTTCACACTAATAACACAGAAAAAACAAGCACAAAAAGAAGACATTTTTCATCTTCCAGGACAGCACCTGGAAAGCACAGTAGCCCTGGACAACAGCTGACACACGGGCTGGCATCGAGCGGGCGGGCAGGGAGAGTGCCTGACGGCCGGGGGGAGAGGGAGAGGGAGGGGGCAGAGCTGAAGGGGCGTTGGTGACGGGAGACGGGAGGCCGGCCGAGACAGCTCGTGCCTGACGCTGATGGAACAGGGTCGCATCCCTGAAGTTTGCAAGTTGGAGGTTCTTACGTAGGGGACTTACTGTATCTCCAAATGAGGTCACATCCTGGGGGCTGGGGTGGAGTTAGGGCCTCAGGACCTCAGTGCAGAGACACAGCTCATCACAGAGGACAAGCCTGGTCATCAAGGCCCGACTACCAGGACTTGTCACCCGTCCTGGGGCACAGTCACTGCCTGGCGGCCTCCCGGGAAGGCGTGCAGGGCCGCTGGGCCCGGAAGAGCCCCTGCCTACCCCCAGCTGCTCCTGGTGCATCCCACAGGCTGAGTGGCCGGAAGCTACAGCCAAGGACGCTGGGGCACATGGTCCCCTGAGCCCTGGGCGGAGCTGTGCCAGCCCTGGGCCTGGCAGAGGCACAAGGGGCCCCCCAACTTCTGGCCTCGGTCAGTCTCGGGCTGAGTCTGACTGACACTTTCCCTCCAGGCGCACCCCTGAGCAGGGCTGGGCATCCTCAGCCATCGCCCCGGTCACGTCCTCCCCAGAGTCAGAGCTGGGGGCCCGCCCTCTCCTTCGACCACGCCGCTCCTGGTGCTGCAGGCAGGACGTGTGGGTGGCACTGAAAGTGACGGTCATGGCATGTCACGGTCCAGCCACCTTGGGGAAGGACACCCACGGGCTGAGGGGTAACTGTGGGCGTCTCCCAATCCACGTGGTTCCCACAGCCTGGAGCCTCCTGACCACCCTGCAGGTGCCTCGCTCTGCATTTCTTCTCCCTGAGGACCCAGGTCAACTCCGCCCGCTTCCTCCTAAACGCCACCCATTTACCTGGCAGCTCAGCGTTTCGGGAGACGCAGGAACTGAGGTGGCCCAAGCATTTCTGCAAAGAGCCCAGGGCCGCCAGGCCACCAGCTGGCCCACGTGTTGGCCTCCGCGTTCCACGAGGCTCAGCTCCGCAGCAAACAGGGGGCCCAGGACCTCAGCTCTATGGACAGGAAGGCTCCCTCTTGACTATCTTGCCTGCCTTGTTTGGGGAGCAGGGCTTCTGCTCTTGCCTTGGGTTTGTTTTGAAGATGAATATAGAAAGAAGGAGAAAGCAGAGGTCAGAGAAGGCGGGGCAGGTCAGCCGTCCCACCAGGCGAACAGCTGTGAAACTTATGAATATTGCACCTCGTTCTCCGAGAAACCTGCTTTTCTCAAAGCGAGAAGTGAATTCACCGGCGCCCTGCATGCAGGCAGGGCTGTGTTGCCTCCAGGAGGGCAGGTTTTAGAGCGAGCTCTCAGGGTCCCTGCAAACTGCAGCCTTTCGTCGCCTTGGACACCCACATGGCATTGAAGAGCTTTCAGCAGAAGGAAGGGGCCTCGTCTGCCATCCTCCACCATTTCCACACAGGAGCCGGGCTGTCCTGACTAGCGCCTTCCCTCCATGGAGGAAGCATCGCTTGCAGGTGGGAGTGGGCTGCAGCCGCGGCTCCTCCAGACCATCCCTCAAGGGGGGAGGCAGGGGTCTTCTGTCCCTCAAGGGGGGAGGCAGGGGTCTTCTGTCCCTCAAGGGGGGAGGCAGGGGTCTTCTGTCCCTCAAGGGGGGAGGCAGGGGTCTTCTGTCCCTCAAGGGGGGAAGCAAGGGTCTTCTGTCCCTCAAGGGGGGAGGCAGGGGTCTTCTGTCCCTCAAGGGGGGAAGCAAGGGTCTTCTGCCCCTCAAGGGGGGAAGCAAGGGTCTTCTGCCCCTCAAGGGGGGAGGCAGGGGTCTTCTGTCCCTCAAGAGGGGAGGTAGGGGTCTCCTGGTCCCAGGCTCCCTACAGGGACAGGGTTCAGGTAGGACGGGGCTGGCAGACGCCAGGAGCGGGTGACCAGGTCCTGAACCCACCCGTGACCCCTGCTTGCCCTCAGCCCCCGACAGGACCCGGGCAGGTGCACACAGCCAGTGGCCTGGAGCTGCCCGTGGGCTCCACCATGACGGCCACGGCCATCGCCACCGTCGAGTCGTCAGCGCTGGGCACCTCCTCTCTGTCAGAGCAGCCGGTTCCCAAGCCTGGGACGTGGCTCCTGGTACCTTGATTTTATGGGGGAAAACCAAAGCTCAGAATCTTCAACTAATCTGCTAGGGTCACAGAGATGTCTAGTGAGTGAATGAGTGAAAGTCGCTCAGTCGTGTCCGAGTCTTTGCGACCCCATGGATGATACAGTCCATGGGATTCTCCAGGCCAGAACATTGGAGTGGGTAGCCTTTCCCTTCTCCTAGGTCAGCCCTCAGGAGAGCCCAGACCAGCTGACTCCCCCGGGAGATGAACGGCCCCTCTGCGGGGTCTCCAGCCTGGAGGGCAGACCCCCCCCCCCCCACTTCCCTCATCTTTGTTTGCTGACGTTCTGGGGCCTTTGTGGATGTCAAGGCAGACAAGGGAGGCGTGTTCTAATATTTACTCTGCTTCTCGCCTAAGGCTTGTTGCAGCCTGCTCTCAGTTCAAACAGCAGGTGAATCAGAAGGCTTAGACTTAGAAAGACTCATCTTTGAAATGTAACCCTTTGTTCTTCTCCCGCGGACCGTGGGGCCGTCCAGAAGGAAGGTCGGCTGGGCCTCGGGAAGCATACGCACCACCCTGACCCGAGGGCGGGAGTCAACAAGGAGTCCCGCTTGCTGATTGTTCTCCTCTCAAAGCTGAGCTGCAGCTGGGAAAACACAGACACACGCAAGCCCGCCCGCCCAGCAACGGCCTCCTGCGAGACCACTCACCTGCCCACGGGCCGCTGGCGGCACTCCACATGCACGCCTGCCCGCCAGGCGGGCCAGGGGCCCTGCTCACTGCTCGCCGGTCCTTCCAGCCGCCTTAGGAGGTCGATCCTGCAACCGTCCCGTTTCACAGACCAGGAAGGGGGGGTCGCTCCCCCGCCCCCACGGCGGGTTCCCACGGCATCCCCGGCAGCCAGGCTCATCGCTGCGGTCAGCTGTGGAAGCCCCAGCCCCATCTCACCAGAGTGAAGACTGACCCGCCCCGTGAGCCTCTCTCCATGCACACGCAGCGATCCCTGCTTGAGGGCCTCATCCTGCCGGCTGGGTGCCCTCCCCGGGGACCTCGTGGGAACAGAGCGGGCTGTCCCCCTGACTCGGCAGCAAACTTCCTTCCTGATGCGCTGCACACCTCTCTCTCCCCCAGAAGGACAGTGTTAGCTTCCAACCTGCTCCAGCCGGGTGACAGGTGGCCGCACATCAGTCACCTTTATCCGAAGTCATTCATTCGTTCACACATGTCGGAAGATGACTCCCTGGTGCCTCCAGCCAGTCAGACAGACAGAGGCGCGGGTCTGTGCTGGGCCTCACGAGCCCGATGTTAGACCCCTTTGTGATGGCGCCCCTTAAAACGTATTGTCCGTCATTTTCCAGATTAATGCTCTTCTTCAGCGGGGCCCATGCTCCGCTCCAGGTCAGCTGAGTATTTTCAGCCTGAAATCAGTATGTGCTGAAGGAAAGAACTTGGGAGGTTGGATGCCCCGGACAGGAGGAGTGTGGCCATGAGCTTCTGACCCCGGGCCTGGCGCCGTCCCAGCGCCTATGACCCCGCGGCATCTCTCCCTCCACAGCTGGGTCAGTCTCCACGGGCCCAGAACCGTGGGGGCGGCCTGGGGTCTTCTCTGCATCCCGGGGACCCTGCACAGCGGGCTCTGGGGCACCCACAGTGGACGGAAGGGCAGCTCTCAGTCCGTCACCAGGAAGCTTTCCTTTCAGGGCGACTCGACTGCTGGAGCACAGAGCAGGAGCACGGGGCAGGCGGGAGGACGCGGCGGGATCACCCAGCTCGGCGGAGGGCGGGGAGGGCTGAGCCCTGCAGGCTGCGTGCTCGGGAGCCGGCCCTGCGGTAAGACCGGCCCTCGGAACAGGGGCCCGAGCGCCCGGGTGGGGGTGGTGCGACCTCCCCGCAGGCCCAGGGGGGCAGCCTGCGTGTCCCCAGCCGCCCTGGGCCCCGGCGGCTGACACGTGGAGGGGCCGGGATGAAGAGCCGCTGTGTTTCCAGTTCTGCTTTTCCTCCCGAGGAAGACAGTCTTAGAAGGATTAATGACTGTGATGAGAAATATGTTTCAAGATTAGGGGTGGCGTGCCTTTCCTCATCAATTCCTATTCTTTGGGTCATTAAACCTTGACGTTTTAAATGAAACGGTGCTCGCTGGATTGAAGCCGGGCCTCGGGGACATGGCTTCATGTCAGGGAGGCCCCCCGGGTCCCTCCAGGGAGGCCGGACAAGAGTGCTCTGCTCCAGTCTGACGTGGGGCTCGCGGCATGCGGTGACGGCCTGCTGCCCCTTCTCCTTCCCGCCCGGTCTCTGGCCACATCCCCAGTCCCCGGCGTGTTCCCTGTGCATCTGGAAGGAACATCTCGAGGGGCCACTAGGGCGGGAGAGTGTGTGGTCCCCACCGAGGGTGCTCTGGGCCTCTCTGCCGACTTCAGCCTGAGTGAGATGCCCTGTGAAGCCAGTGACCGGTCACGCCCAGTGCTGCCTGCACGCGGGCACGGCCACGTCGGGTCTGGAAGCTTACGGCCAAGGTCAATACCAAAGCCGAGACTTTCTGGCCAAGTCACCGTTCTCCCACCCCAGCCGCTGCCTGGCGAGCCACTTGGTGCTTCTGTCCCGCACCAGCCGGCGGGCACGGACAGGCAGTGGCCAACCACAAAGGCAGTTCTCTGTCCTCGTGGGGTTTGCAGCCCAGGGGTCACACGCCTCAGACGTCAGCACAAACTGCAGCCCACAGATGCCTGTGGCTGAGCACCCTCCCTCCCAAACCCTCCCTGTCCCAGTTTCGGGAGAGAATTCCCTGAGGACTGGTGATGAAGAGGATGCGTGCATGCTAAGTTGCTCAGTTGTGTCTGACCCTTTGCGACCCCGCGGGCTCTGGCCCACCAGGCTCCCCGTCCATGGGGCTCCCCAGACAAGGATACTGGAGTCGGTTGCCACGTCCTTCTCCAGGGATCTTCTCAACCCGGGGATCGAACCCAGGCCTCCTGCATTGCAGTCAGAGTCTTTACTGTCTGAGCCACCAGAGGAGCCCATGAAGCGGGTAAAGGTCCTCAAATTTGCGCTTTTAAAAGACTGTCCGCCAGTTGAGAAGGAGTCGGAGGTTGAAGGTCAGCAGGCAGATTCAGGCCCAAGTGGGATGGTGCAAAAGCTGGGGTGGGGTGGGGTGACGAGCCCTTCTCTGGGCAAAGGGGCTGGGGGCTCCCACAGTCCACACTCGGGGTCCACGGGAGCTGCGCCGGCCCTGCCAGCCACCCCTCACTCACCTCTTCCTACAAACTCAGTGATGGAAGGCTGATCATGGACCATGATTCCACTGCATCCCAAGCAGCTCTGCCAGCAGCCGGGACCCTGTGGGACCCCAGCTGCCCCCCCCCGCCCCTCTCGATTGGCACTCGGACGCGTGGATTGGCTGGCATGCTCTTGCCTCTGGACTTGGAGAGTGGATGACGGGTCCAAGAGGGTGGGTCCCTGTCTTCCAGAGCCCCCTGAGGGACTCAGGCCCTTGAGTCCACAGTGTCCTGTGAGCCGGGTCCTCTGACTGCACCACCCCTGACTCATCCCTGCACTCTCCCTCTGTCCTAGAGTCAAGGTTTCAAGCCCACGTTGGGTCCGGGAGCGGAGGGGGCAGAGTTCAAGGGCAGGGCTGGGGGCCCAAGAGAAGGTGCGTGTGGAGAGGTGCGGCTGCCTCGGCACGAAAGGTCCTACCTTTATTCTCGGAGCCAGAAGCTCTCTGTCAGGCTCAGAGCAGCATGGTCTCCTGCGAGGATGAGGGTGGGTCCACTGGTGCGGCCTCTGATGGGAAACGCCCGGGAGACACCTGAGCTCTCCTCGGGCACGGACGCTTCCGGGGACCCAAGTCTACAAAAGGAAACACAAACTGGAGAAGCTTCTTAAAATACGTGTGAAAATGAAGCTCCCATCCATCAGCGGTGAAGGGGATTTTTCAGTCTGGATGATTCCATTTTTCTCTGAGCCAGCCCACTGTCACCCAAAGTACAACCTCAGAACCGAGGACCACCCCCGGGCATTTCTCACCCACCCCACAAATCCACGGCTTCTGTTGCTGGATTCGGGTACCACGCTGCCAGGACGGAAGGGGCGGGGTTTTGATACAAGGTCGCTTTGCATTTAGAATCTGAGATTTTGGAGTTAACGGGCGTCAGTGAAGTTCTGTGTGAACTTCATATCATATCATACATATCATACATACCCCATATCATACATGGGGTGATGTGAAACAGCGTGCTAGCAAACGCGCTCAGAGCGCGCTGTCTCCACAGCCTGTGGCACAGTGTTGCTGGGCCGGGGTAGTTGCCTTTTATTACTAATGAAAACATATTCTCCTAATTGTTCCGAACCATCTCAGGACTGGTAAGTGTACAGTGTAAGCATTTTATAGGTGTAATTCAATTAATCTCCCCAGGAAAATATCTGTTGGATGCACGTAAACATACTGGTTAAATTGTACGTCTTCATTTCTTCCACTCCGATGACTGAGACTGTGAGGAGCAGACTATAAAAATCTCACCAAAGAGCTTTATTCTCTTTTTATCGCCTGTCAAATAATTGCCGCGACGCCCCTAGTTGGTGGTGAAACATTGCGTTCCGATGCTGCTAGCAACGACACGCCGTGTGTGAGTTGCACATTGAGTTTAGGTAATGTACCAGAAACTGTTGCATGAAAACACTAATTTTCTCAATATATATTAGTAGACACGGTGTTTACCAGTGAAAAGTGGGGATATTTTTAAACAGTTTGTTAACTTCGAGTCTTGGCCGGGCCGCCTGTGAACGCCGTCTGGCTGGTGTTAGAACTGGGGGCAGAGGCAGCCTCAGGGCTGGAGGGCTTCGCTGCACGGTTCCCGCCCAGTTGGCCTCACGCACCCTCCGTCACGTGGGCCCTGGCCCCAGGCTCGCCTGCTGGTCATGTTTTGGCATCATCAGTGTTGCTGACTTCACTGCAAACAGGCCCAGCTCTCTGCCGCCTCCCTCCATCTCTGCTGGGCTCCCCTCAGCCCCTGACCCCAGGCCCATTCACCCCCGAGCCAGTCATTCCATGGACGGAGCAGGAGCCGTTATAGCAACTCATCTCAGGCTGGTGAGCAAAGAGATGTTTAATTTAATTTGTCTGGCCTGCAGAAAACAAAATGGGAGAAATACAAGATATGTTATTATCAGCCTTAGATGACACCAGCCTTCCAACATTTCATTATCTTATTATTGAGCAGGGTTTCCAAGAAGAACCTCTTTGTCTCTCAGCCTTTCTTAAGAAACCTGTTCTTAAGGAATAATTGTTGTCTACGAGCATGAAGGAAATGCAGCCTCTCGCGGATGTTCATGTGGCTGATCTGAGCGCCGTCCGATGTGACTGTCCCCGGGGCTCCGGCCTTCGTCTGTGATGTGCTTGGACCCGACGTTTGCTGGGCCCCATCCTGAGCCTTTTCATAAACAGTCCTCACACCAGCGTGGGAGGCGGGTCGGTCTGGGCATGTGTTCTGGCTCCCAGGCCCCACCGAGACATCGCGGACCCCATGCTGCTGACGAGGCCGTGATCATTTTCCTGCGGAAGACGTGGGACTGAGCCCGTGGTCTCACGCTGGCAGACAGCTGCCGGGGTCCACGAGAGTGCAGAGCCCCGCAGTGTGAAAGAGGGGCCTCTCTCCACACTCTAGCCCCAGGTAAAATCATGCACGAATTCCACAGCCGCATTGAATGCCACAGTGCAAAGCAGCTGTGGATGGTGGAACTAGACGCCCACCAGTGCCACACCTGCAGCCAGCCAGAGGGGGGATCTAGTGGGAGGACGCTTCCTCCAGACCAGAGTCCAGCAGTGCTGTGCGCTTCTGTTTTCCATATATATATTTATAGCACAATTAGTATCACCTCACAGTGACGTTCTTGTGACCTCAAGGTTAGGACTAACTGGATTATATTGAAAGGATCTAGACAAAAAGAAGAAGAGAATTATTTTTCAATGTAATTTGATAAATACATTTTCATGCAATTTTAGTTTAGTGTAAGAAAGCTTTCATGGTACATTTGGAATATATATGTAATCCCAAAGAAGAAAATAAAATCATTCCTAATCTAAAAGGCAGGATAAGAGGGTGGCAGAGGATGAGATGGTTGGGTGGCATCACTGACTCAACGGACATGAGTTTGAGCAAGCTCTGGGAGATGGTGAAGGACGGGGAAGCCTGGCGTGCTGCAGTCCATGGGGTCCCAAAGAGTTGGACATGACTGAGCGACTGAACCGCAGCAACCTCATTCCCAGAGAAAAAGCTTTGTTAATGGGTGTGGTCGGTCAGATTAGGCATTTCTACCGTAAGCATCACACAGCTCCTGAAAAGACTCAGTTTTGCAAAATTTTAAAAACAAGACTAGGATGGAGTAGACTGTCAAAACTTCTGGCACTTTGCAACTAGAGCCCTGGCAGAAATGGGTAATGGATCCAAACACCCCTCCAGGGAACCCATGGTGAGATCTGGAGAACTCTGTGGATGTCAGGACCGGGCTGCTCTGGGCGCACGAGGTGGCGGCCAGGGGTGCCGCCCACAGCACAGCACGCACAGGACGGCCCCACGCAAGGTGCCGTCAGACACCACTCCGTCAGCAGAGCAGAACCCCAGGGACCCGCCCTGGCCACCCCTCCCCAGGGCCAGCCCAGCCTTCCCTCCCTGTGACGGCCGCTCACCGCCCTCCCCTCACCTATCCACTCCTGGCGCCTTTATCTTTTGTTTTATTGTGTACATGCTCAGATGTGTCCCACTCTTTGCAACCCCAGGGACTGTAACCCACCAGGCTCCTCTGTCCATGGAGATTCTCCAGGCAAGAATACTGGAGTGTGTGGCCATTTCCTTCTCCAGTGGATCTTCCCAACTCAGGGATCAGACTCACGTCTTCTGCATTGGCAGGCAGGCTCTTTACCGCTGAGCCACCTGTAATTCATTTACAAACACACATCTGCACAAAAACGCAGAGACAAGGAGGATGCGCCCTGGTCCTGGAGACCCCACAGTCCAGACGGAAGATAATCTGGACAACTCCAGTTTGCTTTCCGTCCGTTAGTTCACCTAATCTTACAGGGCTTCCCTGATGGCTCAGACGGTAAAAAAAAAAAATCTGCCTCTAATGCAGGAGCTCCGGGTTCCATCCCTGGGTCAGGAAGATACCTGGAGAAGAGAATGGCAACCCACTGCAGTATTCTTGCCTGGAGAATCCCACGGACGGGGGAGTCCGTCGGGTCACAAAGAGTGGGACACGACTGAGCGACTAACACACTTCACACACACAGTCACCCCCGCCCCCGAGGAAGGCCCGTGATAACGTTCGCTTATAACAGACGTTATAACGTTATAACGTTCGCTTATAACAGATAACAGATACAGAGGTCGGTGCGTTAACAGTCGTGGCAGGTGAGAGCCACCATTAGCACGCAAACAGCCAAACACCCCTCCAGGGAACCCCTGGCAAAATCTGGAGAACTTTGCTGACGTCAGGACTGGGGTGTCAGGGTCAGCGGCTACAGGGTCACAGCCAATATTCGTGGACTTTTCCCGTGCCGGGGGCTATGGATAAAGCGGTGAGCAAAAGCACTAAATAAACACAATTTACTATGACAATTGGTTGCTTTAATCATATACAGAAAATTACAAGTAAATTTAGTTTTTAAATGTGTTCATCTTGAAAATTTTTTTCCTTTCAAAAATCTAACTTCTTTCATTTTTTAAAGGGTAAAAATATCACTAATTGCCTTTATATGGGTCTGTGGTTTCTGGAAAAAAAAAAAAAAAATGCATGGGTCTGTGTCGTTGTCCCAGAGGAGGGCCTTTTAAAAGAAACAACATCTAAATTAAAGAACAGCTAAATTAAAAACTCTCCCCCAAGGACATCAGCAAACGTAATGAGCTGATTGAAGGGGATTTTGTTTCTCTCATCTCAATTTTCTAGGGACAGTTTTCGCACTGTATCAATGAAAAAGAAAGCAACGTACAGGATAAGGATTAAATTTTCTAGTCACAAAAGTTGATTATTTTCCCGAGCGGTGGTGCTGCAGTTGCGGTGGTTTCTTTGTGTCTGTGTAAGTTGCCCAGCGTGCGTGGTGGGTTGCTGAGCACAGAGCAAGAAGACCCAGAGAAGACTTTAACTGGTGCAGGCCAGTATGTCCGCCAGTAGTCTCATATAGCTTTAACATTTAAATTTGGGTTTAAATGATTCAAAACCAAAGAAAACGAGAATGTAGGTCTTGTTTGCACTGGCCACGCTTCCATGCTCAGCTCCGGCCGGGACAGCGGCCAGCTCGCACCAGACTGAGGCCCGTCCCGGTGACCCCGGGCTGCCGACGGCGCCGTGAAGACCCCGAGTTTCTGACAGCCCCCTTCCCCCACGGGGAGGGGTGCCTGCAGCCCCCACCTCCATCTGTCCAGCCTTGTGCGTGAGGAGCACTCGGCCGTGTCAAACAAGGTGACACCCTTCTTGTGACTGTAAAAATTTTGTCTTTTTGATGCCATAAGAAAGAAAAAACAGATTTTGTATGAATATGCTTCTGAATTTGGCTTGAAAAAGTGCTCTGACTCTGAGACCCCTGAGGTTTCAGGGGTCCCCAAGACCCCACAGCCATGTTCTGGAAAAAGAGGGGGTCCCCCAGGGGTGTCTGTGGGACAAGGACCAGAACACAGATCGGACCCCAGCCCTCGACGGGACAGAGTCACGCGGAGCCCACATCCCCCAAGCATGGCCACAACAGCCCCACGTCCTCGTTAGGCCAGCGAGTCCCAGCCCCGTGGCCGTCACAGGCTCTGCAGCTCTCGGCTCTGGGGAGTGTGCCCTGGGGTGGAGCAGAGAACAGAGAGAGAGAAGTTGAGGTTTCCCTTAGTCACAAGGGTTTCCATCCGTTCCCTGCTTTTCTATTCAGTTCAGTCGCTCAGCCGTTCCCGACTCTTGCGACCCCATGGACTGCAGCACGCCAGGCTTCCCTGTCCATCACCCACTCCCGGAGCCTACTCAAGCTCACGTCCATTGAGTCGGTGATGCCATCCAACTATCTCATCCTCTGTCGTCCCCTCCTCCTCCCGCCTTCAATCTTTCCCTGCTTTAGGAAACAGCAAGTTCCAAATGATGGACCTGGAATTGTATGTGAGAGACTGAGGTGTGATTGATTCAGAAAACTGTGTACGTTCAAGATGTACAGTGAGTCCATCAGTAAATGCATCATAAATTTGACACATTTATGTATCACAACATGATACTACCATAGCCTTAGCTAACTCGTCTATCCTGTGACGTAAGCATCCTTTCTTTGTGGTGAGACCATAGAGGATCTGTCTGCTGGAGACTTTGAAGTTGACGGAATGGTCTCCGTGACATCCTCACCCTGCTGGGCGCCGGGTCCCAGGACTCACTCACCTTCTAGGTGAGACTCTGGGCCCTTCACCCAGCATCTCCCTGGTCCCCCAGCCGCAGCCCCTGCTAACCACTCTGTCCTCTGCTTCTATGAGCTCAGCTTTTTAAAATTCCGCAAATACATGAGGCCACACAGTTGGTCTCTGACTCGTCTCAGCGGCGTGCCCGCAGGCCTGTCCACGGTCTTGCAGAGGGCAGGGGCTCCTTTTCTGTGGCCACACGATGATCTCTTCCAGATATTTAGTGAGAGAGATGAAAGCAGGATGTTGAAATGATATCTGCACTCCCATGTTCACAGCAGCTTTGCTTACAGCAGTGGCCAGGTTTCAGAAACAGCCCACCTGTCTCTTATCGGACGTGTCTGCTCTAAGGACCAGGTGTGAGAAGGGAGGAATCATTCCAGGCCATAGAGGGCCAGTCCCTTGGGGACCTCCCAGTCCCTGGTTTAAACCACAGGCCTTGGAACCATTGACTGGCAGCCCCAGACCATGTTTCCTCCTGGCCAGTACGGTCGTTCCTTTGCATGGGGAGCAGTGCCCCCATTTCCATGGGGCCCAAACCGTTGAGGGTGGAGGGTTTCCCTCACTCCTGCAAGACCCAGTGAGGGGTTGTTCCCAGCCAACGTACATCTGACAACATGAAAAGTGTCGTGGGATGCAGCCCGACCCTGCCAGCGAGCGGGCACACGCCCTCGGCCGCGGAGCCTTTGAAAGCGGGGCGAGTGTGCGTGGGTGTGCCGGGCTGGGCCCCTGCAGCTGCTGGCTGCGGCGTTTGCTCTCTTTGTTCCTCACCACCTCTTTGCACTGAACCCCAGATGCGAGTGAAATGGTCACAAAAGAAGTATCTGGGTTAAATGCGTGGCAAACAGGTTTAAAATTACTGCTCATTGTCTGCACGCAGATGCAAGCCTCAAACAAATGCAAAACCTCAGGCAGACACGCAGGGAGGGCAGCCGGAGCTGGCGCTGAGTGCTGCCCAATGCTGAGCTGGGGGTTCGGCCACGGCCCGGCCACCTGCCCGCGGGGCTCAGGTCCAGCGGCCAGAGGATGGGGAGAGCCGTGGCCCGAGCGTGGGGGAGCCAGGAAGGCAGCCCTTGTTTCCGTGACAAGCTCGACCCCCTGAATCAGGGCCTTTGCACGCCTGGCGTCCTGGAAAGGCCTGTGACCACGAGCCCCAAGCTCACCGCTGCCCTTTGTGCTCTGGACGACTTCACGTGCTTGCCCAGCAGCGCTCCCCTGGCGCACACCCGGCACCGTCCCTGCATGGAAGCATCCCGTCACGGTGGCTCAGCTCACCTCCGCCTTCCTTGCTTTTCCCGAGTGCACCCTCTGTGTTCTGCAGGCTGCCAGCAGCTCACCCTTACTTGGCACAGCCCTGAGCCCGGCCTCAGTGCAGACCTGTTGAATATGGTGCCTGGATCCTTTGACGGCAACTGGATCACAGAACCTGGATCTCTTGACACCAAGCCTTCATGCAAAGTCTTCCTTGTCATTACAGCTCCATTAGAGATGGCTCTGACACAGCTCACCTGCACTGGGCATTTCAAAGAGCATTGCACTCTGCCCTCCATGATGGGGACTCACTCACTGGGCAGACTGGGGTCTGAGGCAGGCTGCATCTGCCCAGGTGGCCTCAGGATCGGAGCCCGGACAGAATCCTCTCTGACGTCTGTGTAGACGTCTCTGCCGACTTAAAGGAGGGGGGACCAGCACCCCCCTCCTTTCATTCTCAATATTTTAGTGTCAAGATGATACTTGGGGGAAGAAAAGGTAATATTTTACCTTTTGAAATCTGACTTCTGATCATCGAGATGATTTACTTGATTCTGCTCCTTAAGTGTTTTGCCAAAGTGGCTGAAAATGAAATCTCAGACCAACTACTTGAAACTTGGTTCATCCTCATGGCATCACATAGAGTCGGGCATGACCAACCGACTGACTTCTTCTTGCCACTTATGAAAATTTAATATAAAGGGGAATTTAAAATGCCTAAATGCTGCTGAAAAGTATAACCTTCCACCGCTTCTCAACTCTTCGCGTGTCATCTGATCATGTGGGGAGGGGTCCAGCTATCTCTCTCACATCAGACTCCTGAGAAGTCAGGGGTGACTGATGGTGGCTCCGTCAGGACCCGCTCTGCCAGCATCTGAGAGGAGAGCGGGTGGGTAGGGGAGTGGGCCTCAGTGGCCCTGCCCCCTGGAGCAGGCACAGTGCGGCCAGGGCCATGGGCCGCAGTGTCCTCTTGGGGTCTTGAGCAGAAATGCCTCTGTGTCTGCTTCACGTCCAAGAACTGAGCGGTTCCCCAGAGAAAGCTTCTCCACGCTGCATGTGCGACCTCGATGTCTAAACCCCAGAAGGAGGACCACTGGACACATATTTTCTGCATTAATAACATTATTTTTTTCCACCAACATGCTTTGAACCCTAAGGCCATGAGGACAGTGAGACATTTTAAGCTCCATTAAAGCCAGAAGGGATCTTTGAGACTCTCCCCGGACCCTCACGAGGGACATGAGTGGACTTAAATCCGTGAGGCTGCTGTCTGTGTCCACAACACAAAGCAGAAAATGGAAACAGAGGGTTAGTGGGGCGAAGCCGCAGTATGCAGGGCCCGGAACCCGCATCGCTCCTCCTCTACTGAGTCCAGACGAGATGAGGGGCCCTGCTCCTCCTGGGTGTGTGTGAGTGGCTGTCTAGAACCCTCACAGGCAACAATTATCTTTATAAAAAGCCCGGCGATGCTCGGCCCTCAAGTCCTTCCAGAGGGGCCAGTCCGGGGTCCCCTCCCCCAGCCGCACTTCACAAACCACAGGCCCAGAGCCACAGGTCCGACTGGCTCATCACGGTCCAGGGGCAGGGAGAGGCAGAGACCCCCAGTGAGGTTCATTAATAGCAAGCCTCCCCCGCCCCAGCATCTCCGCGCCCCACTCTCCAGTTTCCATTAGCTGAGAGCAGATGGGGCCTGGACACGGCAGCCTGTTGAACCTGGGCCTGGAGGCAGCGGCATGGGGGAGCCTTCTGGGGATTCACAGAGTGCTGGCCTCTCTGTTTACATGGGAGGTGCTCCCTGTGGTGCCCAGACCCTCCTCTCTCAAGGGATGCGGGGGTCCCCAAGTCCCCTCCTGATTCACTTCTAAGAGCTGCTGCACCGGAGTGATCTGTCCTTGCAGTGGGCTCGCTCTTCCTCGTGGGCGAGCTTATGAACAGCACAGCCTCTTGGTGAAGAAGGGGTCTCCAGGGGGCCGGTGGCTGACATTTAGCAGAGGGGTGTCTGCCTCCAACCAGGGATGTGATAAATGAGAGAGACAGAGAGGCTTCTGCAAACACACACACACGCTGTTGGCTGGCAGGCATCAGCGTAGAAACTGCACAACTGGGTCACCCCAACACCTGAGACTCTTTATCTGTAGTGAGGGTGGAAGTGTTAGCTGCTCAGACCTGTCTGACTCTCTTCTGACCCAATGGACTGTAGCCTGCCAGGCTCCTCTGTGGGATTCTCCAGGCAAGAATATGAGAGTGGGCTGCCATTCCCTTCTCCAGAGGATCTTCCCAAGCCAGGGATGGAACCTGGGTCTCCCACATTGTAGGCGGATTCTTTCCCATCTGAGCCACCAGGGAAGCCCCTTTATCTGTGACACAGGAGTGAAAACACTCGCAGAGGGGCCCTGGCACCATGACTGTGAACTCTGCTGGGCGCTTGGGAGACATCTGTTTGGAGCTGGCGTCCGGCGAGGTGGGCATGGGGGGCAACATTCTGGTGAAGATGTGTGAACTGGAAGCACCTGGGGGTCTGCAGGCAGAGGCTCCCAGTGTGGCCCCTCCAGGGGCACTGGGGCCTGGGGGGGGGGGGGGGGGGGGGCTAGGGGTTTCCCTGGCATGGGAGGAAGCTGGAAGCAAGGATGCTCACAGCCTGCCATCTAGGGTCAGTCCTTACAGATGAGAAAGGGCAGCCTGGGAGGAAAGTGAAGATGCCCAGGTTGTTTCCAGGGGCAGCTTGGGGGAGAGACGGATGAGGAGATAGAACTCGGTTGAGGGAGGGGTGGGGACTCCCGTTTGCTGGGCGCCCTGCCCACAGCAGACCTTGGCACATGTGCTGTGGCCTCTCTGCCATATTGTAGCTCAAGCAGGTGACCTTTACTACCCGCCCGTGATAGAGACTTGTGATTCCCACAAAATAGAAGTTCAAGTCGGAGCAGGGAGACAGGAGCTTCTGAGAGGAGCTGCAAACAACACTGAGGATAATAACACATCCCACTGAATACTTAGAGGTGATGTCAATTCAGTCTAAGAGAAAAGTGGTTCAAGCACCTAGATGCTGCAACAGGCACCTCCTACCTCCACACCTGAAAAGGAAACGGATTTTGTTATACCCTTGACTGTTCTTATTTGTGACATGAAAAGTGAAAGTGAAAGTCCCTCAGTCGTGTGCGACTCTTTGCGACCCCACGGACCATACAGTTCAAGGAATTCCCCAGGCCAGAATACTGGAGTGGGTAGCCTGTCCTTTCTCCAGGGGATCTTCCCCACCCAGGGATCAAACCCAGGTCTCCCACATTGCAGGCAGATTCTTATTTGTGACATACACACAAACTTCTACTTAGGTACATAAGAAAATGGGCAGGAAACCAGGTTTCCTGGGGACATCAAGAGTCGCTTTGGGATCTGGAGTTCCACTTTTGTGGTGTGAAATTAAGGACGTTTAACGTACGGTGTTTGGGGTAATTTGTTACACGGCAGCAGACAGCTGATACAAAACCCCGTGGGAAACCCTTCCCGAGGGTTCTGAGCATGTCCTTTGAGTGCCCAGGCATTCAGGGGCCCAGCTGTCCCTCCTCCTCAGTCACTGGAGGAAGAGCATCGCTCTCTGAGGAGACTTCCCTGGGCTGAGACCGAAATGCAGCCAACAGGCTTGAACCACAGGCTGAGGGCTCAGCATGGTGTGTCCCCTTTTTTCTTTAGAAGATCAAAAGACTGCATGCAAACCGGGTCCTCTGGGTCATTTTGTTCTCACACGAGCACCTCCTCCCCCCCAGCCAGGCCATTCCCGACTTTATGAAAATACGGAATGAATATGAGCCAAATTGACCTCACAAGCCAGCACTCTATTTTGGAGGGAAAAAAAGGAATGACTATTCCTTGTTTCAGTGCAGGAAAACCCAACTAAAATTATTGAGCATTATTTGAGAGAAAGGTTACCGAAAGCACAGCTCACTTGGGGCTAATTAAAGTGGGCAGGACCAGAAGAGATCAGATGCACACGTGTTAAACAGGAGGGCTGGATAACATCCGCAATAAGCCTAAACACGTTGGAAGCACCCTTTCAGCCTGTGTGAAGACAGGCAGGCCCAGCTGGGCGCTGGCCGTCGTCCTGACACTGGGCTCCACCTGGTCTCCCTGGTCGCTCTCCAATGCTGCAACCTGAGTGGCAGACCTTACCTCCCTCATGATGCTGAGAGTGATCTGCCCGAGAAAGTCTTCACTTCAAGCCCTAGCGATGCCAGGTGAAGGTTCAGTGATTTATCGACCTTTTCCCCTGTGTCTGGGAGTGACTCCAGAGCAAGGGAGGCAGGTGCAGAAGCTAGCCCCTTCATGGAGCGAGCATGACCTTGTCATCAGGCCTCTCCTAGGAGATGCTTGGTGCACCTGAGATCCCGAGAAGCCCGATCCATCAAAGTAAGATTCAGCTGTAAAGAAACAGAAGTTGGTGATAATGTAACAAACAGCCTGGGGTAAACTATTAGCCTTTGGGGAGGGAACTAATAATACATTCATTTTTAAAAGTGCTTATGATTAGGACTTATCATTAGCACTTATGATTAGTAGCATTATGATTAGGTTGAGTGCCAAGTAAGATACCTCAGAATAAAATCAAAATAATGAAAAAGAAAGAAAGAAAGAAAAGAAACACAGAGTGGAACAGCCCAGACCGGCATAGTGAGTGTAAGGTCAGTGGGAACCACATCCTTTCCAGGTTCTGCCCTACCATCCGTGGGGGGTGGGCCTTAACCACAAAGGTGGAGTTGGACTTGCCCCCCAGACACTCCCTGACGCTGACCGCATCTTGCTCTTCACTCTGCAGGCCCTGCTGTCCACTCCGTCGCGGAGCCCGGCCCAGTGGGCCCCCGCGTCCTCCCACCCTCCTGCCACTCTGAGAAGCTGCACAGTCCTTGGAGTTGTGAGGGGCAGGTGCCCCCCGGCAGGTCTGCATCTTCAAGGAACAGGAGCATCTCCTCCTCACCTGTCTTGATCCTCCTGGTGCACCCACAATGCAGGGGCTATGTGCCCGCATCCCTGGACCAGTGGCCACAGACACCCCCCAACGGCAAGGAGGGCAAGACCCTGCTGGGGACATTCTGACATTTCTGGGTCTGACTGTCCATGGAGAGCGATCAGGAGGGAACTGAATATTCGCCAGGACGGAACTAACTGCGTGACGGAGATTGAGAGCCTGTTGGCACAAAATGGACAGGCAGTTGTTCAAAGAACAGTTGTCATCAAACACCAGGACCACTCTCCAGTGTGTGACCCCCCAGGGGGCCGCAGAGCACCGGGAGACATGGGGACTGAGAGGGTGTGATGGTGGAGAGACGGGCACCGGTGGCCCACCGCCAGCGGCTTGCCAGCCCTTCAGCCTCTCCACGGAGCCCATGTTCCCTCCTCCTGCTGTCCAGGCCAGCGCCTGCAGGCTGGGGCTTGGGGCCACACTGAGCTATGCTCCCTGAGGAGGGCCAGTCCTACCCCGGGCTCTTAGACAACTGGGCTCTGGAGGACGCCCGTCTCCTCTGCTGAAATTCAGAGGAACTGGAGACAGTGTCCTCCCTGCAGCTGAAACTTGCTGGCTTCCTTATCAGCCTCTCAGCCCTGGAGCAGCTAGCCAGGATCGACACCTCGGTGTAGGTCGATTGGAGTTGGATTACAAATGACACTCGTCTGAGAGAGGAGGTGGTGGACTCTGTATCTGAAGGCATGCCCCGCAGGCAAGGATGGACCCAGAAGCAAGCACGCACTCCGTCCTCAGGCAGGTAAGTCTGAACACCCTTCTCCTGCTGCGCGATGATGGGCTTCTGTCAGGAGGAAGGTGGAGAAGTTCTAGGGAACGCTTGCTCCATCAAAGTGGTCATGTGTTCTTGTGGACTTGGGGGCAGGGGGATTGTCTCTGGAATCCCTGGATTTTTACTGCCATTTCACCATTTTCTATGTCTTGAAACCTCATAATTTTTCAGATGAGACTTAGATTCAGATTGGAGAGCTCAGATTTGTCACGTTTTTGTGTCATGATTTTAGAAAAGGTGAGGGAGGTGCTGAAAAATAAACAAAAGATTTGTTAGAATTAGAGGAATTTGGGTCATAAGAAAAGTTGTAAATTCAATTCACTTAATTTTACCAAGCATTTCAATGCAGAGTGAAAAGCTTGAATGGCTCTGGGTCTGGGCATTAGGGGAGGAATAAGCTTGTGGATGAGAGGGGCTGTGCCCAGGGCTGGACGTCTCTGGGTGGCTGACACTGCCTTTGGCAACATGCAAAATAGACCTTCTAGAAGGACAGGGGTCAGAGTGGCAAGTCCAGCCAAACCTGTGCCTTTTACCTGAAAAAGGTGAAAGTTGCGGGTGCAGAGAGGGGGTGGTCCCCAGGTGTGCCTCAGGGCTCCTCTAGTGCAGACGGGTGTGAAGAAGAAGGCCACACACGTGGACACACACACACAAACACATGGGTGCACATGTACATGCATACACACATGCACGCACGGGTACACATGCACACATGTGCACACACATACACATAGGTACATGCATGTGCACACAGAGACACATGCACGCATAGGTACATGCATGCACACATACAGACACATGCACACATGTACACATGCTTGCACGCACACACTTGTACAGACACATGCGCACACAGAGACACGTGCACACATGTGTACATACATGGGCACATGCAGACACGTGCACTTGTACACATGCTTGCACACACATGTACAGACACATGTGCACACAGAGACACATGCACGCACAGGTACATGCATGCACACATGCAGGCACATGCGCACGTGTACACATGCTTGCACGCACACACATGTACAGACACACACACACACACAGGTGCACACGGCTGTGCCCAGGCTCTAGCCAGTGGTGAGAAGCCTCCCGGCACTGGCACAGCCCCCCGCGGGGTCCCCACGTGAGTGCACAGATGCAGGACGGGAGCGTGTCTGGGAGCTCACACAGGACCAACTTTTCTAAAACGTGAGAGTAAAGTTTCCATGTCTTGAGGACTGTTTATTGTTTTTCTAGTTCTGTTGATAAAGTATTATCTTAAAGCATGAAGCAGTTGTTTTCTGATGAAAGTGACCGTGGATGGTCCACTCAAGCTTGCAGCAAAACTGGTACTTTCTTCACGTCGTCAGGGGTGTGAATGTTTTCAGCAGGGACATTTTGCTGCGTGCTTTAAGACTCACCAGCATGGCTGTCACCACAGTAACCTTTGACCCACCAGTCCCACTGTCAGGACTCTGTCCTAAGGAAAAAAGTTAAATAACACACATGAAAATATGCATGACGGTCCATTCATAATAGACAAAAATCAGTAAAAAGCAATAGGAAAATGATTTCTAAATTGTGACACATAAATCTGTTGGAATTTCTTGCAACTATTTGACATGGGGAAATCAAACTTTTATTTATTCCACATCCCATATTTAATAATTTTATGTAATAATAGTTTGATTTAATAATTTTAATTTAAGCCAAAAGAAAAGCTGAAGGGAATAAACTTCTTTTCTCATCTTTCATTTAGATGTAACAATATTTTATTCTGATTTCTGATAGATATTAGTCTTATTTGGCCTCTTATGTCATGCTTTGTATTTATTCCCTCTTGCCAGAGGCATTATTCTAATGTCCCCAAGATTCCTCCCCGTGGTGAACACAGCTGTGCTGCTGTGAGTGGCCTAGGTTACGTGTACAAGACGCTCAGCTGCCCCCGAGGAGGGAGCCTCGCAAGGCTGGGGGCCACAGGAACCCCAGCCTGAGCGCAGAAGGCCCTAGGACCGTGCTCTCTGAGGAGGGTCATGGGTGTGGAGTCCTGAGGCCACAGGGCAGATGCACCTGTACGTCCACATTTACCTCGTGTTTCCCTCTGGGGCTTCCCTCCTGGCCCAGCTGGTGAAGAATCTGCCTGCAATGCGGGACACCTGGGTTCCATCCCTGGGTTGGGAAGATCCCCCGGAGGAGGGAAAGGCAACTCACTCCAGTATTCTGGCCTGGAGAATCCCATGGACTATATAGTCCATGGGGTTGCAAAAGGTCGGACACGACTGAGCGACTTTCACCTTCACTATTCCTCTAGGAAGTGGAGTGAGTTCACACTCAGAGCAGCTCTTCTCAGCGCTGTTTCCACCCTTCTGATCTTTTCCTGCCTCAGAAGTAAACTCTAGTTTCCATGTAGTTTCAACTTGTTCTCTTATTAGAGTGAAGTTGAGCTTCTGTTCGTGTATTAAGCTAAGTGCCCACAGGACTGTACCCTTATTAGTGGTTAAGATAGTAAATTATGTGCTTCTTACCACAAGTAAAAAAGCTATTTCCGTTCTTTTTCATAAAGAAACATTCATAGTTGCAGTCCGTGTGTTTGCCTTCATTGTAGTAAGTTTTAGCGGATTCTTCTAGGTTTCTAAGTAGACACTCATATTTCCTGCAAATCAGGGTAGCATCGCGTCGCCTTCAGTCACACCAAGGAGCAGAGGCATCCTGTCCTCTTTCCACTCCACAGGACACGGTCACTCTCCTCACCATGACTCCCTGGTCCGGTGTCATCGGCCATCGCCAGAAGAAACCTGCTTCTAGTTCTTTCCCAGGTGGCCTAGTGGTAAAGAACCGCCTGCCAATGCAGGAGACAGAAGAGCCGTGGGCGCGATCCCTGGTCAGGAAGATGCCCCGGAGGAGGACACAGCGACCCACTCCAGTGCTCTTGCCTGGAGAACCCCACGGACAGAGGAGCCTGGCAGGGTACAGTCCACGGGGTCACAAAGAGTCGGACATGAAGCAACTTGGCAAGCATGCAGAGCTAGTTCTGGTTTCCTTAACATCGTTCAGTCTTCTGCTTCCAGCAGGAGTGTCCTATGTTCTAGGAAGATGTCCATGCATCAGAGAGAATAGAAACAGGAAAAGGGCCCCTCTCCAACACTTCTTATTCAACAGGGCCCTCTGACTGGAGTACTTCAGATACTCCAGATTCAGCTCCGAGTGAAAGCTCAGTGTCTCTGCCTCAAACTGTGAGATTTTTAGTGTAATTTAGCCCAATTGCTCCTGATTACGTTCCTGGATCTTGCATCTTTTCCCTTTTTAAGGAAATTATGTTTGTGTTCATTGGGGACGAACAGCGCTCTGACTAGTAAGAGGTCTGGTCTCAGGTTCCTGGTTCTTGCTACGACAAATCAGTGTGAAACAGACCAAGCCTCCTGTCAAGAGCACCTAGGAGAACACGGTACAATTGTTTCGAGATACGCCTGAGGGCGCAGAGAGCTGCCGGGCAGCCCAGGAGAGAACCAGGCTCCCGGAGGCGGGACGCTGGCAGAGCTGAGCCCCTGTTTGCACAGACTCAGCTCCAAGGCCTTTCCTGCCTGATAAGCACCGTGGGCCAAGAAACGGGAAATCTTGACAGATCTTAGAAGCCAAAGAGGCTGGGGACCTGGGGAGAGCTTCTGCACGTCTCTGGTTTAGAAGGACTCAGGGTCACCAAGACAGGGCTGGCTGGAGGAATCCAGAGCCCAGGGGAAGGGAAGTATCAGACATGTGGGTTGTCTTTCATCTTGAAGCGTTTGTTGACGCTTGGCCACATCTGGTCCTTGGGTGGAGATGCTGCTTGCGTGCTAAGTCATTTACATCCAGTCCAATGCTTTGTGACTCTGTGGACTATAGTCTGCCAGACTCCTCTGTCCATGGGATTCTCCAGGCAAGAGTATTGGAGTGGGGTGCCATGCCCTCCTCCGGGGGATCTTCCTGACCCAGGGATCGAATCCACATCTCTTACGTCTCCTGCACTGGCAGGCGGGCTCTTTATCACTAGTGCCACCTGGGAAGCCCCTGGTGCTGCGTGGGTACTCAGCCTCCATCTGCTACAAAGACTGCTATTCTGGATGCTCAGAGGTTGGGAAGACAAGGTAAAATTCCTAAAATCTGATAGAAAATGAAGAAAAGAATCCTCCAACTGTAGGACAGCCATGCCATTCCTGGGCCTCTCATTGACATATGGTGGATCTGGGATGATCTCACGATCTTGTGAGATCGCAGTGGCTCCCACAAGATTCTGCCTTTCTGACAAGCATCCAGGTGACGCCGAAGCCCCTGGCCCATGGACTTCACTCTGAGCATCAAGGCGCCAGAGAGAGCACTAGTGTGTGACATGCTCACCAGTCTTGAGACCAGTGTGGCTCAAGAGAGCCACAGACACACAGTTCCTCCAAAAGGCCTGATTCCAATAAGGCTGCAGCGAGAAGCAGAGGAAACGGACCCGGCGGGAAATGTCAAGTAAATGCTTTGAATGAGCGCATGGGAGCTGCCGTGGTGTGGGTAGGGTGTGGGTGGGGTTCCGATCACGGATCTGCCACCCAGTAGCTGCGTTTCCCCATCTGGAGCGAGTGGGTAGAATTCGATGAGTCTAGCAAAGTTCAGCCCAAATCTGCGACCCTCCTGACTGCGGCGAGGGGAGTGGGGTCCCCCTGGCCGAGCTCATCACCATGTGTGCTGAGTGGGAGCCGCTAGGGTTGACGTGAAACCTGGGCCTGAGAGACGGCCAGATGCTGCAGACTGGAATTTGCATGTTTAACTGCTGCTTTCCCAGGAAATCTGAAATGTCACAATCGTCTTCACGCCACTTGCGAGCCTGCAGTGTCAGAGTCCAGCGTGTATTTGTCATGTTGTGCGAGGACTCGCGTTGGCCCAAATCATGGGCTTGGGGTTGTTGCTGTTGAGTCTCCAAAGTCCTAAAAAGTTGTATCAGCTGCAAAGCAGTGGGGGAGTTCTGCGTACTTTGTGCAGTGACTGAAGCTGTCCGGTCCGACCGGAATGACCATGCGCTCTGGGAGCGCTCTTGTGTTCACACAGCTGTGCTGTCTGTCGGTCAGTCGTGTCCAGCTTTGTGACCCCGTGGACTGTAGCCCGCCAGGCTCCTCTGTCCATGGGGTTCTCCAGGCAAGAGTCCTGGAGTGGTCACCATGCCCTCCTCCAGGGGATCTTCCCGACCCAGGGATCGAACCCGAGTCTCCTCTGTCTCCTGCATTGTAGGCAGATTCTTTCCCGCTGACCCACCTGGGAAGCCCTCTCTGCACTCAGATGGAGGATACGTTTCCTCCTGTCCAGGCCTGCAATCGAGGGGGGACGGCATGAGGAGCCTCAGAACCAGTTCCCACCTGAGCCGCATCCCTAGAGTTACCGGGACTGCGACCTCCAGCGCCTGCCCTGCCACCTCCCAAGCCACACTCTGAGGGTAGCCCGGCCGGGGGGCTTCCTGGAGAAGAACAGAGACCCCCCCCAAGGAGAAACAGGTCATGTGCACATATGTGGAGCTCACTGCAGCAGGCGGTCGGCCGCCCTCACCCGTGTTGGGCAGAGACTCTGCCGTGTGCGGCAGAACAGGAGAAATCAAAGTGGAAAGGGAGGGGCAGGGTGCCTGGGGAGGCTGTCGGCCTGGGTGACCGGGGCAGGTTGTTAGAGCCGGCGGCCCGCGTCCAGGGCAAGGGGAGCACGTGGCTCTGTGGTTGGTCCTGAGTTGGAGGCAGGGACGAACATGGGGAAGCTGTCGGTCACTGATCAAGCCCTCGCCATTTGGGTTGTTGTCTGGCTTCCTGGATCCTTACTGGGGACAGTGGTCAACGTCCTGCTCAGCTGACTAACCGGCAAGGGCTGGCTTCCTGCAAGCCTGGCTTACAGCGGCTGCCTCCTGGGCGGGCTCTGTCCACAGGAAGCCGGCTTTTCGGGCAGGCTGCTGCAGTGTGGGGAGAGCTCCGTCTTTATGGACCGTCTGGCCTGGACCATGTGTAGATTCAGTCTCTCCAGTTTCAAGTGTCAGTGATGAGGTGACGTCTTGCCAAAGCTTTAAGAGAGTCAAGACAGTTCCCAGTTCAGAGCAGCCGCTAAAATGTCCTGAAAGTCTTTAGAGTGAGAGCACCCCTCAGCCCAACCCAACAGAGGGGGCTCTGCCCATTCTAACGGGAGACTGCCAGTCTCCCCGACGGAGAAAGACAGACATCTGCAGGGGACGCAGACGCTGGAGAACAAAAGCAGGGGGCGGTGGCTCCGGGGGGTCTGGAGGTGCCGGAGCCAGAGAAGAGGCGTAACTGGGAGACGGGGAGAGGCTGCCCCTCCCCTTGGGCGGACCCCAATTTCCAAGCAAATTGTGACGCCCAGCGCACTCTTTCATGTAACTTAATTTTGGAGAGTGGGGAGGCGCATTTGAGTCACTGAAAATGAACACCACACACTCACAGCCGTGACTGGAGTGGCTCCAGGTTGTCAGGGAGAGGCTGGGCTGCCTTGGGGTGGAGGGGTGAAGCCAGGCTTCCACAGACGGGCCCATCCCCATGAGGCTTCATCCAGTCGGGCCCCGCGGAATCCCATCCCCGAGACGGCCGACCCGCCACTATTTCAGCAAAACCACAACCTCTGTGCAGTCTCCAGGGAGGATTTCAGTCAATGCTGTGCCTAGGTACCCTTGAGAGAAAAGGCAAAATCGGTCGTACTGATCTCATTTTTATGTGAATTTTATCATTTGTTTTCTCGTGGATTTTTACATTAGCTTCATTTATATAAACGTTGCACTGAAGTATTCTTTACCTCCAGGAAGGGCTGTTTTGACGCACCCCAGCATTTTGTGCCCAAAGTGAGCCAGTGGTCCCAGCGCCCACCTGCCTCCAGTATCCTGGAGTCCAGTGTGGCCCTGGACCTCCTCCACTTCCACACGCCGTCTCTGTGTCCTTCACACTGTACAAGGCCTGGTCTTACACAAGGAAAACACGCAGCTGAAACTCACTGTAAGGATGTTACAAAGTGCGAACTGAGCAAGGCAGGGCAGCTCCGTGTTTCGGAAGCAGCGGTGATGGACCGGGTCAGCATTCTGCTACTGGGGACAAAACGCCTGCCTGCGTGCAGCTGGGCAACCAACGAGGCTGCAGACAGAGCCCCAGACACAGCAGACGCTGCTCACAAACAAGACCTCAGGGGACAGGGGACGGCGCTGCCGCACGACTCGGAGGAGAGTCCGTGAGCTCCGGGGTGGTCGCCTTATCCATGTGCTAACCCGGCACTGAACACGTGAAGACGCTCATCCAACTGAACCGGGCCCCCCGCCCCCCGAGGATGACAGCATCGTCCACAGATGCGTCTTGGACATAGGACACAGGACAGAAAATTGAGGACGCTGGTGGTGAACGTGGTCATTGACTCCGCGGGCGTGAGCACTGCCCAAACAGGTGACCACAGTGGGTACTGTCCTCCGAATGCCGTGACCTCATGATGAGGCTGCTCCAGAAGCTCTGGCTCCCAGGGGGCGACCCACGTGGGCAGGGCTGGGGGTGCCTGGGGCCGCCTCATGGGAACTCCCCCAAGTCCCAGCAAGCGCAAGGTCCCAGAGCTGCCAGACAAGCTACAGGACTCCCATGGAATTTGAGCTTCAGATAAACAATGAATGCTTCTTTAGTATAAATACATATCAAACAGCGCTCAGGCATTCTATGTTTCTATTTCCTATCTCTGGGAACCCTAAATAGATGTCAAGGCTTTGGAAGTTGAAGAATGCAGATGGAATCACCATGTTACTGGTAAGGGGCTGCTGGGGGCCTGGGGCAGGGGCTTCCAAAGGCCCCCTTGGAAGCCCAGTCTTGGCAGCTTTGGCTCTAGGTTTTTGTAAATTCCTGAGAGGAGCGTCAGAGCCAGAAAGCTGCAGGGGATGGGGAGGAGCCGTGGAGAGAGGAAGGCGATGATTAAGGGGGTTGGGGGACTGTGTGATTTATGGTTTATGAGTAGAGATTTAAAGACCCAGATAGGATTTCCCTTAATTGTACAAAGACTAATTATCCAAAGACTACCGACAGAGATGAATGCCTGAAAATATCTTTCTGGGCAAAAGCATCAAAGGTGATTAAACTGTTGGAATCAGGGACAATGGGACGGCGTCAAGAAAAGAAGGAAAAGTTCTTAAGACAGATGGGTTTTTCCTAAAACCACCACATTCACACTCATAATACAGCCGGCCTGCTGCATTGCTCTCTTGAACATTTTGCCTCCTTTTAATCTTTGGATGCTTTTCCTCATCTGTGAGAACATCCGTGCCCATTGTTTGGGGTTCGCCGAGGACCAGGAGCTGGTGAAGGAAGGATGTTTCTGTTCCTGAGACATTAAGTAACTTGGAGTCTTAGACGACGTATAAATAAGAGGAGAGAACAGACCGCCTAGAGGGAGGGGGCAGGCTGCACCCCCAGCGCAGCTGAGATCTGCTCAGGGCTCGCTGGGTTCTGGCAACTCCAGGGCCGAATCCAGCACCCCACGTGGCGAGTCTGTGCTCTGAGGGGCCTTCCTGGAGGCGAGCAGGACGGTTCTGGGTGATGGTCTGGGCTGCAGACGTCCGGTTTTGCACATTATTCAGGCGTTGGTTTGAATGTCAGACGTCACAGGGCCTGAAAGCATGGGGGCGGGGGGCCACCCCCGCCTCCAGCAGCAGGTGACCCGCCTGGCTCCTCCGAGAGTGGCCCGCCTGCCGCCCACTGGGGCCTGGCTCCCGGGAGGCGGGCCCTCAGCCAGATGACGGCCTCGGGATGGACCTCGGTCCGCGCCCCCGCGGTGAGAGCGCGGATGAGTGACGCAGCTGCTGCGGGCCCCGGGGGTGGGCTGGGCGCGGGAGGCGGGGCGCCCGTCACGGGAGTCCGGGTCTGCTGGCTGTCAGTCTTTCCCCGGAGGACAGACCCTGGAGAGGCAAGGAAGCCATCACTGTGTTGTGGCACACTCTCCCTTGGGTCTGGTGTGGCCCACAGTCAGGCTGGTGTGAGTCTGCCTGCCTCCCCACTGGGGCAGGAATTCTTGCCTCCACAGAGTTCGCAGGTCCGACACCCACCGTGTCTGCTGAGCGGTCCCCAGGACACGGGGAGGACCTCTCACAGCTCGTCTCCTAGCATCACCCCCGAGGTCATCTCAACCAGCAGTCCCCGCACATGGATTCGCTGAAAGGTGCCCTGGGGACACGACCCAACACATGTTACTGGACAACGTTTTGGAAGATACAGATTCAGAGTCTGTTTCACAGAAAACGCAGTTAATCACCCTCTGGGTATAAATTAGTTTGGGTGCATGTTGTAATATATAATATGCATGCACCAATAACTCCTCTCAGATCAGCTATGAATTTATCAGTATTTTTTTGTTTATTTACTGGGCTGTTTCTATGATTTGGCCCCTATTTAGTTCCGCAACTAGAATGAAAGCATCAAGGCAAGGATATATATTAATAATCACAATTGGGTTTAGAAAATACTAAGGCCAAGTGAAAACAAATGGCTCCATCTCTAGAAGAAAACTCACTTCTTCGTTGTCGAGTTTGCGCAGAGTCTTGAAGGATGATGGATCGTGTGCAGCCTGTGCTCTTTTTGAGCAGAAAACACAAGCAGGAAGGAAAGAGCCGCCCCCTCGCCCCACCAGCCCGCACAACCTGCGAGGTGATGTGTGAACCTCGGGTTTTGTTTAGTGGTTAATGTCTGAAAATGTTAAGAAATGATATATTAAAGTTGATTCGTAAGGAGACAAAGTTGATGCTTCTGAACTGTGGTGTTAGAGAAGATTCTTGAGAGTCCCTTAGACTACAAGGAGATGAATCTAGTCAATCCTAAAGGAAATCCATCCTGAGTGTTCATTGGAAGGACTGATGCTAAAGCTGAAGCTCCAATACTTTGGTCACCTGATGCAAAGAGCCAACTCATTGGAAAAGACCCTGATGCTGGGAAAGATTGAAGCGGGGAGGAGAAGGGGACAACAGGGGATGAGATGGTTGGATGGCATCACCGACTTGATGGACATGAGTTTGAGCAAGCTCCGGGAGGTACTGAAGGACAGGGAGGCCTGACATGCTGCAGTCCTTGGGGTCGCAAAGAGTCGGACATGACTGAGCGACTGAACAACAATAACAAAGTTGATGCATCTTAATTTTGTGAGTTTCTTCGAGGTCATCCTGCCAACACCACCAGTCTGGAGACCTCACTGGATGCCATCAGGGGCCAACAAGATGACCTGTTTTACCCATGGTAAGAGGGCCTGGAAGCAGCTAGCCTGGATGTCCTGATGAAGACTGCTCTCTGGGACCCTGCACTCACCTGTCTCCTGGAAGAGACTGCAGTCAGCCTGCAGAGGCCTCTGCCTTCTGGCAGGCATGCAGAGGATCCTGTGAGCTCAGCGGGGAAACTTTCTGCCACTTCTGCGCCCAGTAAATCATTTCAGTCACTTGCCAGTAAGAAGCTTAAAAAAAAAAAAGTAAGTAGCAATACAAGAAGTGCTCAGCACCATGAGCACCCAGAAGCTCTCAGGAGAGGCGCTTTATCTTCGAGAACGTCTAGAAGCCGTCAGCGCTTGTCCTGAGGGGCCCCGCAGAGCGTCTCCTCCACGTGGGCACCTGGAGACAGTGCCTCTGGTGGGGACGCCAGACAGGGACTCAGCAGATGCGGTTTTCATCCTGCTCCTGCCTTTGAAGGCTGTGTGACCCTGGGCAGGTCACTTGCCTTCTCTGAGTTTCAGTGTCTTTATAAATCAGGAGTTTGGGAGGTGATCTTTTCTGACTCTCGCGGCTTACGATACCTTTTCACTGGTATAAAGATCGACTCTCATCTCAGCACTCTTCTCTGCTAACTGTGATCATTTACTTGTTGGCAGCCCTGTGTCTTCCCTGCGGCGTGCAGGCCCTTCTTTGCTGCGTGCAGGCATCTCTAGTTCCGGCACACAGGCTTGGCTGTGGTATGTGGGGTCTCGTTCCCTGACCAGGGATCCAACCTGGGCCCCTGTAGTGGGAGGTGGAGTCTTTGTCACTGGACCACCAGGGAAACCCCCCAGTACTGATCTGACAGACAGTTTGGGCTGGTTTTGCCTGGCCAGTCTCCAGCACCGGACTCTGAACACTGGGGCAGAGGAGCTGCGTGGCCCGTGTCCCTCTGACCAGACCCGAGAGCCACACGTTAAGCAGGAAGCAGGCCTGTGCCATATGTCTCAGGCTGGAAATTTGCAGACATGCATATGGTCTCTTAGAAAACAAGGGACTCATCCCTATTAAGCTGGTCTCATTACAGAGTAATAAATTGGAAATTGCGATGAAATTAGGTTGATTTCTGACTGACAAATTTTGGTTGCAGGGCGGAGAAGAAATAATCATTTTTAAAGCTGCAACAGCTGTTACATCATATTATATTTTAAAATCCTTTAGAGGAATTAGTTAATTAATTTTAACATTGTTACACTCTCCTTAATAGTGTTCCAAAATACCTGGCAGTGATTAATCATGATCGGAATTTTTATCAGTCATGATCTAATACATTTTTCCAAAAAGAAGATTTTATTGCATATTAAAATTACTTCATTTGAATTCTTTAATTGTAGATCTTAATCTTGTTTGAAAATATAATCTTTATCCATTCAGTGTCATGGAAAGTTAGTGCTTCTCCTCAAAAAAACATTTTCAAACTTTGCTTGGATTCTTTTCTTTCTCTTTTCTAAGCTGTATCATTTAATTTCATGTGGCTTTAATGAGTAATTGTTTTCAACAGTTTCTAAGAGTTTCCATCAGCAATATTTCATTCCAGAATAAAAGGTAATGATCCATAAATTCTTAATGCCATATTTTTATAGCCAGTAAATTAGTCTTTAATGGGTTCAATAAGTTCTATGATGTATGTCATTAATTGTTAATGGTGTTTTAACTAGATAATTGTTATGAAGGGCTGTTTGTCATCACCTCTGTGAATGACTGATCCTTCTATCCATTCTGCTTCATGGTGTGGCACTTATTTTATCTGGTCTGTGTGCCAAGAACAGACCAGGGACCCAAAACGCACCAGCCGAACCTCGAATTCCCACAGCCGTGCATCAGGCGATGATGGCAGCTCCACAGCCTTCAGCTCCGATGTGTTTCTGTCTTGTGTATCGGTCAGCTGTTGGTCCTACAGTACTGAGTGACGAACCACCCCAAACCCCAGCGGCTTCAAGCAGCGATCATTTACACTCACTGCGGTGGTTTGTCTTACAATGGTTGGCTAGGCCCCGGTACCCAGTTTTTCAATCAAGCATAAATCTGGGTGTTACTGTGAAGGCGTTTTGTAGACACAGCTAACATCTAGTCAGCTGACTTTAAATAAAGGAGATTACACTCGCCAACGTGGTGGGCCTTGCCCCATCAGTTGATGGCTGTCAGGGCAAAGACTGAGCCCCAGCTTCTGCCCCAGAGGAGGAATTCTGCCTCCAGACGGCGGCATTGAGTCCTGTCTGCCTTTGCAGCCTCACCAGCCCCGCTGTGAGTGTGCAGACTGGGTGGGGATGGGCGGGTCCGGTCCGGGCTCAGCGGGGCTGGCTCTTCATTGCAGGGGCACTCTGCCTGTCCTCGGGTCTCTTGGCTGCCCAGGCACGCTCTCCTTGGCAGGGGCAGAGAAGCAGGAGCTTGCGTGTCAAGTCCCACTTGCCTCTCATCTGCCCTCCGCCTCTGGCCACAGCAAACTGGGGCTGGACCCCTCAGCGCGGGGCAGGGACGTTCACGCGCTTCCAGGGAAGGCAGTCAGAGCCCTGAGCCGACAGAGAGGACAGAGAGACAGAGTGGGACCAGCGACCCTGCCTCCTGCCTTCTCCTGAGCCCAGTGAGGCTGGAGCCGCGGGCCGTTTGCTTCTGACATCCACCCCATCACTCGTTCCAGGCCAGACAGACTGGGAATCATGGGTCGAGGACAAGCCAAAACTCCCGAGAAGGCAACACCACCTCTGAGACCCTCAGTGACACCACCGGAAAGTGACGCAGAGTTGTCACCTCAAAACCTCCATTTTCATCACACGCCAGCCTGCTTTCTCTTGGGTTCAGTATGCGTTTTCTCTTTTTTGGGCAACTTTACATGGATAGTCATTGATTTTCCAGCCTGATCAACAGGCTTACTTTGGGTTTTTTTTTTGCAGCTGTAGAAATGCTACACTACAACTTCCGTCTTCTCTGTGCGTTCTGACCTTTCTAGACAGACAGTGTCTGGTGCTTGCACCCTGAGAAGGTGACAGATACGTCTGCGAGGGGGCAGGGGGCCCAGAGAGCACACGACGCCACCCCGAGGGAAGAGCCAGCGAAGATGGATGAGCATTGAAAGGGATTTCCAGCCAAGGGAAAGCGTCCGCAGAATCAGAGAAAATGATAATTGGTGATAAATGATAATTGCTTCTGTGTAAGCAAGACTGACTCAGTGATACATGGTCCAAATGTCAAAGCACAGTTATGAGTCCTTCAGCAATCTGTCTAATCTACCAAAAACTCCCCTAAAATGTCCTCTCGTTAAAAACAAATTTGTGCTCACATGCACACACAAACGCACAACCACATGCTTGCAAAAACCTACAGCATCGTGTACAGTTAGAGGACCTACAATTTCAAGGAGTTCATGGGCCCGCCTCTGCATTCGAGGGCTACTGAGGATTCACGTCCACAGCGTAGTTGGTCAGCTTCATGGGGGATGAGGGAGAGGGAAGGGCCAGGGGCGCTGTTCTCTGATTTGGTTTGTTGGGTGAAGGATATGGGCCTCCTCTGTCCTGGGGCCAGGAGAGCAGCCTCAGGGGCTGGAGGAGAAGGCAGCTGGGCAGGGGGGTCGCCCGTCCTGAGCAGCCAAAGGAGAAGGCAGCTGTCATCTAGATGGAAGGACAGCAGAGAGCCAGGGTTTGATGTCAGGAGGAGGAGCCGCGGCAAGACAGAGGTGGCAGCGTTAGGGCCAGGGCCCTGGGGCCCGGAATGGAGGGGAGGGGGCCAGGGTCGCAGGAGGCAGACCGGAGCCACAGAAACAGCGACACAGAGCTGCGTCTCGGAATCTAAAGGGAGGGTCATCTCCACGGTGAGACAGCATGGGGAGCCGCGGCCAGCCGGGCGGGAAGACCAGGGAACAAGCGGCCTTGGAAGAGCGCTGAGACCATCAGGTTTCAAATGGAACAGCTAAAGCCCTCGGGGCTTGCCGGCCAGGTCTGGTCCCTTGGGACTCGTTAGAGCTGACCTGAGTGGCGGCCACCTGGGGTTGAGGACGCAGATCCGTGACGCTGGCCAGGCTGGGCTCTGTCGTTTGCAGAGGGCCCACATCTCCATGCCCTGTTTGGCATCCTCGATCTTTTGGACGGTGAGATTTCCATAACTTAACATTCTGGGCACACTAACAGGTCCATGAAATGTTCTTTCCTTGAAGTGCGTGAGAGTCAGACAAGGATGCCCCTTCCTGAGAGATGGCAATCCTTTGCCACCCTTCCCCATGGTCCTATGCAGGCCAGGCAATGCCTTCTGGAGACTGCAGGCAGCCTCCGCCTGGAGCTGGGCCCCTAGGGGGACCGCAGAGCTGAAGGGTGACCAGGCCCCAGCCAACCACAACGTGGGTCTCATTACCTCTAAGATGCGTCTGTTTTTACATCTGAGTCCATACAAAAACCAGACATACCTCACAACCCACAGAGTGTCATAATCTAGTTTTTGTTCAGAAGGGGACATAAATTATTGTGTCTGCTACAGTGAAAGGCATCTTAGACTGAGATATGGTTGGTGTGAAGGAGGCCCAGCTCACGGTCATCGGGAATGGTGGGGCTTGTGACGGGTTCAAATTCAGAAAAACATGTGTTTTAACATTTCAAAGGCCCGACAAGACTCCTCCGGCTCAAGATCTGGCCAGTCCAGGTCATTCTGTGTCTGATGTACGTAGGGCGTGGGGTGACCCCCGGGCGGGCTCGTCACTCCCAGGCTGGGACCCCCAGGGTGGCGCAGCAAGGCAAAGGGGACTGCAGACCAACCTGGGGGGAACGCTGGGGTTCACCCGCGAGGTTTCTGGGTTCCCCTGTAGCCGGAAGCTGAGCATCCAGGGCAGCTTACAGCCGCCGAAGCCGCCTGCCCGCCCGCCCTCTCTGGGTGGCAGGCTCTGGGCCACACCTGTGCTCAGCTCTGCGCCGTCGCCGGAGCCTCTGGGGACGCCCCCTGCCCTCTGCCCCCAGCGCCCACGGGGACACTCCACACCCCGCGCTGCAGCCCAGGTCCCCTTGCCTGCAGAAACCCGGCTCCCGACAGGGGAGCAAACCTGGCTCCCACCTCCTTCCACACGCTCTGCGCACCGTTCACCTGGTCTGTTCGGGCTCATGAAACACACAGCATAGGCCACGCGCTAAACAACCGTCACCGCACAGCGCTGGGGGCTGGGAGTCCAAGGTCGAGGAGCCGGTACGCTCAGTTCTGAGTGAGAACCTCGCCTGTGCTGGTAGATACCACCGTCTCGCGGGGTCCGTCACAGCCTCTTCTCAAGGCGGGAGAGAGAGGGAGAGAGAAGGAGGTTTCATCCCCTTGTAAACACGAGTCCCATCACAGGGCCCCACTCTCGTCTCAACATGACCACTTCTAGAGCCTCCAGACACCCT